>NC_091752.1:48426665-48742915 GCF_043380555.1 Nothobranchius furzeri
GATCAACTCTGGCCTCTATCCTCTTACCCAAGCGGTTTCATTGAAACACAAGAAAATATGAACAAAGAACAATTCATCACTGTCCACACTTAGCCAATAACAGTGTTGCTTCTAGGCTAAGGCGGAGCATTCCAAAGAGGAAGTCTTAATTTATGACTGATAGCCAGAAGCTTGCTGAACTATGGATTTCTCTTGCCAGGCAGGCTATTCCCTAACCCCCACAGAGACAACTACATGGTTTATCAGCCGCATACCAGAGCTACGAGAGCTGGGAAGAAAAGAAAAAGCCCTGACAACATGATTACTTAAAAAGGAACATTTAAAACAGTAAGATACATTAAAACTCTAACAAGGACAAGTGTGAGCACCCATTTGTATATGACCTATGGTTTGGTATCATTGTTCTTGCATAACTATAAAATTATTGAAGCTCCTGTGCACCTGTTTCAGGAAGTAGAAGTGAGCCAGATCAGAGCTGAGCTGAAGACGACAGGATTTGGAGTCCCGTTTCGTGACATTTGGACATCTCGCCTCGGATTGAATAACAGAAACGTAACTCTACCACTGACTGTCTGATTTGCAAACTTGATGTTTTATCTCCACAAACATCACAAGCCTGAAGGAGTTCTGCCATGTGTTGTAGTTGCTAATTCTAAGGGTTCTGCTAGCCGAGACATTCTCTGCTGTTTCTTAGACGCTAAACCAGCAATGGCCTTCCCCACCAGGAGTCAAGATGGGTGACTCAATGAATGTTAAGTGATAGTGTGGCATAGATCTGTCAGCATTTTTTAATCCTAGAGTTTCACCATCTATTTTCTATCAGAAGCTAAAATAGGAGATAGGTGTAGGAGACAATTTTGGCACCATATCAAATACAGGTCATGTAATAGTCTACTTAATTTTAGAGCAATTTTATTTTGCCCTTCTACATACGTAAAAGGAACAGATAACTGATGATTGAAGTTTTTGAAGGGATGCCCAATGGTGCAGTAGGAATACTGTAACAATTACTCCACATGACTTCTAAATACAGGTCAATGAGTCCATTTAGGCACAGCGGTCTGTATTTTATGGTAATAAAAAATGGAATTTCCCATATTCCATAGAGCAAAATTTTCCTCATTAAGTTTGCGTTATCTGCTTCAGGCTGTTTTATCTGCATCAATGTCCATTAATTTCTTCTTTTATTTCACATTATTAAACCAATTTTCTATTTGTACTCATTTTCCCTTTGACCGGTACCTCATTCAGCATTGTTGGTCCAGTCTCTATCTCTCACTGAGTTGCTGTATCTCCATATTAATTCTTCACAATGCGTCTCAAACCCTTCTTCAATTTCAGATGTGATGAGGCGAGCTGAAGCCAGATATTTCATGCACCAAATGCACCAGTGGTTCTCCTGCAGGGCTTGTGGGTTGATCTGCCACTGAGCTATGAAGAAATCAATGTTTAAACCTTAACTAGTGACCATCGTATTATTAAAAGCACCAAGCTAAATTGCTTGTGCAGTGAAAGTGAGCATGTGTATGGGAGAATGGCCTTGCATGGCAAATAGACCACAGATATAGTTGTGTTTTAATGTCACTGTCTTTCCAGTTTCTTCTGGCTGGGGGCAGCAATTAAAGCCATAAACTGTCATTTAGGAACACAAACTAATACAATTTGGTCAAATAAATGCTAACCTGGAATGGTCATAAAGCAACCCAATGGCAAGAAGTGTGTCTCATGAGGCCAATAAAAGAGGGTGATACAAACAATATACATTTTTTGTACATGTCTTTAAATGACCCTAGCTTGGCTAAATGGTGATTGATTCTGACAAAACAGAGAAGCTGTTAATCTAAATGGGGCCAAGACCCCATTCAGTGGTGGCTTGGTGCCAACCAAAGATAATTAACAATTTCTAAACAAAGCACTCAGTAAATAAACTTTAGACAGATGAAAATTTAACGTTACCCATTTTTTAGAGAATTGATAACAGTTTTGCCACTAATTTCTATTGCAAAAACAATAGAAGTCAATGTAATGAACAATGTCATGCAAAAAGTTTCAAAGTTAAAAAGTTAAACATTCTCTGTTTTTGGGGAGATTTGTCAGAAAACATCACTTAAAGCATAACAAAGAAATAGTTCACCTCTAATTTTAGGCAACGCAGGTATCCTTACATTTGTATAAAAATCAACAGCCAACCAGTTTATACAAATGTACCAATTTCTACCACACTTACCCCAAAACCTCCATAATTATCTCAATGGCCACATCAAATGTTTTATTGTGCAAAAAGTCTAGCATGAAAATGAAATTCCTTCGTTTTATGGATGCGGTGTCCTGGTCTATGTCACATAGATGTGCACTGGCCTGGAAATGAGCAGACTCAAGGAAATGGGTCCTTCTGACTAAGCTCCCAGAACAAATTAAACAAATGAGAGACACATTATGTAAAGTAATATGCATTATAAAGGTAAAGATGTTAAAAATGACCACTACTGCTAGTTAGAGCTGGATTGCGATTATAAAACCTTACCTGAAAGGTGGTGATTATAGATGGACAAATTTATAAAACTCGGCTTTATTTTCATGCCTTTGTGGGCTAGATTACTGCTCTTTATTAGCCTGGTAAGCCAGATTAGATCACTTTGTCTATCCATTGATGGCTGTCAGTAGTAGGGCGAGTTCTACTATTGTCTTTCAAATGATCACCATAGGCTACTGAACAATGAACAATGTGACATACTCACCACAACGGACGTCAGTGAACAAGACAGTCCACTGTTGAAAAAGGTGAAATTCCTTTTTTTCCCCCCAAATAAAATTACTTAAAAACATCTATCTGCTCCTGATTCAAATAGTCCAAAATCAATGTAAAAGTCTTTTCAAATGAGCTGTCGCTATATTGTTCCACTCCTTCGCATCATCCCGCCCACCAAGTCAATACAGCACCTTGATTGGCCAATAAAGCTGATATGGCACTGTGTAATAGTTGGTAAATGTAGTGCTTTAAGAGCATATATATATATATATATATATATATATATATATATATATATATATATATATATACATATAATGTATATACTGTATAACATTCAAGGTAATAATTCATTTCATACTTTCAGTAATTCAAGCCCAGATCAATCAACCTTATTGATTTAAGCACAGATTAATAAAACATTATTATTATCCATATCACATTTGTTGATTCAATTTTATGAAAACGTTCACTTTATTCAGAGAGCGGGCACTCCTGCGGTGTTATCAGAGAAGGCTTTGCTTGGGAACACAGGCTGACAACGTGTTCCTCCTGAAATGCCAACAAGGTTGCAGTACCCTTCTGGGCTTTTAGGAAGATAGAGTGTAAACTCCACCTTGGAGGATGGGACGTATGTCTGCAGATGACCAGTGGCATATAGGTCAATATGTAGGTGAAAATTGATCATTTTTGGACATTACAGCTGTGATTGATCCAGAATAGTGGGCCAATCACAGCGCTCTATCGGTTTGAAACCCAGATAGACAGACTGGCCCACCAGAATGCTGCTAGGGGCCGTGGAGGTTCCAATGGAGCATTCTTAGACTTTGCAAAGCGAGAGTTTCATCTAGTTCACTAGGCTAGCTCTTCATTAATGTCACAAACAATAAGTAACAAATGAAAACATCTCAGATCTGAGCTATTGGGTGAAATAAAAAACATTCCCCTTGAACTATAATTTTGAGATAGATTTTGATTTAATGCTAGCTTACCATTACAGAGAAGGACATGCTTCAGGAAAAATGGGGTTGGTTCTAATTTAAGAAGAAACATTTTTATCATAATCCATTTCCCTGAAATAGAATGTGGTCTTTTATTTTTACATTTAAATTCACCTGCCCCAGGGATACTGCACAATTGTCCTTGGTGAAAATTCTCTATACCACAGTTGATACAATCCACCACATGACAAACTGATCTTGAATCCCGATGTCTAAGGTTTTAAAAGGAAAAAAGGCATATGTATTTGTGTTGAACTGTTCGTATTTTTGATTTTGGGGGGGGGGGGGGGGGGGGGGGCAAATAATCCTGTAGTAACAGAATACCCATATAAAATATTTATTAGGTTGTTGCTTTATCTGGGTTCAAATGGTCTCCTTAAATATGTGTGTGTGTGCATTTCAAGGTGAATTGAGCTGATGTCTGATGGCAGGCGCAGTGCTGACCAGACAAATGTTTCACCTTTTGCTTCTTTGCTTAGTCTTTCTTGCGCCCCTGTTGCACCACCATACTTCTTTCATCTCATGCTCAGAATACAAATACACATTCTTTATCCCTGCTGAATTATCTACAAAGCATTAAATTACCAAGAAGCAGATTTTGTCCCATCTCTGGTGGCAGAAAATGAGAAGCTGACTACTTGTGTGCATCAGCTGCTACCTCGGATTTCTTAGCACACTTCTGCAGACAACCACTTTTTTTAGGCAAGCTGATGTTTGCATCTTTGTGCTCCCTTTTTTACTGGGACACATGCTCCAGTAATGATCCAATTTATCCCAGTAAAATCCCACAAGTTTTAGCAAACTGTCAATGTGGTAAAGATTTAAATAAAAATCTTCTACTTATCTACATTATTGAGCTAGTTTGTTCAATTTAAAATAAAAGCTGAAGTATTGTACACACAATAAAGATGCTTTTCAGTACAAACTTAAAGTTTTGCACACAAGCATGAAATTAGATCTGGCAAGCCTTCCTATATATGTGAATATATAGTCTTGCTACAACCTATAAACAGAGCTCGGTCGTAGGACGGAATCTACAGTTGTCTTTCAAACTGTCTCCGCATGCTATTGGACAACAAACAACGTGACATACTCACAGCTACGGATGTCAGTCATCAGGGCATTCCTCCATACACTGTCATTTTCAAAATAAAGGACTTAAGTATGTCTATCTTCTCTTGACTCAAAGAAAAGCCCAAGTATAAATAGTCCAAAGTTGACGCCAAAGTCGTTTCAAATGACCTGTTGCTATCTTTGTTGTTCAAATCAAATCAAATCAACTTTATTTATATAGCACTTTTCATACAAAAAAAATGTAACTCAAAGTGCTTCACAGATTAAAATGGCCCCATAGATCCCATATTCTCATCCCAGCCCCCCTCCCCAAGTATAAAACAATTGACAAGTACGGTTCCCCTCCCGCACCCAACTTCCAAAGTGGACATACAATCACCCGCACACTTGTCCATGTGCGCACACACACACACACACACACACACACACACACACACACACACACACACACACACACACACACACACACACACACACACGTGAACAACAGGGGAAACAATAGGCTGAGTTCAGATGGGTCAGGTAATGAACGACACATCATCAGCGGAGCCATCTGCCCTGACAGCAACAGATCCACGGCAGCAGCCAAGACACCGGCCCATGATGCCCATTGGGGGAGGGCAGAAACCCCCACCCCTGCCCGGGCACTACCCGAGGAGCGCCCCGGCCGCTGCCGCCGACCACCGGCCCCAAGGCAGAGGGCTCTGCAGAGGAAACAATGGAGGATTAAATATAACTGTAAAATAACAAAACCTAATATGGATAAAAAGTAACTGATTAAAAGTGATTATAAAGATAGTAAAAGAAAACATAATCATGTAAAAGCACTAAGATGTAAATAAAATGATAAAATTTATTAAAAGAGATAAACATGTATATATATATATATAATATACAGTAAATCCTCTAATACAGGCCGGTATTCAATTAAAGGTCGGGTCTCCAATTTTGGCCGGTGTCGGAGTCAGCGGAGGTAGGTCTCTTATTGTGGCCGGGTGGAATGTGGTAACAAGCAAGTATGAGCGTCACAGCGGCAGGGTTATAGTCCCCAAATCAACCAGCAGGAGGCAGTAGAGGTTCACGCAGACCTTTATTAGGCTTTTTCTTAAACGCTTTGTAACGCTACAGACACGATCCTCTATCACGCTCCTACCACACAGAGTCACGGTGTCAGTTAAGCATGCTAATTCAACCCGCTCCACAGAACACACATCACCTTCCCTGTGGCTTACATAACACTCACACAACACGCAAATCAGCACATAGGAACTAGCAGAACGATAGGAAACACATATAACACAATACCCAGAATGCACCTGGCTTACAACCCCAGCCAGGTCATTACACTATCAAGTTCAAAGAAAACGTGCTGATTTTGCTGCAGAACACTGGAGAGCAGCAGTAGGGGGTGTATGAACCAGTCAACTTCACTATAGTGACTTTTTATGCCTGTCGTCAACTAGTCGCTGTCACGTGATAATGACCGGCAAGATGCAGCCCTAGGAAAAGACAGCAGGTGACAAGCTCCTGCGCTCGGGGGGGGGGCAACGCGCTGTGCCAGACCGTAGGTACTGACACGCGATCGTTCATGTCGGTTCATTTCCTTTAATGTTTTCTGTCTTTTATTTGCGCCTGATGTGTATCGCTGCTGTGGAGCGGGGCGCATCAACTTGTCCTCCGACGCACAGATCACTGATGCGGCCGGCAAGCAGGGAGCGCTCTGCTGTTTTCGCGGTCGGTAGATCTGCCTCCTGAGTACGGCCACAGTAACAATCAGGTGTCGCCACCTCAAAAACTAATTTAACACGCGATTGTTCATGTCAGTTCATTTCCTTTAATGTTTTCTGTCTTTTATTTGCGCCTGATGCGTTTCGCTGCATGCTGTGGAGCGGGGCGCTGCGCGCATCACCTTGTCCTCCGACGCACTGATCACTGATACGGCCGCCAAACAGCGAGCGCTCCGCTGTTTTTGCGGTCGGTAGATCTTTTAGAACTGCAGTTCAAAGGTAACTCATGAGGTGAATATATATGAACCCAGGTAGCAGTTTTTCTTTAGGATTGAGAGGAGATGCAGGAAGATAATAAACAGACAGGACAGAAAAATAGTCAAATAAAAACAAGTTAGTTTTTGTACCAGCTGTTGCAACAAACAGACACCATTGAAGGTCATCAGAAGTGAGGAACAGAAAATGAAATAATTATTTTAATGTTTAGAGCAGCAGGAACTCCGAGAGGCTGCAGGCGCATCAGTGAGTTTGCGGCCGCTGCGCAGGGGGAGGGGGGAGATGGCTGAAGCAGAAACTACCGTTGTTAAAAGAAATGTGTTTAACTTTGAAAATGTGGGCGCAATTTTAATTGTCAAAAACTCCAGCGAACCATTAGTTCATTTTGCTCAAATAGAAATAGAGGCCTGCCTCCAATACTGGCCCTCCTTCCAATAAAGGCCTGGAGCTTGATGAGCTTGAGTGAAATACAAGCCCGGGCCTGTATTAGAGGATTTACGGTATATAAATAAACAAATATGACAGACGATTCAGTTAAACAGACTAGATAAATAGTAATCAGTTAAAAGCTAAGCTAAAAAGGTGTGTCTTGAGCCTATTCTTAAAAGCCTGGACGTTCCCTTTGGCCCTGAGGTCCTCCGGCAGCCCATTCCAAAAGCGAGGGCCGTAGTACTTGAAGGATGCCTCGCCGTGGGTGTGAGTCTTAACTTTAGGGATAACTAGGAGACGGCTGCCAGAGGAGCGCAGAGACCGCAAGGGTTTATATAGTAAAAGCATTTCTGAAAGATAATCCAATCCAATCCAATTTTATTTATAAAGCGCATTCACAAGGCATTACAACCAAACAAGGCGCTGTACACTAAATAGATAGATAAGATAGATAGAAAGATAAGAAGGCCCAAGACCATTAAGACACATAAAACCCATTAAAAGAACCTTAAAATCGATCCTGAAACATTCGGGGAGCCAGTGCAGTGATTTTAAAACCGGAGTGATGTGCTCCCGCTTCCTGGTCTTCATCAGGACACGTGCTGCTGAGTTTTGTAAAAGTTGTTAACCTGAGATGCTCTTTTTGGGAAGACCAGAAAGTAGGGCACTGAAGTAATCAATTTTACTGGTTTTAAAAGCATGCATTAGCGTCTCCGTATTGGCCCGAGAGAGAATGGGGCGGACTCTGGCGATATTCTTAAGCTGGTAAAACCCTATTTTTGTGATGCTTTTAATGTGGGGAATAAAAGTCAGCTCAGAGTCGAAAATAACACCCAGATTCTTCACTTGTAGTGATGGATAAAAGGACACTGATTGTAGTTTAGGTAAAAGTATCTCTCTCTGGGCTTCAAGACCGATGACTAAAACTTCAGTTTTGCCCTGGTTGAGCTGGAGAAAGTTTTCAGTCATCCATGATTCAAAATCTAAACTGCAGTTAAAAAGTGTTTCCATTGGCTGTGCGTCATCAGGAGACATGGAGATGTACAACTGTGTATCGTCAGCGTAACTGTGGAAATTAATATAGAAAAAAATATAGAAATTAAACTGTTAAACTAGTCCTACTCAAACAACGAGTGTTTAGACATTTTTGCTGTCCAGATTTTTAAATAATGTTCAGATTTCAGTTTTCTGCTGTTTAGGATTGTTTTCTCCGTTCTTCACTTTTTGTGCTTCATTTACATTTTGGTGCCTTTTTGCTTCTAAATCTTTCAAAACATTCAGCTCATTTTAACAGTTTTGCTTAGTTTCAGCTTCAGCAATTAGTTTTTGAATTCAGCATGATGCTAATTTCACAGTTCAGCTAAATGTAAAAATTAAACTGTTAAACTAGTCCTACTGAAATAACAGGTGTTTAGACATTTTAGCAGTCCAATTTTTTTAAACAGTGTTCACAGATTTGAGTTTTCTGCTATTTAGGATTAGTTTTCTTGATTCTTTACTTACTTTTTTTGCTTCTTGGTGCTTTTTGCTTTCACATCTTTCACTACATTCAGCTCATTTGACAGTTTAGCTTAGTTTCAGCTTACTTCAGCTATTCAACAACCTCAGCAATCAGTTACCAAATTTAGCATAAACTACTAATTTCACAGTTCAGCTAAATGTAAAGATTAAACTGTTAAACTTGGCAAACTGAAATAACAGGTGTTTAGACATTTAAACTGTCCAGATTTGTATACAATGTTCACAGATTAAAGTTTTTTTTGCTATTTGGCATAATTTTTCTCTATTCTTCACTTACTTTCTGCGCTTTATTTGCTTGTTGGTGCTTTTTGCTTCTACATCTTTCAAGACATTCAGCTCATTTTGACAGTTTTGCTTAGTTTCAGCTTCAGTTCAGCAGCTTCAGCTTACAGTTTCAGCTATCCAGCATTCAAACAGCATTTGTGCAATAAATGCAATTTTTCTAGTTTTATTTAATTTTTTGGGTGAAATACAATACAATAGCTCAACAGAAATGCCTCGCTATCATTTTCGGCTGAAACTTACATCCAAGTTGATCTGTAAGCATGGAGAACAACAAAGTTAGCGAAGTAACGTAAAATTCTTTCTATTTAATTTAAGAGCAGCAAAAAAGAGATGCTTCCGTGACTACTGCATAGTTTCCCAGGTCATGCACAGACAACCCCTCGATGTGGACTATTTGCAGTTTGTTATCGACCATGAGATGGTCCTTTTAAGATCTTTGTCCGATCAGGTTGAGATCCCTCAAAGAATTATGAAAGCTTTGATAGAGCTGTCAACTGTGCTCAGTATGGAGGACGTCAATAAACAAACCCCCTCTCGGATGTCAGTGTCAGAAGGAAAGCTGGGACGGTCAAATTACAATGTATCCCCTGTACAGCTCCAGACACTGACAGATTTGTTCTTATCAATCCCCCAAATTGCAAAACTTCTTGGAATATCTGTGAGGACAGTGAAACGTTGTTTGCATGAATATGGCATTTCCATAAAGCAGTGCTACAGTAGAACGAGTGATGAAGAGCTGCACAATTTAGTAAGATCTGTGAAGACAAGAACAACTCATGTTGGATACAGGATGATGAAAGGGTTGCTTCAAGCCATGGGCCACCATGTACAGTGGAAGAGAGTGTACTCGATGCACCGTGTGGACTCTGCTGGTATTTTTTATCAAGAATGACAAGGCTGGGATTCGTGGCCCGAAGGACGTATTCAGTGCAAGGTCCTATTTACTTGATGCATATAGACACAAACCATAAACTACTAAGGTAGGATGATGTTGGTTTATGATCTAACAATGTCTGACAATACTGCTAAATACTGAATTATATTATAGTTTATAACTGTCAATACCCTAGTTGTTGTTTTTTGTTGTTCTTTTTACAGATTTGGCCTGGTGATATTCGGAGGGATAGATGGGTACTCAAGAAAGGTTATTTTTCTCTTTCAAAATTGAACTCAATGAGATGTTAATTGAAAAGTGAAATACTGGTGTTTTGGTCTACCATAAAACTTACCATATACTGTAATATAGAGATCCTTCTGTATAACAAAATGGTCCTAATATATTTAGGTTTGTCAGTATTTGGTGACTATAAATGCTTGATAAACTAATTCTTCAAGTTGCTAAATAGATTTTTTTTTTTACCCTTTGCATTTGGGTGAATGGTTGATTACAACTATTGCTTCATCTCAAGGCAGCTTGCTACCTTGGGAATTATGTAGCTTGCTTTTTTTTTGTTGTCCTTATATATGTAAAATAAATGTACCAAGCTACAATACCTGATAAACATGTTTCTATCTTTAATTATAGTAACTTGACTTGACAAAGTTTCCACTTGATATTTACATCTCTAGATCATGTACCTGGGTGCTATTGCTAACAACAGAGCAACAACTGCACTTGCTTTCTTCTTGGAGGCTGTACAAAAGTATGGCTTTCCCTTGAGGTAAAATCTACACAAAATGAATTTTCACAATGACTGTACTAATCTGTAAATATGATTTATTTCCCTTGATTAGCAGTGTAATTATTTTGGCATGCAATGCGTAAACTATACATGATCAATTGTTTAAAAATCCCCATACTCTTGTTTAAATGGGTCAAACATTTAAAATTCTTGAAAGGTGTGTTTCATACAGAGCTGCACACTGTTGAATAACCAAAACAATAAACTTCTAATAACCAGTCTAAAGTAAAATTATATTTAAAACACAAAGGCTGCAATAAATTTTAAGAGTGACATATTTTTTTTAGATTAAAAAAAAATTGTACTGTCAATGTTTAATTTTGTTTTAGAGTTCGAGGGGATCAAGGGGTGGAAAATGTTGGAATAGCAAGATGCATGTTCACTATCCGGGGCTGTGGAAGAGGAAGTTTTCTGTCAGGCAAGAGTGTTCACAACCAAAGGTATGTGTAGTATTTTTATAAATGTCCCATGGAAATAATAAGGAAAATGTTCATAAATTTTTTTCAGTTCACTGAATTTTTGTGTACAATTTTGAAAACGTTGACTTATTTTGATGTTGAACAGAATAGAGCGCTTGTGGCGAGATGTGTGGATGGCTGTTTCAAGCGTGCACTTTGAAACCCTTCACAACCTCAACAATGTTGATTATATATTTCTTCATCAAGTTGACGCAGTGATAGCTTGATCTAGTTGTATTGTTGTTGTGTCCCATAATTTTTTTTGTTTTTTGCCTTTTTTTCATGTCTCTTTCTGCAGGTCTAGAAGCAGACTCTTGTTCATTATTATTTATTTTTGTGGAACCCCCCCCCACCCCCTTCCCCCCTCTCTCACCACCTTTTGTCTTTTCCTTTCTCTTTCACCTCTGACTCCGTGTATGGTCGGAATTACAAAGCAATAAAGTTAACAATAAAGTTTTAAGTATCAGGCGTGACATTAAAAGCAGACGCTTTGATGATCCACCTGAGAGTAAATCTGTAAGGCTTGTTACCAGCATTCAGACATCAATTCTGTTTGCCTCACAGCCAGACAGGACACAGTAAAAAAAAAAAAAAAAAAAAAGATTCACAGGCAGGACATTGGTCTTAGCACAGGATGACACAACAGGATAGCAGATGCTGTGATTTCCAAAGTCAGCTTCACAATCGTGATAAAATTTGACCACCACAGCAAAGTCCTTCTTTTCTGAGGGGAGGTGAGGAACGTGGCCTTGACCGGTGATCCATTGCAGAAACCTGGCAGGTGTGATAGATCTTGGGCCATCTTCATCAGCTAGATGTTCTGGACCTTCTGTTAGGATAAGAGTAAATTTTAAGACGTTTTGAAGAACCCTTGCCTTTTGGAGAAAAAATATCTAAATATTTGAATTCGAGACAAGTGTAACTTTTGTCACAAAAACCTTAGAATATAGTTTTGAAATTTGACAACTGTAAACTAGACAAAAATAACCATTTACCTTCTGATTCATAAAGCAAGTCCAGAATGAAGTTAACCAGGTCCAGCTCAACCTGATGCTTGGAGGTTCCCTTCTCACTCAGCTGAGGGTGAATGGACGCCATGACAAACTCAGCATTAATGCATGAATCTATTCTATTGGAATTCAACATAAAAGACCAATACAAAGTGGTGAACAATTGAGAATTGTAACGAAATTCATCCATGAGTCCAAACATTTTTTACAAATAAATAACTGAAAACTGTGATGTGTGTAATTATTCAGCCCCCTCAGTCAATACTTTGTAGAAACACCTTTTGCTGCAATTACAGCTCCCAGCCTTTTAGGGTATTTTTCTACCAGCTTTGCACGTCTACAGACTGACATTCTTGCTCATTCTTCTTTGCCAAACAGCACCAGCTCAGTCAGATTAGATAGACAGCGTTTGTGAATGGCAGTTTTCAGATCTTGCCACAGATTCTGGATTGGATTTAGCTCTGGACTTTGACTGGGCCGTTCTAACACATGGATATGTTTTGTTTTTCTATTGTTGCCCTGGCTTTACTGTATGTTTAGCAATTATCAAGAAATGTCTATGGGCAACTGACTACACTGAGGCCAAACGGGGTTGAATAATTACACACGCCCCACTTTTCAGTTATTTATTTGTAAAAAAAATCTTTGGAATCATGTATGATTTTTGTTCCACTTCTATAATGTACACCACTTTGCGTAGGTATTTCATGTGGAATTCCAATAAAATAGATTCATGTTTGTGTCTGTAATGTAACAAAATGTGTAAATGTATGTAATACATAAATGTAAAACTGTGAAAATACGTTTGTACTCACTTTCACATCTCCCCCAAGGACGGAGAGAGGCTGGCATATTTCTGGGTACTGCTTAATCAGCAGGTGGAGGCCATACAGCTGCAAACCCTCCTTGAGTTGTTCCAACATTGGCTGCAATCTAAGTACAGCATGGAGTGTAATGGCTCTGTGGGGACAAAAAAAAAGAGATTAAACAACATCTTCAGATGCTATTTTTTTTACATTTATATAGAGAAACCAAAACATGTCACAGCATACCGGACAATCGGTTCCTTGTTTTGAACCGAGATAGCTCCAGTGAATCCACAGTTTAAAATCTCATCAGTAAGGCCCTGAAGTGACTGCTCAGTTGAATATTCCACCTAAAAGTAATTTTACAAAATAACCCAAAAATATTTTATATTTAACAGATGAAATTATATTCATGTAAGAGCTGCAATGTGTACTAAGGCAATATTTTTACTAGTTATACAGCACCTGGTCAATCAGTAACCGCAACTGTGAATCTGCCACTGTATTTTTATCCAGCTGTGTTGGGTTGATCTGTCCATTGCAGAGGTAACTGTAAGCCCATTGGCTTAATAGGGGTAGGACCTCCTTGTGCCAAACTGATGGCCAGAATCTCACCAACAGTCCTACTTATACAAACAGCATGAGTGTATTGCTTATAGTATAAAGCATGACAGTTTTCCCTTACGTTAAAATAAACGTACCTGAAGAGTCCGCTGTCAAAGTAAGTAAGCGAATAGCGTGGACTTTTTTGGTGTGGTGGTCCAAAGAAACAAGTCTCGATTCCGGCGACCATTTCAATTGAGAGAAGAATGTTATGAATTATCCGATGTAAAACATTCATTTAGAGCTGGGTGAAATAAGATTTTGTTCAATATTTTGTTTTCATTTGAGGCAATACTGATTTATATATATATAAATGTATAATATATATGTCATGATATATTTCAGTGTTTGTGAAATTGAAATGCGATGTTGCCCCGAAATTTGTGAAATCAAGAGAAGCTTGTTTTGATAAAAATATTTATTTCCTGTCATAGGCTTAACATGACAGATGTACTGAAGGAACATAATACATCTGTTCCAGATATTTTAAAAAGATACATATTATGATTAAATAAAAGTCTAGGTTAAAGCTATCAAGATTCAAAAGAGAATTCCATTAAAAAAAACATTGATTCAAAAAAGCAATCATAGTATACAGAAAGTAGTACTTGACAAAACAATATTGACACCTTTTATCAACACCAAACCAATAAGCTCATAACACATCATTGTCACATCACAGCCATTCTATGGTTCAAAAAACTGACAATTTTCCTTTTGGTGTTTTGGTTTTCGACCTTGGTTTTCTCATTTTTGGTTTCAGCCAAGAACTTTCATATCAGTCCATCCCAAATGATAAACATGATTGATTTATAGTTTAGTAAAGGAGAAATCGAGTCATATTTACAACACAACTGGAGCAGAGTTCATGTAGAAGATAAAATATATATTACAGAAGTATAAAATGTAGGGATTGGTCATTTCATCAACATAAATAATAAGGATGGAAAAGTAATTGATCTCTTTAAGTTCACCTGTCAGAAATTCTTTTCTAAGGGCACCAGTGTCGATTCCTGCTTCCCCAAAGAAGGACGCCTTCGACATGGCAGTGGGTGATTTTTTTTTTGACGTTGCCACTGCAGAAGGCCTCTCTCCAGAATGTTTGTTCTTGAAATAAGGATGCTGAACTGCTTCTCCACATCAACTCTTTGACAAATGGCATCCAATACATCATCGACACAAAAAAAAAATCCATAAATGAAAGAATTAACAATCTTTATTCAGTTCAGAGTTCAGAGTATTTAATCTCTGTGTGTGATGTGTTTTACCTTTTCATATGCTCCTTTTCTTTTTTGTTCTCAATTTCATCCATGTCCGTGAAATTTTTGCTTCTAATAAACATACAGAAAACGTTGGTGCGTCAATGTCAAATTCTCAAGATGTTATATCCTATATGTAATTTAAAAAGCCCTGCTTTTTCAACTACCTTTCTCCACATGTGCTTGCATGGATTTCAAGGAAATAAGGTGCAAATTTCAAGTTACAGATAGGACACTGAAGCTTCTACAACAGAAATGAGAGTTAAAATATTGAATAGAGTTCCAGTGTAGTTATGTTGATGTTCTATACTCATTTCTATGAAGATATTACTTCTTCATCCAATTCCTCTGTGTTGGTGTGCTCTTCAGAAGGTTGCACAGACACTATTTGGACCTCGGTTTGACATGCCTATCATAATTAATAGACATATAACATTAATGATTAAGATAAAAAAAAGTGGGACAATTCTTTTATTGCCATTTCAATGCAATACAATTTAATTAAAATAAATGCATATATTGTTCTATGATGTATGTACCTCTGTGTCCTCAGCTGAAGACCCAGACTCTGTGCACTCCTTCACATGAAGAGCCAAAATGTGCAATGGCAGACTTACTTTGCATGTTTGGCATTATGCTTTGGGTATATTTTCAAATTCGACTGCATCAGGAGGTAACGGAGTAAGGTCAAAATCTTGCTGTAAAGGTACTATATACAACAAGTTTTTCCCCATTTCCTGTCATTCTGCGTATTAAGGTCCCTGTGTAACCTTCAGAATCAGGAGGGACCAGTGTCAGTTTCCTTTTACCCTGACCGCCTGAAAAAAGTAGAGTCCAGATCAAGTTCACAAAGTTGATAAATGGTAAATGGCCTGTATTTGATATAGCACCTTCTAGAGTCCTGGAACCCCCCAAGGCGCTTTACAACACAATCAGTCATTCACCCATTCACACACTGGTGGGGATGAGCTACAATGTAGCCACAGCTGCCCTGGGGCGAGGCTGCTGAGAAACTGGTGCCACCGGTCCCTCCGAACACCACCAGCAGGCAACATGGGTTAAGTGTCTTGCCCAAGGACACAACGACAGCGACAGACTGAGTGGGGCTTGAACCTGCAACCTTCAGATTACGGGGCAAGCACTTAACTCCTGTGCCACCGTCGCCCCAATTGCACATTATGGGACTATCATGTAATAAACATTTGTTACCCCTACCTGTAGCCTTGTAGAGCAACCATCCTCCAGTCAGACCCTGCATTTTAGGATATTCACTTTGAAGAAGTGCAAATAACTGCAGAAAAAGATCAATATTGCGATGCCTGCAGACTTGATGATCTTTACAGAGAAATATAAATCTGAAGCTCTATATATTTATTAATTTAACCTCTTCATGGTTCATGTCCCTGGTCATTGTGAGATGTCTTTTACCCAGTCCTGCCTGGGCAAGCTGAAATTCCTCAGAGGAGGTAGGTGTTGTTTCTGCATTACAGTTCAGCAAGTATACATAGAAACTGAAAAGTTTCCATGCTTTAAAAGGTGGTGTCACAGGGATCCTTGGATTATTCATCTTTCGTTTTCCAAGAAAACCTTTATTTCCAAAGAAACCAGGGAAAGATTTGAACGGAATTAGAAAAATACATGAAAATGACAGCACAGTGATAACACACAAAAAAGGTAAAAAAATTTTTTTTAAATAATTTAGTTTCATATTTAATCTAAAACCTTGCCATCTCTTGATTTACAGAGGGAGGTCCCTGTTCCTGCCTTACTCCCTGTGCTGCCTGGTGCTGTCCCTGAGAAAGATTCTGAGTGAGCACAGTAATAAGATTCTGTGCAGCGGCTTCCACTGTAGAATTGTAGTTCACATTCTGAGAAACACATATATTTAAAAAATTTACAGGTAAAACATGACAGAAATTATGAACTATGTTAAACGTAGGGATGCACCAATACCAATACCGGTATCGGGTATCGGCCTCGATACCACATCTTCTAAAGTACTCGTACTCGTTAAAACTCCCGATACCGGGAACCGATGCCATGGTTTGAGAAATGTCTATGTTTGAGCGGCGTGTGAGGGGTTAATCACAAAGTTTTTTTTCTCTAAATAATTATTTGTTCTATAATATGTTGCATACAACATGCTTTAGTTTTCATTTTAAATAAATGTTCTTAATTCCATACTAGTCCCTTGTTTTTCTGTAAAATCATATGACTGTGTGACTGTAACCTGTAAATTTAAATCATGTTTTTATAAAGTACTCGGTATCTGCATCGGCGAGTACTGAAATGCAAGTGCTCGTACTCGTTTTACAAAAAAGTGGTATTGGTGCATCACTAAACACAAATAAGTATACATCAGCATGACAGTGTATAATGCTGGCACGAACAAAAATCTGGGAGACACTAAAGAATGATAGCTTCCACTTAATTACTTCTTGCCTTTAATAGTCTTTCATTTCTATGTGAAGACCAGTGAATCACCAGAGCTGTTTTCACATGCTCGAAGGTAATAATTGCAAATAACCTGTTGACACATCATCAAAAAAATTAATTATATTAACAATAAACGTAAGTATATAGGGTTTGGCATTAAGCTTTACATTCTGGTATGTGGGAGCCATGTTAATAGTGTAAGAAATGTAAATAAACCATAGAAACAAACAGTACATCACAGAGAAACAGACAATTTGGAAGAGGGAAGGTAAAAACAACATATTAAAATCCCCAAAAGTATGCTGAATATGAATACGTGAACGAGGGAATCCTGGAATTGGTATGTGGACAAAAATCTGCATTATATACAGGTTGGATCCATACGAAACAGCCAATAATGACTGGAGCACCAATAACAACTTCTTGCCACTGCAGTTCTCTCTCTCTCTCTCTGTTACGTAAGAAATTGTAAACGCCATTAGTAGTGCCTTTATTACGTTATTTACTTAAACATGACACATAGTTTAGGGAAGATTTTGCAGTTGCTTGTGTCATTTCGACTGGAATCAGTCAGCGGCACATTACTTGGGGAAAAAAGGCCTTCTGAAAAAGCTTTACACCACACATATGTTTATTGTAGGAAAACCGGGAAAATTTAACGTTCCCCACCTTTTTCCCTCGTGATAATTTGTAGCATAGCAAAGGCGTACCATCACTGATTAATAACAAATCAAATAATTAATTTGATTAGATTTAAGCATCAAGACCAAGAATGACCAGCACACTGTTTGAGGAAACAAGGATTCCTCCTGAGAAGCAGGCCAAAGAGGCTGGGGAGAGGAAAGTCTGGGTCTATTTACTGAAGCTGCTGCCCCCGCGAGCGGAGCCCGGAACCAGCGGAAGATAATGGATGGATGAGAGTCTAGCAACATTGCCGTAGCGGCAGGTGAAGAAGACTGCATTCCAAACCCGATTAGTTATGGAGTCTTTTAAAAAGTTTTTCATATTTTTGGGGAAGGATCAAATTGTTAATATTACTTTACCTTTCGGAGTAAGTTTCAGCCGAAAATGATAGCGAGGCGTTTCTGTTGAGCTATTGTAGCATTTCACCAAAAAAATAAAATAAAATAAAAAAAAAACAGAATAGCCGAAAAATTAATCTTACTTTTAACCGTAACAATAGCCACTTCATAAATTCTTAGTATTCACAGACTGCAGTGTAATTGTTCCAAACTTAAACACTCACCTGATTGTTTGCGCCAGCAGCGTTGTTGGAAGACGACGCCATTGTTCACTGAGGCACAACAGCAGCACCCACGCACGCTACATTGAGAGCATGGGAAATGACCACTTCTCACGTAGTGGTTGGGAAAACTTCTCATAATTGATCAGTCACTGCGTAATTAGTACACATTACTGATTGAAAGAGCTTTAGTAACTGAGTTTAAGCAGTTATGCATGACATGTTCTCTAACCATTATCAAATAATAATACGGTGGAGGAGGTGTTTGATAAATTATGTTTATTCCCAGGTTTCCTGAAGGCAACATGAAGAATTGACCGTCTTCAGCCCATGACATTAATATTATGGACATCTACTTTCCATAGGCTCCAATATCAGTTTTTTTGAGGCCAAATGGGAGGTGGCCACCACCGCCATTTTGACCATGTCACAGGTTCCGTCAAGCCCAGACAATTCCACAAAAGGGAAGAGAGGAGGAGCTAAGCTAATGGAGGTAGCAACCTAGCTACAACCGGAGTTAACTGTGCACTGAGTCAGAGATACGCCGGGCTGACCGCTGGGTAAAACAGGGTGGAACACAGAGGTCTCCGAGACCAGGTCTCGGAGAGCTCCACAAGCCGGCAGCCACACAGCACACAGAAGCCGCGATCAGACAGATACGCTGGGCTGCTGGGAGAACCAGCCGTCAGCCCGCCGCAGCACACAGAAGCCGCGATCAGACAGCGATGCGACGAGCTGCTGGGAGAACCAGCCGTCAGCCCGCACAGCTAAGGAGCCGCAATCAGACAGAGATGGAACGGGCTGCGGGGAGGGGAGAACCGAGTGGAAAGCATCGGTCTCCCGAGAGCTCCACAAGCCGATAGTCAGAACCCAGCTCCACCAACATGTTATATTTCAACCCATTTTCTAAAGTGCAGCATTATGTTAAATGCACTGGGTTTTACCCTATTACATTTAAATGTCATGGTTAAACAGTACATGTTAAAATCTAAGCTCAGCTCGGCAGTGACCTAAAATACATAAATGTAATTTTACTTACCGAAAAAAATGAAGTGGAGACTCCTTGGACGCTCTATTAGTGCAATTAATGCCACAGCAAGTCATTTTGTCCAACAACTGCACAAAAAATATCCAAAAAAAGAATACACAAGCACAGAGACTCTAAATCCCGGAGCAGTTTCCAGGCCAGACCGAGGCTCAGACTGAGGCCTTTCCACGGAGCTAGCTCTGCGGTCACGTGGGTCGGATGCTCATTAATTATACAGAATTTTAGGCTTTTAATACACTTAAACAGAAGAGTGAGAAAAAAATTCACCCCCCTCAGAGTTGTCATGAGTGTAAACTAGATAATTTAAACAAAAAACATGTTTTGGTACCAGGCTGTAAACATGTTTATTTCTGCTGTGAAATTGGCATTTATAACATGGGAGTCAATGAGGATTCACTCGCTTCTGATACCAGGCCCCAGCGGATGAGGGTGGAACTGCAACTTTTGGTACTTCCGGGTTTGACTCAATTTTAAAGCCGCATTGTGGGGGCCTGCTTCAGCCTCCAGCAGTCTGCTGTCACTGATGATTCCCCGCCCCTCTCTGTGTAGCCACGCCCAACAGGCCAAAACAGGGCCAAAAGTCTGTAACTGAAAAATACAGATCCGAAAGTGAAAAAAAAAAATCTGAAGATGAAAGAAAAATCTGAACAAGTTTTTTTGTACATTAATTAAAAAGATCGGAATCTGAAAAAATGTAATCTGAGACTGAATGAATATTTTTTAAATAATAATAATAATAAAATTACTGAAAATGTTTTAATAAAGTTTACTCAGAAAAATTCTAAATAAAAATACCATTGGGGTTTCAGTTAATACAAATATTCCAAACATTTGATTTTGTTTTAAATCCAAGTCTTTTTCAAAGTTCGCTCTAAAAATGTGACTTTTGCTTTCAGTTTACATATTTTCGATTTCAATTTTTTTTCTGCATTAACCAATATAGAAATTAGGGATGAGTGAGTACACCACTATCTGTATCTGTTCAACCAACTAAATTATCTGTATCTGTATCTGTACTCGGAATGGGCGTGGCATAACCCGGAAGTGGGCGTGATTTAACCGGAAGTGGACGTGGTTTACATCAATATATTATTTTAAGTCTGAAATTGATATGGATTGATCAGAAGTTGATATGTGTGTGGTTTATTTGAAAACTATTTACAGAGCAGCCTCAGAATTGAGATTAAATATTTTTGATCACAATAGTAAAGAAACTATTACAGAACAAGTGTTTCAATAAAATCAGAACATTAATATTTAGGTGCATGGATTAATACATCTACATCCTAGTAGGAACTAAGAAATATGAAATGCTAGAACCAGACACAACTTTATATATATTTTTTTATTTTAATTTGATTAAACTGATTTTTTTCTAAATGTTCTTGGCATTTTCCCACACAAAGTTAAACAAAACAATGTTGATTAATGTGTGCGTGTGTGTGTGTGTGTGTGTGTGTGTGTGTGTGTGTGTGTGTGTGTGTGTGTGTGTGTGTGTGTATGCACACATAGAGAGATAGAGAGGGAGAGAGGGAGAGAGAGGGAGTTCAAAAAAATAAAAAACCCGACCGGAGCGGAGGTAGTGACAACAGCACTCAGCTCTGTCTTGTCAAATGCACCATGTCAGTTACGAAAAAAGTAACTTTAAATATTCAACCGAAAAAGAGGCGAGCTGAAGAAAACCTAGGGAAAACTGAAGAAACGTGAGAAACAGTGAAGCAATCACAGCGAGATCCGTTACTGTCTGTGTGTGTGCGTGAATGAACAGGAAGGACGGACTGCGCTCCCGGCGGCTGCAGTTTTGTGTGTAGGGAGGGGGCGGGGCGGGCACTCTATGTGACTGGCCAATCACAGAGCGTGAAGACAGTCAGTTGCCCAATGAGGATTTTCCTTCAGCACGATTACAGATATTGACTCGTTTCATGCTCGTATTTGTCAAAAATGCTTTATCCGTACCGGATACTCGTTTCAGACGAAACGAGTATCCGGCTCATCCCTAATAGAAATCTTTTGTTAGATCATATTGCACTTGATATAGCCTCTGCCTCCACTTCAGATGAATCTCTTTGGGCTCCTTTGATCGGTTCCATCACATAGCGAGGGTGGGGGGCCGTTGATGTTGTCCTGCGGGATGGTGTGGGTGTGGGTGGGGGGGTGGGGGGGGGGGGTGTCTGAGTTTGGAGTATCCGGATGTTCCCTGGAGGTTGGTTCACTGGAGGGTGTCTGGGACTGGGGGACTGTTGCCCCCCTCTGGAGGTACTTGGGTTGCCTCGGGGGTGGACTGCTGGCGGTTGTGAGTGGGGCCCCTTGGGGATCTTGGCGGCAGCCATGGGTCACTGCATGGCAGCTGCAATGCCCCTGGGCGGGTCTGGGTGGGGGGCTCGGGGTTTGGGGGTGGCCGGCCCCGTGTGGGGATCTGGACGGGGCCTTGGGGGTCTGGTCCTGACATGTATGCTGCCGGGAAGAAGGCAGGAACACGCAGCAGTGCCTGGCCCGGGTTCGGTGGCCTTGGGTAGACCTTGGCTCCTCTGCCGTTCCATCACATGGGAGGGGGAGGTCCAGGAGGGGGAGGACCCAACCTTACCTGGATGTCCCATGTCTTATATATATTCTGGAAGTTGTGCAAATGCAGGGATGGGCATGGATATTCTGCTGGAGTGGGGCTGGGTTGGTGCCCTCGGACTCCGTGAGGCTCTGTAATGCTGCTGCTTTGGGCCCTGGCAGGATGGGCTGGGGTCTCCATGCCCTGGGTGACAGTTTGACAACAGAGGTGCCTATTGGGGCCAGTAGGGGAGCTGGCTCCCTGGAGGGCTAAGCCCAACCAGCCATTCATCCCCATCCCCGCATATTTCTCTCCTCCTGCTCCCTCACAACATCACACAAACATACACATAGGACCTTGAGGGGTGGGCAAGTCAGGGAGTGCGGGTATGGACCCCATTTCCGCATTCCTGTGGCAACCTGCCCCCCAATTTTATTTGCACCTTATACACTTCCACTGACGACATTCCACACAAACACACACTTAGGGCCTTGGGAGTGAGCACATTCATCGGCATTTGGCAGGGGGATATCTCAGCCTCCTCCCGGGTGCCGGTGCCCACTTCCAATTTTAAAATGCACTTAGACACTGATGGCTGAGGGTGTAAGTGGGGTGGTGCGGTGGCATCAGCTGGCATAGGCCGGATGATGCCCGCACTGCCCACTCACCACAGCCATGGAATAAACCTCATGATCACACAACACTATATTGGAGCAGGCAGAGGGAGACTAGGGGTCTTAGCCACCTCTGTTGTTGTTTGGCTTCCTGGGGCTGGAGGCTAGGAGGGAGATCTGGCCGTCTGGTTGGGATCTGGGGTGGTAGGTTGCTGTGCTCAGCGTTGGGCGGGGGAGCTTGCTCATCAGCACCCCAGCAGAAAGGGTCAAACTCTGGTTACCAGTGATGGTTGTACCCAATGTGCAGCAGTACCGGGACCAGAGTGAACAGGGTGTGTATGGGGAGCATGAGTGGGTGTCCGGCATGCATTTTTGTAAGTCTTGGGTTGTGTGTGCATGTGTGAGCATGAGGGAGGGAGTGTGTGACTGTTTTTGTGTATGACTGTATATGTCAGGTGGGGCCTTTGACTCCTCCCCTCTCCTGGAACTTCTCTTGATGATATAGAACTTCGTCCCCCCTCCCCCTGCCACACCTGGCGTGAGGGGTTATGCCTTGGTCTGCCTGAGTGTTTGTGGCAACCGGGTCTGGGGGTTTAAGATTTTGACATCTGCCTGATAGATCCCGGTGGCTGCCTGGTGGGGTCTGGGTCCCTGGGCTCTGCTGGGTCCCCGGCGGGGGTGGTCACCCCTGGGTCCCGGGTCGCTGGGTCCCGGGCTCGGCCGGCTAGGGGGTGGGAGGCTGCGGGCGGGCCTGTGGGCTTGCCGCTGATGTCTCCCGGGACTCTGCCGGCTGCTGGTTGTGGCCCCCCAGGGCGATCCTCTGTGCCTCTCCAGGGGGCGGGGGCCTTTCTGGTTGCAGTCTCCTTGGGGTTCCTGTGTTCTGGGGCAGCGCCTGGATCTCTGGGACTTGGAGCTCCCCCCATCTCCTGCGCATCTTTGGGGGGCGGATCTGTGGTCCCTCACACTCTCTGTTGGACGCTCCTATAGAGAAACCTTAAATAAACAAGCGCGTGTACACACACAGGTGCTCACATGGTGCTCTCAAAAGTATGGCCTTGGGCATGTTAAACACAGGTCTTAAGACTATGGTGGGCACTTAATGCACTGCGATTTATTATCGTGATTCTTCAGTTAAGCAATGTTGATTATATATTTTCATCAAGTTGACGCAGTAATAGCTAGATCTTGTTGTGTTGTTGTTGTGTCCCATTTTTTTGTCCTTTTGCCTTTTTTGTCTTTTTCTGCAGGTCTGGAAGCAGACTCTTGTTCATTGTTTATTTTTGTGGAACCCCCCCCCCCCCCCCCCCCCCCCTCTCTCCCCACCTTTTCTTTTCCTTTCTCTTTCACCTCTGTCTCCGTGTCTGGTCGGAATTACAAAGCATTCAACAACAATAACAATAAAGTTTTAAGTATCAGGCGTGACATTAAAAGCAGACGCTTTTATGCTCCACCTAGAGTAAATCTGTAAGGCTTGTCACCAGCATTCAGACATCAATTCTGCTTGCTTCACAGCCAGACAGGACACGGTAAAAAAAAAAAGAAAAAAAAATATTTCAAATTTTTCTTTTAAAACATTATGGCCCTGATTTAAGCCCATACTGTGTCTTTCAAAATAAAAGCTCGCGAGTAAAAAATTTCAAAATCAATTTTTTTCCGTTCAGTGTTGTTGGGGGGAACAAATGCGTGTTTGTCCAATATTGGAGGGGACATGTCCCACCCGTCCTTCCCGGTTCCTACTAGGGATGAGCGAGTACACCACTATCTGTATCTGTTCAACCAACTAAATTATCTGTATCTGTATCTGTACTCGGAATGGGCGTGGCATAACCCGGAAGTGGGCGTGGTTTACATCAATATATTATTTTAAGTCTGAAATTGATATGGATTGATCAGAAGTTGATAGGTGTGTGGTTTATTTGAAAACTATTTACAGAGCAGCCTCAGAATAGAGATTAAATGTTTTTGATCACAATAGTAAAGGAACTACTACAAAACAAGTGTTTCAATAAAATCAGAACATTAATATTTAAGTGCATGGATTAATACATCTGAACTCATGCAGTAGGAACTAGGAAATATGAAATGCTAGAACCAGACACAACTTTATATATATATTTTTATTTTAATTTGATTTTTTCTTAACGTTTTTGTCATTTCCCCACACAAAGTTAAACAAAACAATGTTGATTGAGGTGTGTGTGTGTGTGTGTGAGAGAGAGATAGAGAGGGAGAGAGGGAGAGAGGGAGAGAGAGGGAGTTAAATAAAATAAAAAACCCGACCTGAGCGGAGGTAGAGACACAGCACGTCAGCTCTGTCTTGTCATGTGTTACGAAAAAGTTACTTTAAATATTCAACCAAAAAAGAGGCGAGCTGAAGAAAACCTAGGGAAAACTGAAGAAACGTGAGCAACAGTGAAGCAATCACAGTGAGATCAGTTACTGTCTGTGTGTGTGAGCTGGACGGACTGCGCTCTCGGCCGGCTAGAGACTTTTGTGTGCAGGGAGGGGCGGGCGCTCTATGTGACTGGCCAATCACAGAGCGTGAAGACAGTCAGTTACCCAATGAGGATTTTCCTTCAGCACGATTACAGATATTTAGGAGGTTTACTCGTGTCATGCTCGTATTCGTCAAAAATGCTTTATCCGGCTCAACCCTAGTTCCTACGCCTTTGTATGAAACAAAACCATAGATGATGTTAAAACTCAAAGGCTGTAATGAAGATTACATGATGATTAAAAACAACTCACCTTTACGACACCTGCAAGGCTTCAGGTTAGTCTGGACCATTTGTAGCTGCAACAATCAGTCTGACAGCAGATAACTTGGGTTAATTTAGCCTGAAACAAAAATTATATATAACATCACAGTGTTGTGGGAGGTCGCTTGCAGAGATGATGAGAAACATGTAGAAAGCAGAGCAAGGATGGAGCCACAGTTTTATCTGTTAGATCAGGAGGCCCTGAGGTAAAACGGGATGTTAGTGCTACTCTTCTCCAGTGGTTATCAGCCACGAGCTTTACGCTCCAACAACAGCTTGCATCTCTACGTTCTTTGTGTATGAACAGAAATAAGAAAGATGGCTTATGGGGGTTTTGGCCTCACTGTTTGGAACACATTGCAATCTGAACTGAAACTCCCAGAACTTTTTTCATTTAATTATTTTTTCAACATTGCCTGTTTTAAAATCATAAATTTTAGTTGGTATTTTACTACTACTACTACTACTACTACTACTACTACTACTACTACTACTACTTCATTTCATTGTCATATTGTTTGCATTTAAACATTTGTATTGGTTCTAGTTACCTGTCCACTATAGGGGCCTAAGTCACACCCATCTACCTCCGGACCATGGGTACCCGGAAGAACAAAAAAATGAATAAAATACGGGGCTAAAAATGCTATTTCTAGTTATGCTTGTTATGTGCCATGGATTTCACATATGATGTCCATGAATTTTAAAGACACATTTTGATTCCAAGAACGCGCTTATTTTCAAACCGGGGGAGGGGGGGGGGGGGGGTTGGGGGGGGGTTGGGGGGTATTTTAGGTTTTGTGTGAAAATAAGTCCAGGACTACAAATGTGAATCACGAAAGTGACGCCATCGAACCAGACACAGAGAAAACAGAGGGAAAAGGGCTGTAAGTTCAGCAAACTTCAGATCCTTCCCACAGGAGGAAAGAACCGCCATAAATCTGGCCATATGGTAAGTAGCAGCTAAGTTAGGGGAGAGGAGATTGTGTGGTGACGTCACATATGCAATGTGCCGATTTCTGGTGTGTAGTTATGCTAATTACGTAAGCTGATAAATCTCAAAGTACATGACTGGCATGGTCAAAACGCCCATCATTACTTTTCATTTAAATTGCAGTGCAACATATGTGCTATCCAGGGCGTAAGGCAAAGCGGATTAGAAAACAGCTCTTTTAGCCCTGTTGACTTGCATTCATGTTTCCGTTCTTCCAGGGACCCATGAGCCGACCAGAAAGGGAGGAGACTTAGGCTTCCTATAATAAAGCATCTCAATGTTTTATTTTTAAAAATGTGTGTCAGGTCCACAACAATCCTCAGACTCTCCAATCGTGATTTACTGTTACTTAAACCAGATCAATTTGATTAAGGAATCTTGAAGGTTTAATTGAAAACACCTGGATATGTCTGGACTTGTTTCCTGTCAAACCTCCAAGATTATCATGCCCTGCATGACTGAGAACCTACACAAACATATTCATTAAGGAATTGTCCTTTTCAAGATAGTCCTGTTGGTATGATTAAAAATTTAACACTGTGCATGATTCAGTCCTGTATTTTTTTCAGTGAGTTCAGATTTGTATTTGAAGCTGGTAAAATTTTCCAGTTTTTAGGCCATTTACCACAACCATTTTTTAATAAAGGTGCAGTGTAAAATGAGCAAATGGTAAAGTCTCATGCTGTAAGAAATGATAGCTGGATCACATGAATACCCAAATGCATTTGGGTATTCATGAATGTGCTGTTTTCCACATTTATTCTGAGACATTTCATCCATCTGCCTCTGCAACTTCTGCTCACTCATCTTTTACGCCGCCACTCACCCTCCCGATTTCTCAGCCACTCCATTAACCAGAGGGTCACTTTTCCAGCTGCTTAGCCCAGACCGGTTTTCCATCAGGTTACCAACATATGAGACCATTCCTCCAACTCTTTGCCTATTTTTGGCTTATTTTTTTATTTTTTGGCCGTTATTTGCTACTATCTTCTCCTAATCTAACTCAGTCCATGTCCACAGCATTGTGTATTTCTTTAAAACAAATTTCTAAAGTTTTTATACTGAGTCCATCCTCAAAAGGCTACCTTATTGTTTTAGTATCTTTTATGTCAGTTTTATTTGTTTGTTTTTGTCGTGTTTTTACTTTGTGATGAACATTTTATGTTGATTTTAGAATTTTTAGGGAACTTCTGTTCTTTTTGGCTTGTTAAGCACTTTGGTCAGCTTTTATGCTGTTGTTAAGTGCTTTATAAATAAAGTTGACTTGACTACCTGATAGGTGGTGATTTTATCGACCACCAAACCTCCACCCCCCAAAAAGCGCGAGAACATTTTGAGCAAGACAAGACTCTCCGTAAAAACTCTAGAGGTTTCTACAGAACCAAATCATAACAGTGGATCCTCTGAAGCTCTTTGGGGTTTAGAAAAGTTTTATATAAATCTACTACATTATTGTTATAAGGCAAGTTAAAATATACGTAATAACAGAGTACAGTCACAACCTTTAAATTTTTATTTGAACATTCATATATTTTATTATTTGATTTTCAATTCAGTAGTTTAAAAAATAAGTCTAGTGCATCCTTCAAGGCGTTATTGAGACTAAAATGTAGCCTGGCAAGCAAATATGTTATTTAGTCTGGCAACGCTCCATTGATGACTCTTGGTCGTAGGGCGGGTTCTACCATTTCAAACAATCTCTGCATGCAACTGGATAATGAACAACATGACATTCTCACTGCTATGAATGTCAGTAAACGAGGCAGTCCTCTGTTGAAGAAGGCGAAAATACACCTTTCTCCTAAATAAAGGACTTAAATACATCTATCTGCTCCTGATTCTAATAAAGCCCAAGTCCAAATAGTCTAAAATTGATGTAAAAGCCGTTTTTAACGAGCTGTGATTGTGGACCAATCACAGTGATCTATGGGTTTGAAACCCCTATAGAGAGCTGTGATTGGCCAGCCAGAATGCTGCTAGCTGCTGCAGAGGTTCCAGTGGAGCGTTCCTAGACCAAACTTTACAAGGCAAGAATTAGGTCTAGTTCGCTAGGCTAATTAAAATGTGCTCTGCTCTGAGGTTGACCTGTGGGTCAAAGGGCTAATCCAAAAAACTTAAGAGAATTGCTCATTTTCAAAGTTGTGCACTAAGATTTTGTTGAGATGCCAATAATTTATTTTCTAATTTGTTTCATATAATGTTAGGAAAAAAGGCAGAAGTCAAATTTCCCCAGTGTTGCCTTTCTGTAAGATTTTTCCACATATTTAGCACCCATGACACTCGCGAACCTTTACAAACAATAGTAGCACAAAGTGATCTGTGTGTCACACAAAAACACAACACAGCACAACAATGGTGGTGAAGTAGAACATTCTGCACAGTCTTTGGCTTGTTGTGAGACTCGGAAGTTTAAAATATTTGTGGCCAATGAGGCAAAAACTTGTTCTGTAATAGTTTCTTTACTATTGTGATCAAAAATATTTAATCTCAATTCTGAGGCTGCTCTGTACATAGGTTTCAAATAAACAATACACATAGCAACTTCTGATCATTCCATATCAATTTCAGACTTAAAATAATGTATTGATGTAAACCACACCCACTTCCGGGTTAGGCCACGCCCACTCCCAGTACAAATACAGATAATTTAGATGGTTGAACAGATACAGACACAGATAGTGATGTACTCGCTCATCCCTAGAAAATACCGAACTGCGCTGTTGGAGAAGGCTGTCCAATCAAACCAAACCCTTCAAAGTTACACTGAGTGGTGTGGTTGGTAATCCTTTATTTTACTGTGCTTTTTTTCCATCCTTTATGGGCAACAATAATCTTGCATAATTTTAAAATTCTGTTTTACACATTTTTAAATTGCAAGATGAAGAGAAATGAACTGGACTCAAATACATTTTGTTTCAGGAGTGAAGTCAGGTGACATTTAAGACTCAGCTAGCTGTAACGGTGTGTACGTGTGTTTGTTCGTATTGGGTGGACACGGGAGCCCAGAGGGGACACAGCTCAGACAGAGTCATTATTAAATGACACAGAGACGATGGCCTGGCCTCACACACACACACACACACACACACACACACACACACACACACACACACACACACACACACACACACACACACACACACACACACACACAGCTTCTCCAAGCCCTGAGGTGTCAAGATTTTAACAAGAAACACCAATGCCATTACCTGCTGCTGCTGCTCACACTCATACCTGCATTCTGTTCAAAGGTTACCATCAATGCCAGTAGATTATTCTCATTTATTTAGTAGTATTATGTTTATCTGCCAGTTATACGATAATTTTCTTCCCAAAAAATTCTGCGATGATCATAGACATTTTTTGTCTTGTATAAAACAAGATATTTGTTATTTATAGTGAACGTGCTATGTGCAATTCTCAGCCCACACTTTCACATGACTGCTTCTGCTTTTCACTTCAAGCATAATGGTTCTCCACAAGACGCCTGGGAGCTTGAGGGTACTACATAATATTGCAGCTGTTATAACTGCTCTCTTCTGGACAGAGGTCTTTGAAGTTGTTCATGGGATCACAAATTATCTAGTTCCTTTTGGTAAATGGAGCCTAAGTTTCCTCCCACTCCGATTGGCGTATGGGCTCCTGGAACTTATAACAAATGAATGCAAACGATTAGCGCTATAAATGAATAGAAATGATCTGAGATTGAACTGTCTTGAGATTTGCAAGCTTGTACAAATCAAACGTTGCATATGTCACAGCCTCCCTCCCCAGCGTAGCTCCTATTTGCCACATGGCCAGATTTAAAGCAGTTTTCTCAAAGTTTAACACTGCTGTTGTCCTGGAAGGATTTGAAGCTCGCTAAACATATCTTATCCTCTTCCTCATGTCTGGTTCGATGACATCAATTTGGTGAGACAAACGTTTGTAGACATATCTTTTCACACAAATAGCTTTTGCCACCATTTCAAAATGAGCGCTTTCTTAGGAACAAAATTTGTCTTTAAAATTCAAGGATAATATATGTGAAATCAACGATGCATAACAAACGGGAACAGAAAATAGTATTTATAGCCCCACTGACTTGCATTCATTTTTTCTTATTTCCGGGGACCCATGGTCCGAAAGTAGATGGGCGTGACCTAGGCTTCTTGAGTTCTTCAAGATTTCAGTGTCTAAGTCAGTCGCTCCTAAGTAGAAAAAATATTTATTTGGGTTGTGATGGAGACACTTGTGAAGATTTTGACTTTATACAAGCTGAGAAGAGATTTAGGAATATATCTGTGATGGTGTCTTAGCCTTAGTATGACTTCACGACCTTACCATTGGAAAAAAACGCATGAAGAAATGGAGCGCACGCTCGCAAACAAAATCAGACACTGCTAGAGGCTGTGGCCTCTACACTACTCTGTAATGGTAAGCCAAAAAGGTGGGAGGGGGAAAAAGAGGGGAATGAAAAGCCCAGAGAGTCAGCACAACTTAAATTACAATCCTGTCGCATCACATCATTGCTGACAACCATGTGTGTTTGTGTGTAAATGCACTCTTACATAAGTCAAACAGAAAATGTTGGCTTCTGCTTTGCCTTGAGAGAGTATAATAAAGTAACTCAAACACACACATTAATTATTGGTCAGTTTTTGATATATGACGATAATAACAGTTGCAGAGTGCCGGATATGATTTGGTATCGGAATAGCGAATACAAAGCAAGATTATTGGTGGCTTAAAGGGGTGAATTCTGGATTTTGTTATGATGCGGGTTCCCCTCTTACATAAGGTGGTCATTGTAGACTAGTCGTTCCAATTTTTTTGGGTTAGTGTTAGGCATATGTACAGGCTATACATCTTGGAATGTGCTCATGCCATCAGGGAAGATGGAATAATCTGGTCACTGAGTATATTCAGGTAGTCAGCTGACCTCATTCTTGGAGCATAGCCTGTTGCTGAACCTAGACCTGACCAACTGCAACAACCCCAGATCATAGCACTGCCCCCAAAGGCTTCTACAGTAGGCACTAGGCATGATGGATGCATCTGCCTCTCTTCTTACCCTGATGCACCATCTTTCTGGAACAGGGTCCATCTGGACTCATCAGACCAGTTTTTAATGATGCGTTGGACAATTCTTTACCCAGTAATAGTTGTTTCTGTATTTTCTTAGATGTTTTCTCTGCTTGATGCATGCCGATGATCTGACCCGTCTCACACAGACTAACATCTTTTCCACGACCACCAGATGTGTCTTTCCACATGGATGTTTAAGAAATGAGAAGCAGCTCGTTGGACCAGATTGGCTTGAATAGAGTGTTGCAGCCGAGAGACACAGTAATTATCCAATAGGAGGCTCCTACCCATTTGCTTATTTAAATCCAGGTCGCAACTTTTTTTTGGACAAGCCTTGCATGTACTCAGACCTGATAGAGTAAGAAAAACAAAAACAACTTTGGTAAGAAAAAATTCTCACAGCAGCAGCTCCATTAAACATTAATGAAAGCTGTCAACGCTTCCGTGAGCTTGATTGCTACATGGCAGAAAGAGTTTTCCTGTGCTCTCAGTTTCATCTGCATAAATAACCATAAAGCACAGAACAATGAGCTAACAAATACACTTCTGAAGTGCCCTTGAGCAAAATTAGAAATTAGCTTCACGAGGTGCTAATTTTCCTCTAGAAGAAGAGTATGAAGGCAATTAAAGTACAATAAATTAAAAAAACTGCACCGTTTGCATGCATGTGTGAGAGTATGTGTTAGGTTTGTGTGTGTGTCCACTCTGCACAAGTGCAAGTGTTTGTGTGCACGTGTGTGTGTGTTGACAGTGATGAATGAGCTCTACATCAGAGCAATCTGCTACCACAGCTCTATAAACAACCACAAATCACCTCAGGAAACATGGTTTTGAAGAGGACCTCCAACATCAGCTGATGTCTTATGTAAGTGCATCTGTCTGTAAATCAGACGATAGGTTGGCTTGTGTGTGTGTGTGTGTGTGTGTGTGTGTGTGTGTGTGTGTGTGTTTTGTGAGTATACAGGATGCCAAATGCTTGAGTGGGTAGATACACCCTTGGCACGTTTCCCATATTGCAAAAGAACAGACCCATTTAGGCTATCCAAAGTTTACAAGCGAGTATTATTATTCCTTTAGATTTGATCCCACGGTAGTTAAGATGGGCTTTTGCATTTTGATCCAACTGTTTATTTTTGTAAAGTAAACTGCAACTCATGCTTTTTCTGTAACAATTTAAATGTTTTAGCCAGATTTGAGCCTCTCTGCTCATTATTATGTTAGAATGACAACTTAATGCTTTTGAAAAATGTCCCATTCAATAAATGAAGCAGCGCTGTACTTATTTTTTACGTTAAATATTTTTACCTGGACATGTTAGCTTTATTTTTACTCTGAGTCCCAACACCAATCAAAATGCACTGAAATGCATTGCTAGGCTCAGAATTCCTGCTGCTTCCATTCTCCACCAGGTTGTTTTACCTCAACATGCCTGACACATTAATGATAACCACTTTGAAATATGACAAGTAATAAAATCCTGACTCTCAGAATTCTGTGGTGTACTTCATTAGATTTACTATCCAACCTTGCCACAATGTCAATTACAGCATTTCAGCTGTGGATCTTTCCATTAACATTATGAGGTATGTCTGCATAATGACATAAGAAACAATATCAACATGACCTTTATATGAATGCCTTGTTGATGTCACTTTAACGCACTGAGAAATATTATGTACCATACTGTACAAAAGGCTGTAGAAGATATGAAAAAAATACATCATTTAAAATGAATAAATGTTGATAGAATGATAAAACTTAAATGGAATTATTCGGTTGACTTGGCCTTCACTGTCAAAATAACGTCATTTCTTTTAGGTACGTTCCAACAAATTCAGGGTTTTTGTGTAAATATGGTGTCTGATTAACCAGCTCTACCAAACAGGTGGTATTTGTTGTCGTTTTCATTTGTAGGATAAAACACGGTCATTAACTCATTCACTGCCATTGATGACTAAATTCCTCATTTGCATTTTTTTACTGCGTCGGATGAGCCCCCGCACCGTGAGAACAAACATCTCAGCTCTAAAGCAGATCTTCATCCACATACATCACACGTCACATGATCAGGAAGCAGAAAATCCATGTGTTAGGAGATCGTTTTGAGCCGCTGCTGTAAAAAATGTGAGGCGCAAATCGGAAAAGCTTCTGCCGATCACAATTCAACAACGGATTATGAAAGAATGGATAATGCTCGAAACGCGCGGATTCTTCCTGATGTAAGATGTGAGTCTCCACTTTGTTTTGGTTGTTTTGGCGTCAACATCATCCTAGTGTGCAACGTTCTGTGACTCTAAAAAAAACAATAAAAACAGTGAGAAATGCTGACAGCGAAGGGCTTTACCGATCAGGAAACGGCTCACGGCGAATGAGTTAAATGAGAAAGAAACAACCGTTATTCCGCTGCTGAAGGGAATGGCAAGACTGAGTTTACAATTAAGACAGTTCTACTACACCAAAGAATTATTGATGCCCACGATGGGGAGATATACACACAGGTACTTATTCTTTACAAGAAATGGCTTAGTCAGTGTTAGCACTCATGGGTAGAGAGCACTTGCTACACTTATTACGGTAATATGCATCCGGGATTAGCGAAACCGCGGTTATTTGCGCCTTTGCCTTTAGCTTGCTGTTATAGCTCTGAAGAACGCGTTAAAGGAAGTAAACCTCACAGTTGACCCTTTATTCACTTAACACACACATTTCACTGTAATATGAAAATAATGATAAGTTAAAAATTAGCTTGAGATTTTTTTTGATGTCAGCTATTTTCTTTTAATTCGCTGTTAGCATTGTTAGCTCAACATTAGCTTCCAGCTTTCTTCACCAGGTATTAGAGTAAAACAAAAAGATGTCGTGGCTTCTCAGGGTTACAAAAAATAACTTCTGGGTTGCTCCTGTTTTACTGGCTTGAATTCTTTAAACAACTTTGGAGGTTTACGGCTGCCGGTGTCAAATTACACTGCAGCGTTAGCTTGGCGCAGACTTGGCAACCCAGCAGATTCACAGATTGTAAACAACGTTCACATCCCTCTTTAGTTTTTCTGAAACGAGACAAACAACCCCCAGCTGGCTGAAAATAAAATCAATGTAACCTGCCTTCGACATTAAACGGTTTTTGATTATTTCACTGTAGATGCACATATTGCTCCTTTAAAGAAGAAAATGTATTCCTGGACATGAGTTGAGTCATAATCACAGCACTGAGTATGCTTGGTATTTAGGAAGAGAAAACAAATCTAATGTAATGTAATCTAAGTCGGGAGTCTGGGAAAATGTACCTGCTGATTTTGATCAAAACCGATGTGCATTGGTATCCAACAGAACTGATGACATTTTCAAGGTAAAGGATGGTCACATCCAACATCAGATTCTTGATTACCTTCTTTTCATTCATGTTGTGTTTGTGATTACATTGATACAAAATATAATCTGAGCACCTGGCCCTAAACCATGGGGAAAAGACGATATAAATGGAAGAGACACTAAGTGGATGTAAATGCAACTTGTGGTAGTAGAGACAAAAAAAAAGGTTGGTGGATTTAAGGTTAAACTGTAGAACAAAACTGATGCAAGTAAACTAATTCTATGCTTTAAAAATAGGTTTATCACATACCAAAGTTTGTGTTCACAGTCATGAATAGTGTTTTGTTTCCACGTTGCAACAATGTTTCGTCTTCACTTCCCACAAGATTATTTTTGCTGTTGTGTCAACACTTTAAATGAGACTCGATGCATTTCCATTCATCATGAATGGAACCAAATTGACTGAAATATTGCATTACCTTTGACATGATTTGAGTGTAAATGTTTTTGTGTGGATGGGAGTGAGCCAGGGCTGCTGGGAGTGGGGGGTAAATAAGGTCCACAGACAGTTGCCATCTCTCTTTGCTGAAGGGCAAAAGCCTAGCATCGCTCAGCCCCTTGGGAAATTGTTTCTTGCTTTAAACCTGGAAACAAAACAGAGATCATTCCTTTCATCTCCGGCTCGATCACTTCTGATTTTTCCAAACTCCTTGTTCCATCTTTTTTTCAACTCCTCCCCAATCTGTGAGATTTATCACCTGTAATTTCTGTTTAATCCCCTAATGAAATGCTAATGCGAAAATACTATGCAATTGCCAGCACTACTCAATAAAAGCTCTTCTGAAAATGTCTTGTTTTCTTAGAAATAAAATTTCAAAACCAGAGAATGAGAAGACCTACTGTTTTATGAGCTCATACGGTGTGAGTAGAAAAATAAGTGATTATGACATGAGTTGTGAGCTCAAGGTCGGTGGTTTCAACATTACTTTATGGTCAACACATTTGCATTTTGGCGTCAAGCTGCTTTGCAGCAAACACATTAACCTTGTGAATTGGGGAGGGCAATTAAATTCATTCAGCTCACTGTAGAAAAATGTTGGAGCAGTCATCATGGGAACAAAAACAGGAACAACAGTAATTTACTTCATGTGTATACACACACAAATGCGACCAAAACACCATGGAAATGACTCCAATGGGAAATCTCCACAAGTGTTTTTTGTTTATTTAGAATTGAAGGTTTTCCATTTGCTGGGCTTGTTGATTACTTTCTCCCAGTATAATGAATGAAGTGTAAGAAGTGGTAACAAAAATCAAAAGTGAACAAACTGATCATTACATGTATCTAACAATTGTTGGTAGGGGGACAGTCAGCAACCTGCTGCATTACCCCCATCAGGCGTACTCTGCTATTTGCTATGCAGCTTGTAAACTGAAAGACATAAATGATAAATGACCCGCACTTGCATAGCGCCTCTCAGAGTAAGGACTCCAAAAGGCTTTACACTACAGTGTATCATTCATCCATTCACGCACACATTCACACACTGATGGTGATGAGCTATGATGTAGCCACAGCTGCCCTGGGGTGTTCTGACAGAGGCGATATCCGCCACAGATCTCTCTGAAAAACTCACAGCGTCGACGGCTTCAGCAACGCTGTGCCACTCCGTGGATTTTCTCTTATTTGTTTAGCAAAAGCACCTCCTTTCATTTTTCCGCCTCACCCACAAGTACCTCAATTTCTACTTTGGTGAAATTGTGCTTCCTTGATCTGCGGTCGCCATCGTTAATGGTGAAATGCTGCAACGAGCCGTCTTATGCATATGCATGAGATCCACAAGGTACTTTGCATTGACCAGTTATGGCAGAAAGTGGGCGTGTTGAGGGCGGGATGTGATCCAGAAACAGCTGAGCACTTTTCTAGGCAGAGTGCGATTTATAAAGATTGCGTGAAGCTGTGTGTACTCCATTTTTTATATGTCACAAACCTACCTGGCGTAAGTTTTATTTTTTTGCTGAGATTAAGTACGGTTTTAGTAAGGATTCGACACAATGTTTTATAAATGAGGCCCCAGGACTTTTTTGCTGGCATCATAATATGACTGAATCAGTGCATGGGAATACGTCAAGATCTGTGTGCATGACAAATATTACCCTAACCATGGATGTTGCTGTATATTGTCACGCAGTCTCCCTCACGACCATCGACCGCCTCAAGGGAGGAACCGCAGAGCCGCTCAGACCATCCGAACTCCATTACCCAACATCCCCAGCGCCTGTCTTCCGGTTCACGTCACCCGCCGCCAAGTCTACTTAAGGAAGTGCCACACAACGCCGAATCACTCAGTCATCGTTCTCACCGAACCGAACACATAGTCCAGACCAGATCGTCTCAGATCACTCAGCCTTTATTAACCAGATCAGCCAGATCTAAGAGACCTGACAGCTCTTAGACGTCAGCCCTGTGCTGTGGGAGCCGCCGTGCTCAGTTGTTTCATCGCACCGCTGCGCACCCGGCTCCTAGATTAAACAGCGTACTCACTCCACCCGGCGTCAGTTCACTCCGCGCTTGGGTTAAGAAGCCACGCCACATCTCCAACTCTCGCTCAGCTCGAGTCAGCCATTACATATATAGTGTGATTGTGGAAAGAACAAACATTCGAGTGTACTTTTATACTGGACAGATACAAAATGAGAATATGGCCTCGGACAGCAAATGAAGGATCTAACAGAGACTTAAGATGATCTCCTGTAATGCAGAAAGTGTTTCATGATATCATTTTTTAAACTATATTTTAGGTACATACAAAAATCAATAGCCATGAATGCTTCAATATCGAGGAAGATCACAAGTCTTTGTTACTGTGTGGATAGGAAGCTACTATCGAGCTAGAACAGGCAATTCAGCCATTGAATCAGGTGTTTTGGAGCAGGGAAACAACTAAAACATGCTACTTAGCAGACAACCAGGACCAAGTTTAGTCATTCCTAAGCTAGAAGATGAAAAACAGAACAACCCCAGTCCTGCTTGAAAATTCAAGTCATTCTGTTGTATGCAAACACCACATTTAGAAAAAACTAGACCTTGATACACTGTAGCCATTAGAAACCACTGCAGTTGTGCTACAGATGTTTTGTTTAAGTATCACTCATTCTTGGTTTGCACCTGAAAATCTTGCCAAGATGCATTCAGTATTCAACTTTATTTGGCTTAAGCTAAAATGAAGGAAATAGGAAATGTGTTTACTTGTTTATGATAAAGTGTTTTACACAGTGAAATAAGATTAATATTTAAACATTTTATATTAAAAGTGTGAGAAAGAAACATGTCACGTAACATGTTGTAGCCAGTACACACACACACCAATGGGACTTATTCTGAGCTCCTTTACAGGTGATTGTGTGTATCGGTGTGTGTACACAGTCTCATACCATCCATTTCACTCTGGCCGAACAGCCACTAATAGCTGTTACAGACGAAACCCCATGAAGGTCTTCATGTAGAGCGGAGCGTGGAATTGACATTTCCTCCTTTATTACCCCACAAATCACCACCATTCCGTATGAGTGTGTTCTTTGCACAACATCTTAACTTATGATATCTACAACTACAGCCTATAGAAAATTATTTATTTGGCTTGCAGCCTCTAGGAGCCATGTGCAGAGCCGCCTTAGAGGATGTCCTCATTAGTTAAGTTCTCAATCCACTAGGTGCTCACCTCCAAATCCATCTCTTAGATCCATGCATCCTGGCTCTTTTCGTATTTTTTAAATTTCCAATGAATTTTCCAGAGAACGGAGCAAATAGAAATGTTATCCTATAGTGATTTATGTCTTCAAAATCCCGTTGTTTTCAGCACTCATGAAGATGACTGCTAATGCTGATTTTGAGGTGCAGAGTCACACCTGCATCAAAACCTGATACATCTCTCTCTCTCTCTCTCTCTCTCTCTCTCTCTCTCTCTCTCTCTCTCTCTCTCTCTCTCTCTCTCTCTCTCTCTCTCTCTCTCTCTCTCTCTCTCTCTCTCTCTCTCTCTCTCTCTCTCTCTCTCTCTCTCTCTCTCTCTCTCTCTCTCTCTCTCTCTCTCTCTCTCTCTCTCTCTCTCTCTCTCTCTCTCTCTCTCTCTGTGTGTGTGTGTGCTTATTTTTTGATGAGCCAGGCACTTAATCAGTTTCTAAAACTAAGTGACAACTGCAACTAGAATGTCAAGTAAACTGATGCAGGAACAAAACCTCAGGGTCACTCAGACATCTGTTGTTTTCTCTCATGCATATGTATAGGTGTGTGTGGGTGATGCATCGTCATTCTATTACAGTTTTTTTTTTGGGGGGGGGGGGGGGGGGGCGTTTCGGTCCACTTGTGTACCGTTGCGGTGAATTTTTTCCATAAAATAAGTAATTTTTATTTGCGTGATTTAAGTGCAGCAGATAAAAGTTCCTGGGAAAGTTTCCACACGGACGCTGTATTGAGTGACGCATGGACGGAGCGTTGCGTTGCCCCTCCCTCCCTTCTCTCACACTGCCGGCAGGCAGTGGCCAAAATGTAAACAAACACGTCTGCTGAACTTTCTCCATGATAACTGATGTAAAGTTTTCATCCTACAATGAAAAATACGGCATGGAGGAAGCTCGTTATTTAATACGAGTTTTAAGAAGAAACTCTGGGCGGTGTGAGGTGAGTTTCTAAGGCTCGCTGCAGAAATAAAAACACGAAGCATCAACAGTCAAACACAACACTTGTCTGTATGAAAGTGACACTCATAGCTCCACATCGAAAGGAGCCAGTTGAGATGGCTCGGGCATCTGGTCAGGATGCCTCCCTGGTGAGGTTTTCCGATCACGTCCAACCAGTAGGGGGTCTAAAGGGAGACCAGGACACGTTGTAGGGACCTTACCTCTCACCTGGCCAGGGAATGCCTTGGGATTCTCCCGGAAGAGCTGGCCCAAGTGGCTGGGGAGAGGTAAGTCTGGGCCTCTCGACTTAGACTGCTGCCCCCGCGACCCGACTCCAGATAAGCGGATGAAAATGGATGGATGGATAATAAAAGACATCATGCTAGATCAGCAGCCTGTGATGACACCTGGTTCTGCCGTATATAGGAGCCTCTTCAGATATTAAATAAATAAATATAATAGTAATTTACCAAAAGTTTTTCAAACCGAACTCTTCAAAACACTGAACCAAACCGAATACAATTTTGGTGTACCATTACACCCCTAAGAAATATCCATCAAAACGTTGTTGAAGATGAATAAAATGATGTCCAGTTGTTTGGAAAATATTGGCGGTTTTGTACCATATATATAACCAAAAAAGTAAAAACGTAGAGTCTAAATTACATAGGGGTCTAGCGTCTTTGAGGGACATCATATTAGATGCCATGTTTCCTGCCGCCTCGGGGTCCTGCGCCTGTCGATGACATCACACTAGATAAGTATTTTTCAACCCTGGTCCAATGGTCCTGCATGTTTTCCAAGTCTCTGCATTAGGGATGGGTACCTTTGACATTTGAATCGATCCGGTACTAATTCCCGGTACCTACAAATCGATACCGGTACTTAACGGTACCAATTTTCAATACTTTTGAGTGTTTAATTATAAAAGAGAATAAAAAATATTAAATATATATTTTTCTCAATATATAACCATATTTGATAAATATCATGATAAATAACATACAACTGTTTGTATTTTAACATCGTCCTTGTAGTTTTATAAGTTGATAATTAAACTGAAGCAAACATCTTTACTGTGAACTAAATTTACTGTGTATCTTCATTCCTTTTACCGTCCATTTTCAATTGATTTTTCCTACTGGGAAGTTAGAATTTCCGAGGAGAAAGCGAACGCACCATTAGATGATAACAATGGTGGCATAGGAAGCTAACATATCAAGCTAACGTTATCTTAAACAGTTTATTTAACTGCTGGAGCAGATTTAAACGATGATGCCTCACACTTAAATCGTCACTGGTTTCATCTTCACCCAATCACCCGTCGCATTTAGTAAAGTGAAGCCAAACTTTAGAGCGCGTTCATGTTCTTCTAGTCGGAATTTCGGAGTTCCGAGGAGAAAGCGAACGCACCATTAGTGAAACGGAAGCTAACAAATCAAGCTAACGTTATCTTAAACATTTTATTTACCTACCGGAGCAGATTAAGATGAGGATGTCTCACTTAGATCGTTGTCGCTGGTTTCATCATCACCCAGTTACCCATCACATTTAGTGAAGTGGACCCAAGCTTTAGCTTTCGTTCTTTCTACCATGCTGCTCTGTTTACAACTGGCTCGCAGCGACCGACGACATAACGCTCTTGCGCATGCGCAGCTGTCTAGGCATGCTCTCGTTGTGAAGGACGGGTACCGAAATGTGGCACCGTTTCAAATGAAGTGAATTGGTGCTCGGCCGGTACTGTGGAATTCGGTCGGTACCTTAAAAAGTACTGAATTCGGTACCCATCCCTACTCTCATCAACACACCAGATTTCTATTGCGTCCATGCGAGGACATCAAGTGCTGCAGATGCCTGTTAATCACTCATTCATTTAAGTCAGGTGTGTGGCAGCAGGGAAACACTGGTGTTTTAAAGGATAACATGGAAAACATGCAGGACAGTGGGCCCTGAGAACCAGGGTTGAAAAAAATTGCACTAGATGATTGGCTGGACATACAAAATTTAGGTAGCAAGAAACACAACTTTAATAACAAAACTGCTAAACTCAGTCTAAAACATGTGAAAGAAGAAAAATATGTGATATATTTTGGCTAAGCGGTATTGCTGTAGTATGATGTCACCGGCAGGTGCAGGACCCCGAGCAGATCCGGAAAGTACATCGGCATTGCATTCTCCTGATAGAAATAACTGAAGGACCATCAAAGTCTGAGGAGTCACGTTGCAGTGGCACACTATCTGCTCCACAGGCAACATTTACTGTAATGTTTTTTTAAACTAGTGACGTCTCAGCGATAGGGGTAAAACTATTCTGAAATGTATCTATGTACTGCCTACTAGCGCCCAAGAAAAACCTGAGTCTAAATGATCCTAAAATGATGCCAAAGCAGTTTCAACAGAGTAGATGCCATATTTGTGGTTTTGCTACATTGCAACATCGCACCCACCAAACCAATAGAGCACTGTGATTGGCAAGAAACAAGACTGCTTCGATGGAGAGTGGCTAGACTGACCTGCAAAACAGCATCATATTGTTTCTGCTAAGGTCTGTCAACATTTCTAGGCTGAAGAACTGGTGAATGGATATTAAATGCTATTGAAAATGGTGATATTATAATTTTGCAGGAGAAGAAGAAAGAAGAAGAAAATAGCATTTCTATAGCGCCTCTCAAGATAAAAATCACGAGCCGCTTCACAAAAACAAAATATGTAAAAATGTAAAAAAGAATTTAGAAAATGGTTAAAAATGTATTTAAAATGAGCAAAAAATAGACAATTGTGATTTAAAAAAATTAAGAAAGAGAGAGAGTGAATAGGAAAGAGGGAAATCAGTCGATCCTGAGGAAGGTGGAATAGGTGGGGAGAGCAGAATAAAGAGAGAGTGGTGAAGAAGGTCATACAAAAGCCAGCTTGAACAAGTGAGTCTTCAGCTGCTTTTTAAAGGAGTTCACTGAGTCCACTGATCTCAGGCTCAGGGGGAGAGAGGTCCAGAGTCTGGGGGCCACAGCAGCAAATGATCTGTCACCTTTAGTCTTTAGCCTGGTGCTGCACAACCAGTAGGCTTTGATCACTGGACCTCAGGGACCTGCTGGGGGTGTAGGGACTAAGAAGATCACCAATGTAAGATGGTGCTTGTCCATGTAAGGCCCTATAGACCAGAACCAGGATCTTGAAATGAACCCTGAAGTTGACTGGCAGCCAGTGAAGCTGGAGGAGAAGCGGGGTGATGTGGGTGTGTTTGGAGGTCTTGATCAGAAGCCGAGCACAGGCATTCTGAACCACCTGTAGATGGTGCAGGGAGGTTCTGCTCAGACACGTGAAAAGAGAGTTACAGTAGTCTAAGCGTGAGGAAATGAAGGTGTGGAGAACTGTCTCAAGTTCAGAGCGGGACAGAATAGGACTCAGCTTAGCAATGTTCCTGAGATGGAAGAAGGAAGAGCGAACAAGAGAACTGACATGAGAATCCAGGGTGAGAGCTGGGTCAAAGGTCATGCTAAGATTCCTGACAGAAGATTTGGTGTGAGAAGCAAGCTGACAGAGAGTCTCTGACTTTGGGACCCAGCTTGTCTGGGGCACTGATGCGGATCTCAGCCTTATCTTCATTCAGTTGTAGAAAGCTCCCAGCCATCCAGGTTTTGATAGAGTCTAAGCAGGTGTGTAACAGCTGCAGCTTAGACATCTCATGGGGCTTAAAGGAGATGCACAGTTGGATTTCATCTGCCTAAAGATGGTAGAAGATTCCTTCGAAGGAGTGTGGGACACCATGGGTAAGGGAGGTGGTGGAGGACCTAAACTTGGAGATGGCCACAGAAAAGGAGCGCTCAGAAAGATAAGAGGAGAACCACTCCAGAGCAGTTCATGATAGGCCTACCCAGTCTCTCAGCCTCTCCAGTAGCAGATGATGGTCAACAGTGTCAAACGCTGCAGTCAGGTCCAGCAGGACCAGAACAGAACAGTCCCCTGCATCACTGTGAGTCAGAAGGTCATTAGAAACCCTAAGAAGAGCTGTTTCAGTAGAATGAGCTCTACGAAACCCTGACTGTAAGCTATCATAGATGTTATGTTCATCAAGAGCAGCTGTGAGTTTTTTAGCCACAACCTTTTCCAAGATCTTGGAGATGAATGGAAGTTTAGAGATGGGTCTGAAGCTGCTATGGAGAGAGGGGTCAAGACTTGTTTTTTTAAGAAGCGGGTGGATCACAGCATTCTTAAAGTAAGCAAGGACCTGACCAGAGACAAGAGAAGCATTAATTATAGAGAGCACGCTGAGGCTGATGGACTGAAAAGCACTTTTAAAAAGCCACTTGAGCGATAAGGCTGAAGGAGAGATGCTAGATCTAACCTTATTGACTTTGTCCACAAAGAAAGACAGAAAGTTCTCACAGTCTGTAACAGATTGGATGGAGGCTGTAGGAGAGGCAGGAGAGACGATACTGCTGATGGTGTTAAACAGCACGTTGGGGTTCCCTTTGCTCTGGGACAACAGGTTGGAGAAATAGGCAACCCTAGCGTCTCTGACTGCAGAGTTAAAGGATGTCAGAAGATCCTTTCTCCACATTTAGGTGCAGCAGATGAACGTGGAGATGGGTTTTCTTCCACAAGCGCTCAATTTTTCTGCATTGGCGCTTTAGGCTGTGAAGGCTGTCATGAAACCATGGAGTAGGGTTCACTGCAGGAACTGATCTGGTTCTGACAGGACAGATGTTGTCCAGAATGGAGAGGCAGTGCTCGTTAAACTGAGAAGTTAAGGAATCTGGGTCGTTATCAGAAGAACAGGGTGGATCAAAAGCAGCAGAAAAATTGCTAGCTGTGCTCTCATTAAGAAAACAAGAACTAACCAGATGGCGAGCAGGAGGTGGGGGCGCAGAAACTGACAAGTTAAAGAAAATGCAATGGTGATCTGAAATATAAACGTCCTGAGGAAAAACACTGTCAGCATTTAGACTCAGGGTAAAAACAAGATCTAGAGTGTTCCCCCTGGTGTGTGTGGGGCCAGAAACATGCTGGGTAAAGCTGAAGGAGTCCATAAGGCTGGAGAAATTCATGGCAAAGTGGTCAGAGGGATCATCAACGTGGATCTTAAAGTCACCAACAATCACCAGTCTGGACAGCTTCACAGTCACAGTAGAGGATAGAAAGTCACTAAACTCCTGAAGGAAAGAACTGTTTGGGACCAGGTGGACGATAGACCACAGCACAGTAGATCGGGTCCTTACACCCAACTTTAATCAGCTGCAGTTCAAAGGAAGCAAAGTGACCAGAGGTTGTAGAGCTACATGGAAGATGGTCTCTGAAAACAAAAGCTAGGCCTCCACCATGACCAGAACCCCGGGGCTGGCTAAGAAAAGAATAACCACTCGGGCAGAGTTCAATCAGAACAGAATAATCAGATGTTTGCTGCCAAACTTCAGTCAGAAACAGAAAATCCAGGTTTTTAGAGAGAATTAAATCATTGAGCAGGAAGGACTTATTGTTAAACAGAGCGGGTATTTAATAAAGCCATGCTGAGTGAGGAGGAGGAATCAGAAACTACAGAAACAGCTGGAGTTAGTGGACGTAAATTAGCAGGGTTAGATCCACGGTGTTTATAAAAACCACTTATGGAGGGAACAGGAGGAGAAACCACTGAGGAATGAGGATAAACCGACCTTGAAAAACTTGGACGGAGAAACCGCGCCGCTACGCGGCCTGGCGGGAATTCGGAAATGGCGCTCAAGTCACCAAACAAAGGAAAGGAAGCTAGAAGATCACGCCGATGTTTACTAGATAAACCACGCTTTAAGAGAAGTCTTATTCTCACCTGGATTCCTGCTTGTTTACCTCTTTTTCTCCGACATTTTCCCGGGATCGGATAAACATAGCTGGAGGCGTCCTGGTAGGAATCATTTGGCTCCGGGCCAGCGTGCCGCTCAGGTAAACAAACAGGAAGGTACGTCCTCGGTGCATCTTGGGCGATCGTGAACAAACAGAAGGACAAAAGAGTCTGGCGATCATAGGTAGCAGGGACACTGCCGAAGACGATCGGAGACAGGAGCAAGGTGGAAAAGAGGAGGTTAGTGGAGAAAAGTTTGAAAAAGTGGCTGGTGACTGCGGCTGCGGAGAGTGTCTAGGGGCTATGGAAAAAAATTGTGTCAAGTTTTTTGAGCATCAAAAGTGTTACTCCCTAATCCTCAACTCACTTTTTATTAATGAGCACTTTCCAGACAAGTTTATGTTGTCAAAGTGCTGGACAGTCGTTTATGACATTACAACATATAAGATCCCATATAAGCAAACAGAAAAAGACACATAAAACAGCAACAATGCATAATCGTAATACTTAAAAACATCAAAAAGGTCAATCATCCTGCAGGATTAATTGCCAGGGAATAAAAAGAGGTTTTTAGCCCAGACTTCTGAAATATAACAGGACAACTGTCTGATATCTAAAGGCTTTGGACTCACCACTGACAAAGCTCTATCCCCTGATCTGCAGCTGAGACTTGGGGACTGAGAGCAGCATTACGTTTTCGGAACTACGAAAGCATCAGGGGACATACATCTGCAACAAATCAGATAGGCTGGAGTAAGACCATTCAAAGATTTAAAAACCATCAGAAGAATTTTCAACCAAATTCTAAAAGAAACAGCCAGTCAGTAAAGAGCGGCCAATATTGGGGTAACGTTCAAATTTACGCTTGCCCTCTAAAAACTTCCTTCAGAAATTTTGTACCAGCTGGATGCAGTTGCAGTAGTCCAGGCGTGGTGTCATGAATGCATGGACAACAGTTACACACCTGGAGGGTAATCTTGGACAAAGGTCTCGGATGATGAAAGGAAGTCCTCACAATCCCATTTATACGACCAATGAAACAAACAACACAGCCATGTTGATTGTATGTGAAGGGGTTCTAGACACTCTGCACTGCCGCTTTGATGTATTCCACTAACCTTAAAAATGAGTATTACTTTATGAAATGTTACTTTTAACCAAGTGTTCAGGCATATAATTGTGGTTTCCTAATTCTGGGAATATTACATACTCTCCTAAGGACTGATTCAGGAGGAGTTCTATGTATACATAACCAGCATGTGGAAATAAATGATGCTGACAATTTTATTTCTTTACCCTACTGTGTAATCTCTTTTACACTAGGTTAACAAATTGAATAGGATTCTAAAATCTCTCTCTCTCTCTCTCTCTCTCTCTCTCTCTCTCTCTCTCTCTCTCTCTCTCTCTCTCTCTCTCTCTCTCTCTCTCTCTCTCTCTCTCTCTCTCTCTCTCTCTCTCTCTCTCTCTCTCTCTCTCTCTCTCTCTCTCTCTCTCTCTCTCTCTCTCTCTCTCTCTCTCTCTCTCTCTCTCTCTCTCTCTCTCTCTCTCTCTCTCTCTCTCTCTCTCTCTCTCTGTGTGTGTGTGTGTGTGATAAGGAGCTAAGTGGAAATGAAGACACTAAATTGCCTTTTGCAGTTCGAGCTCAGCCATTTAGGCTGGTTATGATTATTATAATACCGTTGGTGGTTCTCATAAAATGATCTCCAACATGGCACAGTGAAGCTGCCATCCCAGTGATACGCTCGATAATGACACACGGAGGGTAATTGGTTGCAAAGCTATAATATTAAATACTGAGATGACACTGTATGGATGTGTGATAACACTCATTTGAATCAGTGTTATTTATGTGACATTTATTTTGTCACAGAAGCGCTAGTAAAAAAGATGTGAGCTTTTATTTCCTACTGCAATTGCAGCAATAAATTAATTACAACCACTATTTAGGTCATTAGCAACATGTCTTAATGTCCCCATTAGCAAATATTTCAATTTCATGAACGTCAAGATGTAGCTGTGTCCTACTTCTGTTTCGAATTTCTGTTACGGCTTTATTGTTGAGCATTCTACCAGAGGTGGCGAAAAGTATTCACATTCATTACTCAGATAGAAATAAAGACACTAGGGTTTAAAAAGACTTCTGTAAAGTATCAAGTAAAGCTCTTAAATTAAGTAAGGTTAAAAACTGCTGATTTCAAAACTAATTAAAGAACAAAATAAATGTTAAAAATAGCCATTAAGGACAAAAGTTCAAGCCGTAATACAACACTCTTATGTTTATGTTTATGTATTTAGCAGACACTTTTGTCCAAAACGACTTACAAGTGATAATCGGCATGTTGCCCTTGAGGCTAACAACAACAATAACAACAACAACTTGACATCTGTCATGGAGAGTAGGGAACAAGGAGTGGACAGTAAAGAGGGGAACGGGTGCAGGGAGGGTGCTAGTTTAGAAGATGCTCTCTGAAGAGCAGGGTCCTCAGGAGTTTCTTGAAAGTCGAAAAGGAAGCCCTTGTTCTTGTAGTGCTTGGTAGGTCATTCCACATTTGTGGAACGATGCAAGAGAAGAGTCTGGATTGTCCTCAGCGTGGTGTAGGCACTGCTAGCCGACGATCCTGTGATGACTGGAGCGGCCGGGCCGAGACGTGTGCTCTTTTTGGCTGATTGAAAACCACACGAGCCGCTGCGTTCTGGACCATTTGAAGAGGTTTCACAGTACAGGCTGGAAGACCAGTTAGAAGGGCACTGCATTAATCGAAGCAGGAGATGACAGTAGATTGCACCAGGAGCTGGGTGGCATGATGTGTTAGGTATGGTCTGATCTTTCGTATGTTATACAGCACAAAGCGGCATGAACAAGCAACAGAGGCAACATGATCTTTAAAGGTCAGGTGTTCATCAATCACAACACCCAGATTTCGAACTGCCTTTGAAGGAGCCAGAGATAGAAAGTCATTTTTTGGATTGAGATATTGTGCTGTATGGATGGTTTTGCTGGGATGACAAGTAGTTCAGTTTTAGAGAGGCTGAGTTGGAGATGGTGGGATTTCATCCACTTTGGTATGTCAGAGTGTCAGTTTGATATTCGTGCAGAGACAGTGTGAACATCCGGTGGAAATGACAGATGGAGCTGGGTGATGTCTGCATAGCAGTGGTAGGAGAAGCCATGTGATCAAATGATCTCACCCAGTGAGGTGGTGTATATGGCAAAGAGAAGAGGTCCTAGTACAGAGCCCTGGGGGACTCCTGTGGCAAGATGGTGCATGGTAGAGGATTGTCCAAGCCAAGATACACTGAATTATCATCCTGTGAGGTACAATTCAAACCAGGCGTGTGCTTTCTCTGTGATGCCCATGCTAGAGAGTGTGGACAAAAGGAAGCCATGGTTGACAGTGTCAAATGCAGCCGATAAGTCGAGCAGGATAAGCACTGAGGATTTGCCTGTCGCACTAGCTTTTTTTAAGGATTCTGTCACTGCTAACAGAGCAGTTTCAGTGGAGTGGCCCTTTTTGAACCCAGATTGGTAAGGGTCAAGCAGACAGTTTTGTGAGAGGTATTCTGTGATCTGCTTGAAAGCCACCCTTTCAATGATTTTGGACAGAAAAGTGAGGAGAGAGATAGGTCGGTAGTTCTCCACATGATTTGGAGGAAGAGATGTTTTTTTAGCAGCGGTTTAACCTGAGCATGCTTGAGAGAGGTGGGAAATGTACCGGATGTCGTTGATCACATGTGTGACTGCTGCGGTTACTGTAGGAGCAATAGCTTGGAGCAGCTTAGTCGGAATGGGGTCAAGTGGGCATGTAGTAGGGCGGCTGCACGTGAGAAGCTTGGACACACAGTTCTCAGTGAGAGGGGAAAAAGAGGAAAATGAAGCAGTAGGGCCTGAGATGGTTGGGCTAGAAGGAGTATGTGGTATCGAATGTTAGGAGTGGCCAGCTGAGTGAACTGTTTGCTTATAGCTGCCACTTTGTCAATGAAAAATGAGGCAAAGGTGTAGGAGGTGGAGATGGAGGGGTGAGCAGAGCTTTGAATGTTGAAAATAGTTTCTGAGAGTCAGTAGAGCTGAGAATTTCGTCAGTGTAGAAAGCTTTCTTTGCATCAGTGATGCTGGCAGAGAATGAGGACAGTAATTCATGAAATTTCAACACTCTTTAAAACATATTTTTATTAAAGACTTAAATGATAATAATGTTGTAAAATGTTCTAAAAATGGTGATGTTGACTAGGTTACCCGTTTCACCCACATTTATGCCCATTTAAATTCAATGCATTTTAGTGCAATGCAAGTGCAACAGAACTGTCTGTGGACTACTGAGCGTTACCATAAACGAGTGGAAGATATGATGACTAGTTCCCCATAAGTTTTTAATCGTGCAAAAGATCAAACTTCAAAGGCGTTATTGTTGTGAATTCTTCATTTGCCCATTTTCCTCTGCTTATTCAGGGTTGGGTCACGGGGACAGTAGCCTAAGTAGAGAGGCCCAGACTTCCCTCCCCTCAGCAACTTGGACTGCTTTACCGGGTAATCTCGAGGCGTTCCCTGGCCAGCCAAGACATAGTCCCTCCATTGTGTCCTTGGTGTTCACCTGTCTCTCCTCCCGATTGGACGTGCCTGGAAAACCACCCAGGGAGGTGTCCAGGAGGTACCTGAACCAGATGACCAATCCACCTCAACTGGCTTCTGTAGATGTGGAGGAACAGTGCATCTACTGTGAGCCCCTCCCATATGACCAAGCTTCTCACTCTTTCTCAAATGCATCAATATTTTCAATTAAAACTTTATTTTCCAAAATCCTGAGACATAATATAACAAAAATCTGACTTTCTGTCTCTCCGTCCATCTTAATGTTGATTAATTTATGTCAGAGTTATGTAGCATAGATGACCGCTTACACCTGCTACCAATTAGCGGACTGATCATCAGCAGAGGGCTCTGCAGAAATATCGACTGATTTACTTGTACTGATCATCCAGCTGCCTGGTCCCCATCAATTAGCCAGTTTGGACCTGTCACCAACATGATGGGCGTGTCATCCATGTCTTTGGGAGACATAGCGGATTTTTTCCCAGTTTATTATTTTTTTCTTACAACCTTTATTTTACCAGGTAAAATGTTTGAGAACATGTTCTCATTTACAAACATGACCTGGCCAAGATGTCTTGGAAGGAAGTGCAAATAAATAAATAAAATTCCATGAAAATAAATAAATAAATAATAATAATAATAAAAAAAAATAAAAAAAAAAATAAAAAAGATAAGCACATAACAGATCAGACATAATAGGTTATCAACAGGCATTAGAAAATTTTGAATCTGGGTCTGAAAAATAAAAGAACATATACACATGCATGCAGCAGAATCGTTACATCATACAGTGAACTGATTTTGTGTGTGTGTGTGTGTGTGTGTGTGTGTGTGTGTGTGTGTGTGTGTGTGTGTGTGTGTGTGTGTGTGTGTGTGTGTGAGTATGTGTGTAAATATGTGTAATCTGGGTGATCAACAAGAGCAGCAGTCAGTTATAATTTGGAGATGTTTAGATCTAAAGGTTGTGATAGGTGTCAAAGTTGCAACTTTAAGGGTGTTTTTATGGCATCAGATCACTTTTTTTCATGAGACGGCACAATTCATGACAAAACAAGTGTAAAAACGGGTTGGGGAGAGAGTAAAATGATATTGTGGAGAGTAAAACTGTTTTCATTGATGAAATGTCTTAGTAACAGGACACATGAAATCCCACTTTTGTCTCACCTTTCCAAAATGTATTCTCACTTTAGCCAAACATTCGCTCAGTTTTTTTATTCCTACATTTACTTGTTCAACATACACTCTCTCACTTCTGAACGCTGCGCTCTCTCGCTTCGAGATTTACCAGGAAGTGACGTCAATTATCCAGACTCGACCAGACGATCAACCGATCTGTCTTTGACCAAAGCTGCGTTACACCCAATTACTGTAAGAACTGGTTACACCATTGTGATGGATGTCTCAAACGCTTCAGTTTTTCAAGATAAGGTCAATCTAAAATATGTTGTTCTTTTATAAATTTAAAACAAATAAGTTAAGTATAAGTTGTTCATTTCCAATTGATTTGATACTTGTACTCTGACTCCAGAGGAATGTAACTTACTAGAATGCTTATAAATTTAACAAAATATAACGAAGGATAATAATGTTTAATAAACTAAAAGTAGGCTAAAAATCAACAGATAAATCATGACCTATGTAAATTAAAAAAAAGATAATGTGAAAGCTAATAAACTATTCTCAATAAGAACAGTTCAGTTAAAACTATTTTTTATAGTGTACAGTGATCCCTCGTTTATCGCGGTAGATGCGTTCCAGACCTGGCTGCGATAGGTGACAATCCGCGAAGTAGGGACACCATATTTACAGTATTTATTTAACAGGTACGTATTCAGTATTCAGACTTTTAAAACCCTCCCTTTACATAGAAAAATTTTTTTACTTGGTTTTTTAATAGTTTTATTACAAAAAGTGCATTTTATGATGAAAAAAACAGGAATTTCTTGATATTTCGCATAGAAAAATACCGCGAATCGGTGAAAAATACTGCAAATCTGCAAATTTCCCTTGAATAAGGCTCCAAAGAAAAAATCTGCGAAGTCGTGAATCCGCAATAAACGTACCGCGAAGTAGCGAGGGATCACTGTAGTTTATAATGAAAGTAGTGGTGAAAAAATATCTTTGTCATAAAATTGGCTTTATATTTGAACTATGCAATAATATATAGCATATATGTGGAAATCCTAGCCTAGAAAATACATCACAGAAAGAATTATGATATATTTGGGTGTTTTTTGTTTTTGTTTTAAGCAGTGTAAAGAAAAAGTTACATTTCTGAAAATTAGTAACTGTCACAGTTTGCCTCCACTTACTGGTGAGGTGTGTCAGCTTTATGTGTTGCAGGTGGGCGTGGAAGTATGCACAGCTGTTGGGAGTTCCACTAATTGGAGGTGCAGAGGATTTATGGAGTGGCGTGACTCAACTCCAGTGCCGGTTGATACTCTCACAACGTTCCTGTGACCCTGGACTCATGATTTTGTGTCCAGTCCTAGTATCCAGTTCTGCACCACCTACCTTGCCTGGAGTTGTGTCCACGTCTCGTCACTCAAGGATCCTCTGGCCTTTTTCTCCACGCCTGCCTGCCTGCCCACGCTCAGAGCCATCTCACCCGGTCCAACCTCTCCCAGTTCGTCCCCGCTCTAGTCCTGGCTTTGGACCGTAGGATCTTTCAGTTACAGACTCGTATTATCCTGGTTCTCTGGTTCTGGCCTCGCTCATCTCCTGTTTTTATCTTCATAGATTCCGGTACCTCCCTGTTCCTGTTCATAGAAGCAGCGCCTTTAGTTCTAGTTTTTTTTCTGTTCACCTTGTAAATAAAACACTTCGTATTTTTACTTACCTCTCCTCTCGTGTGATTCTTCATGTCCTGGGTGAAATATACTACCCACAACATGACAGAAACAATAAATACATAGTTATATAATTAACTGTTAACTATAGATTTAAGTTTTTGAAGACTAAAATACAGTTAATTTTAGCAGTTTACAATATGATTGTATTTTATTATGTTTGTAACTTATGCTAAAACATTAGCATAAAATATCAAAGCATTAATCAACCTTATTGTCACTTTAGCGCATTTTACGGCACGGTATTCTGGACCATCTTAAATCTAAGGTACAATGGATACTTGGACAACCTTCTATTGACCTGGATTACATGGAATATGTCATCAATCAAGAATAAATATTAATTGATGCAGCGTCTCAAATTCTGGACGTACCATCCAGTGTTATTCTGAGTCACCTCGAGTTGGAGAGACTTGTACATGTTGGAATTGAGGAAGCTCAACATCCTGGGCATTTCTCAATGTCAAGGAACCTTGCCTTGATGTCTTGGCTCCACCCCGGTTGCCTAGGAGATATGTCATTGGGAGCCGCCAAGACGTGTTCCAATGTTCATGTTCTACCGAGGCGTATATTCTCCGTTTGTTAGCCATTTAGCTAGCTGAGCGAGGATACATGGGAGGTGTCTTGTAGCTTAGCCTTGGTCAAAAATTACCCAGAATACAGCGCGGTATTTTCAAAAGGACGGCGGATCAGAAGCCGGCAGCTACTTTGGGGACAAGTTTCAAGTTTAAAAGTAAGTCCACTCATTTAGAATGTTTTTTAAATCCAAAGAAGTTATCTATGGTTGGTTAGTTGCTTATCAGCTGCAGCTTTGGTGGCTAGTGGGTAGCAACTTACTTACGTATTTAATTTAATAAACATATACACAATTTAAAAAGTAAAAGGCTCGTTATATATTTATATTGAAACTAATACGTATAAAATATAATGTTATCTCCCGTGTCACGTGACATTGCGTGACTGCTGTGGAAGCCTCGGTCACGTGATGCAAGTCTGTTCCATTTAACCGTTTTCTTTGACCAAGGAAGGACAGTGTCCTCGTAAGCAAGGTGCCTGGCCTCGCAAGACATCGCCTAGCAAGACAAGGTGCCTTGACATTGAGAAACACCCCCTGTGTTGTTCACACTTGAACAAGGACAAAGAGGACGTCCCAAATATGAGTTCTCTGTGGAGCTTCTGATGTGTCTTTTGGAAATACCCCTGCCAGTAAAATGTGTGGCCAGTCCAGGGACGAAATTTTGATTTCAGAAGTGGGGGGGACACAGCAGACTTGTGCGGATTTGGGGTGGGGGGTGTTATGTAAAGACCCCTTGACACGTCACGTGCCCATCTCAATAATTTTTCCATCCTCAATATATATATATATATCAAAGTTAAAAAATGTACAACTCTATTATTATTTTTATTTATTATCATTATTGAAGTGCAGTTTTGGCTGTTGACAATGGATAGGCCATTGTATTTATTGTTTTTGGGTCTTTTTTGTTTTGGTGCAACATTTTCTAACAGGGAGTGAGATTCCTTTTTTATTAAATTTTTGTTTGTTATTTTTATTCATTTAGAAGTTCTGGTTCTGGACATTTCAATGTTAAATGAAGGTTTATTTGTTGCATTTTAAAGGGTGTACTTGCATTATTATGATATATTAACATTATATTAGTGGTTATTTTGGTCTAGATAATGTTGACAATGATATCGTTTATCATCAACAATTTGTTGGACAAAATATCGTCCAGCAAAATTTGTTACTTTCCCAGGCCTAGTCAAAAGTATAAAAATTATTTATACATAAACGGTCCCTCCTGAGATCTGGCCATTTGTTCATTTGCTGTGTCAGAGGACATGCTGAACTAATGTTTTACACATGATCATCACCCTAACATTTGAGTGTATAAAAACATATTAAATATGTTTTTTCCCTTATAAGTGTTTAAACAGTTGTTGCATTTCAACACACAAAAAATAAATGGAAAAAATAAGATAAATCTAATGAAAAGTGTACATCTTTGACATTAAGCTTAAAAAAATCTGTTGACGATGATGATACTGTTCATTTTTCAGAGCTTTTTAATGTGAACATATACATTGCAATAGATAAGTTTACAATAAAGTTAAATGATAAAAGTTTTGAAGTTACACTTCTACTACTACTACTACTAGTAATAATAATTATGATGATAATAGTAATAATAAAAAAATAATTATTATAATAATATGAATAAATTGTGTCTGAGGAGTCAGTTATGTGGAGGAGATGAGTTTGTAAAAGTTAGTTTTGAGTATGTTTGTGAAGGAGGAGGTGAGTCTGAGCTTAATGCAGGGGTGTCACATGTTCCAACTTACGTTTTGACTTTGAAAGAAGTCTCTTATATCCACTTTTCATTTTCTTGACATGCTGCCTCCTGGCTGTGCCTAACTACCAAAGACTCACAAATGAACACTTATTCAAATGTTATGTAATGGAAGCTGAGCTGAGCTCTGATATTACACAGCGTCTAGTTGACGATGTGACTCAGTACCGGTGTTCCCTAGCGGCTCCAAACTAGCAAAACAACGTGAGCACGTTCTGACTGTTTACAACTTGAGTGACAGCAGCAACAGCCAATAATACGTTAGCAAGTATCAGCAGAGCCAATAGATTAGCTTTTGGGCGGGTCTAATAGGAAACCGGTTTCCGTGTCGGTCCTAGTGCTCAACCAAATCCATTTAATGGAGCGTAATATTGTTTTTGGACGGAAAAAAGTGCAGGGGACCAAAACTGCCTTTTGAAAAAGTGGGGGGGACATGTCCCACCCGTCCCCCCCCCAAAATTACGTCCCAGGGCCAGTCTACTTGGAGTTAGTGAGGCTAGAATCTTCAAAATAATGCGTGAAAATGGGATTTTAACAAGGACATTGTTCTGTTGAATGACTGATTAAGAACCTGATGACAAAATAAAAGCTATTAAAGTCAGAGTGCCTCATGCGGGTTACAGACTTACAAAAGGTCTTATCCAATCCGAAGGCCATCGTGTATAGTGGGAAAGAATTAAAGACTCTATGCATAGAGTTGACTCTCTGGGCATTCTGTCACGACTGACACGTATGGGATGTACAGGTCGCCATACTTATTCTGTGAAAGGACCTCTCTCCCTTGTCCACATTGACACTAATCACAAGCTAATAAAGTTATTCATATTATTGTACTGTTTTCTATTGTAAACTATTTAGAAAATAAATTAACTGAATTTAATCAAATTTCTTGTAATTTGTAATAACCCATTATGTGTTTTGGGTACAACATTGTGATTTTTGGAGGTGTGGATGGCTATTCTAGAAAGGTAAATGCACTATTCAAATGAGTGAGTCTATTCTTTTGTTAAAGCTATAACATGCACTAATATCTGTTTACAGATTATGTACCTGAATGCTGCCACAGATAACAAATCTAGCGCTGCTCTCAACTTCTTGGAATCTGTTCAACAATTTGGCTGGCCACAGAGGTATGCTATGACTTCGAAATCCATACTTTTTAGAATGACAATTTTCTGAATTGTCACACAAGTCAAGACCCCAGCGCTGGTGGTTGTAAATGTTAAAAACTAAGCAACAGAGAACAAATATAGCAGGCTTTAGACATATAGAAATTCAATATTTAAGGCATTATTAACTACATTGTGCTCGGGCAGAGAGCAGAACTGAACAGTAGTTTGCTTAATTGGGGCATATTCCAAAGAGTTTTTCTAAAAGTTTCCTATGTAACAAATTTGTGGAAAACAAAGTTTTCTCTTTTACTTAAACCTGAAAAAACAGAAGGGTACTGCCTTCTCCTAGGTATCACAGTGTCAGTGGCGGCTGGTGAAAAATATTTTTGGTGGGGCTGTGCTATTTTTATTTTTAAACAAACTTGTGCTTTCTGAGCTTTGTGCACAACTCCACTATTTCCTGAATTAAGCACAGCTCTTTTATTTCCTGTCTTACATCATTGGACAAACTGATTAATCCAGGTGTGTCTGACTATTGGCACGCTGCCTTGTGGACCAAGGTTGAAAAATACTGCATTAAATTGCACATAAAATAACATGACCATAAATGGTAAATAGGCAATGCAAGAGGCAAGTAACAAAATATTTTGTTTAATTTCAACATTTGAGTGAACACGAAAAATTATGAGCAGGTCACTGTTACAGTAATGGTAGTAAACACTACTTAGACAAAATGCCAGAAATTTACACTGTTAAATATTTCTGGAGTGTTGTGCCAAGGTCAACTTTATACAAAGATCAAGTGGATGCATTTGTGTGTGTGTGATACCTCATTTGTACAGAAATTTTGCCCTTCTGTCCTTCTGAGTGGCAAAGCTCTCGATTAGCTTTTTATTAAAGTCAGGAATGTTTGTGACAAGCTTTTTTTTCCATGGAGAGCATGGCAAGAGCATTCAGCCGATCCTGTGTCATGGTGTTCCTCAAGGAAAGTCTTAATCCTCTTTAAAGTAGAAAAATAAAAAAACAACAGATAAGTACATAGGAAACACTTTCATAGGAAATTATGTCATCAGTATCCTCTTACAAATGTCATATTTCCCAGTTTTTGGTGCAATAAAACATTTCTGATTCTCAATCAGATGTTTTTACATTTGAGGTAAAAACATCTAACTGAGAATCAGAAAAGTTTTATTGTCCCAAAAGCTGGGAAATTTGTTTGCTGCAGCAGAAGTGTAACAAGTAAAATGGAATCAGATTGATGTATATACAAATTTACATGAAATACACATTTACGTGATTAAATATGTATAATAAGTATGTGTGTTGAAATGAGTTTTTACAGTTATTGCACATTAAACAATGTACATGTTATTAAACAAATGTCCTGGTTTGTGGGACAACCAAGGATTTCTGATTCTGATTGTCTTGTTCACAGTGTTGGGAGTAACGCCGTTTAAGTATAACGGCGTTTCTAACGGCGTTCTTTTAGAGGTAACGGAATAATCTAATTAATTACTTTTCCCGCCGTTGCAACGCCGTTACCGTTACTGGGGACGGAACGCTGTGCGTTACTATGTGCTTGTCGAACGTTGAGCAGCAGCGTGAGGCTTTCTGACCGCCACACTTCAGCTGCAGCCAGGGAGAGAGAGGTGTCGGTAACACACTTACAAACACGATGATGATTGGCCGGGTGGGCGGAGACCCTCACGGTCTCAGTCACTGCATTCTGTAGACACAACGGGAATAACTCCGTTTAAAATAACCGCATTAATAAAAAATATGTCTTTCTGTAACAAGCAAACTAATTAATTACGTCTTCTTTTATCAAAACGTTGTTCCTGTTACTGATAAGGAAATGCGTGCGTTAAGCAGTGCGGTGTGTTGAAGCTGTCGTCAGCTGATCAGGAGCTAAAGAGGCAGATGTTTAAGAGCATTATGGCCCGTGAAGAACGAGGAAGACGTGATGAATAGTCTACGGCTGCAGACCCGCAGATTTGTTGCTGCAGCAGCGAATCTGCGGGTCTGCAGCCGTGCCCTTAGCATGACAGCGGGACGTCCCAGAAGGTCCGCTCACCTGTTCACCGCTCAGACGTCCTGATCTTCTGCCTTCCTAGATCATCCAGCTGTAACCTGTTCCTGATCATGTCTTTAGTCCCACTGTAACACTGATGCATCAGTCTCAGACGGCATGGAGCTCAGGTGTTATTAGAACTACCTGCGTGTGTTTACCACCCAGCTTCATCTCTTCTGTGTTTGGGTCTGACCCATGTTAGTACATTTAAGTCCTCCATCAGGCTTGTGCCTCTTCTAGTGTCATTTTAAAGGATATTTATTTATTTATTTAACCGTTACTAGATTAGTAGCAACAGAAATGCTACTAAAAAGACACAATTATGTGAAGCTGTAAAAATTAGAATGCTGTGCAAAATTACATTTATTTCTGTAATTTAACTAGACTGAGAGACCATTTAAAGGCTTGGGAACCTTTACAGGTGTTTCTATTTGCAATTTTAAATTTTAGCTGATTGGGTTTTTGTTAAATATCACACAGTGACCTTTTAATAGTCTAGATTAGTGTAATGTTCCTATTAGTAGTTCCTCCTGTTAAGTGCTTATTTGTTTAAATTATTCAGGTTTATATAAAACATTTGGACATACATTTTATTATGTTCAGTCATTAGTCATTTATATTTTACTATTGTAGTAATTCTTGCATGCTTTAATGAAAAAAGTAACTAAGTAGTTACTTTTGTTGGTAATTAGTTACTTTTATGATCTTGTAACTCAGTTAGTAACTGAGTTACTTTTTTGACAAAGTAATCAGTAACTATAACTAATTACTTTTTTAAAGTAACGTTCCCAACACTGCTTGTTCACATAAATGTAATGTACAGCTTACCTCTGCATCCAGCTGCTGTTGTTCTCCCTGGCCAAACGTCCTCCATTTCTTCCGTTTCCCTCGTCGAGCTGCATGGCAATGTTAGCTCTGCCTAGCATGGCTAGCTTCACCGTGTTGTTGTCCATGTGTGCCCGGGATGACTCGTGTTTCTTCACCTTCTCAGAAAAATGTTTCATGTCCGTAACTCCTGACTCAATCCATGCCTTATCTGTCCCAGTCGTTTTGAATAACAAACACGGAAAGCAAAATAACGCAGCCAAGCCTTCCTGGTGTACCAATTTCGGGAGAAGCCTCGTGTGTACAGTTTACCTCTCTCCTTGTCCTGCTGGCTTATCTTTACGTCGGGCTGATCTGGTCCAAGCTCTTTGCCATTAAGTTTTTCCACCATAATTCTCCTCTCGAACGGGTACTGGAGAAGAGACCAAACTGAATTCAGTGGCTGCTGAGATCCGGTATCCATGCTGGTTGTTCACTGGCCAGCCGCCACTGCTTTTATTAGCAGTCATGTTTCAGGAGTCATGTTACATCTGCGTCACGACCAAAAACGACTCTGCCGAGTTCTACCAAACACCAACAAAAGCCTTTGGCGGTAGCTCTATCGCCCATCATGCTTCTGAAACAACGTCGACACTGATTGGATACATTCCCATTCCTACCCTTTGATTTTCTTGTCAGCAATTGGCCGGCTGGTTCTGTGCAGTTTGGGCGATTCAAAAACAGCCTACAGCCTTTCTGTCGCCTCCACCGCTCAGCAGAGAGCTTCTCATCAATATAGATGTATAAATATATGATTTGTTTTTGTTACAAAACACACAATTAACTTAGAATATGTGATAATTGTTAATTTTATTTATTTATTTTTTTAAATAAAAATTAAAAACACTGGGGAAAACTGGGAGGGCGGCACCCTATCGCCCTCTACTGGCCAGCCGCCACTGCACAGTGTAATACATAACTTCCTAAAACGTTACTTGAACTGTCACCTTTGGGCTTTAGCTTGGTGCTCTGCATAACCAGTAGGCTTTCATTTTGCTTGAAAAGCGCTTTATAAATAAAATATGATTGATTGATTGATTTTACAGCATCTCGGGAGTGACATCACATATAGAGCTCCGGGAGTTGACGTCACTTCTCCTGGCATGCAACAGTTCAAATCGAAACGGCGCCATATTGGCATGCAGAAGCCGGCAGCTGGACTATTTGTTATTGTCAGAAAACTCAGTCAGACAGGAAATATGGTAGATTCCTGTTGTGCCCCAGGATGCAGAACAGACGCGGACGACATAAGGGATGACCCATCTACAGGATTCCCCAAGATCCGGAGCGCCGCAAACGTTGGATCATTGTAATAAAACGCGTTAGTGACCGGGCGAAAATGAAGCTGTGGGATCCCGAGAGTAAAGGTTTTCGCTTATGCAGCGACCACTTCATATCAGGTACTTAAACCAACGTTTCCACAACTGTGTATGGTATTTATTTTCAATACTTTCATTACGATTCTTAGTGGAATTCCTAAACTTATTTTGGCGTGGCTTTTTCTGTCTTATTACTCATAGCAACAAGTAAACATCACGTAAAACGTTGCCTCGTGAGTTCTGCGTGCTGCCGTTTCCGTGTTTTATGATGACAGCAATTAACCGGCTAAGCTGTATTTAATTTTTAAGCAATGGTTGATCAGATCACACATAAAAAGCACTTTGGATTGCTATTATCTGTCTCACCGAGACTACTTACGTGTAAATCTGTTATTTGTCTGTCCATCCATCCATTTTCATCCGCGTATCCGGAGTCGGGTTACGGGGGCAGTAGCGTGACTTCCCTCTCCCCAGCCGCCGGAGCCAGCTCCTCCGGGTGAATCCCAAGGGGTTCCCCGGTCAGGTCCGGTGTTGTGCCGGTAAGAAGTCCGCTCCGACAGCTTCTGGCGTTTTTAAAAAGTATCCCAGGGGCACGGTAAGGGTCGGAGATGTTTAAGTTTATTTAATTTCTGACTATATAAAACAATTTCTTCTGTTTTAAAGTGTGAAGTAAACTCCGACGAAGTAAAATCCAAGCGGATCCCGTTCATGTTCATGGTTACATGCGTGTTTGTTTACCTTTTTTGCATGCCAAAATGGCGTCCACTAACTGAGAGTCACGTGGGGTCCGGAGCTCTATGCAACAGATCTTTTATTTTTTATTAAAAGTATTTATGTTAGGTGAAGTAAAGAAATAACCTTTTTATTTTATTTTCATACAAATGTGTATTTCTGTCAGAAAATAAGTTTTAAGGCAGTGAGAAGTGTTATTGGTAGCTGCTGAAAGTAACTAATAAAGTATCTTGTAATCAAACATAGTTACTTTTGAAATAAAATAATCAGTAAAGGGAGTGGGAGACTGCGGGTGGGCCTGTGGGCTTGCCGCTGATATCTCCCGGGACTCTGCCGGCTGCTGGCTGTGGCCACCCGGGGCGATCCTCTGCGCCACTCGAGGGGGGCAGAGGCTTTTCTGGTTGCAGTCTCCTTGGGTCCCTGCGCTCTGGGGCAGCTCCTGGATCTCTGGGACTTGGAGCTCCCTCCATCTCCTACACATCTTTGGGGGGCAGATGTGTGGCCCCTCACACTCTCTATTGGACGCTTCCATAGAGAAACCTTACATATACAAGCACGTGTACACACACAGGTGCTCACATGGTGATCTCATAAGTATGGACTTGGGCACGTTCAACACAGGTCTTAAGGCTGTGGTTGGCACTAAATGCACTGTGATTTATTATCGTGTGATTGTTCAGTTAAACAATGTTGATTTTATATTTCTTCATCAAGTTGATGCAGTGATAGCTTGCTCCTGTTGTACTGTTGTGTGTCCCTTTTCTGCAGGTCTAGAAGCAGACTCTTGTTCGTCATTGATTTTTTATTTTTGTGGAATCCCCTCACCTTTTGTCTCTTCCTTTCTCTTTCACCTCTGACTCCGTGTCTGGTCGGAATTACAAAGCATTAAAAAAATAATAATAAAGTTTTAAGTATCAGGGGTGACATTAAAAGCAGACGCTTTGATGCTCCACCTGAGAGTAAATCTGTAAGGCACCAGCATTCAGACATTAATTCTGTTTGCTTCACAGCCAGACAGGACACAGGAAGAAAAAAATAAAAATAGAAAAATAAATAAAATAAATTAATCAGTAAAGTAACCAAGTTACTTTTGGAAGGAGTAATAAGTAGTCAGTAATCAGATTACTATTTCAAGATAACTGTGGAAACACTAAACACATGGTTAGCTTGCGGCACTGAATGATGGATGTTTTTATTAGCAGTCATGTTTCAGGAGTGAATGAGGAATAAAAAAAATCCAGAATAACCTTTTAAACATAAACTATCTTTCCATTAATCTGTTTAAAGAGTAACTAAACCCCAAAATAACAATTTCTTGCTAATTAACAGTACAATTGGGTCTTTACAAATGCAATCTTTCTGTTTCAGTGCATTTTTGACATGTTTGTGTAAATTTGATTAAATCTATAATCTAGGCCTAAAAACGTCTTAGTGCTGCCCCCTGTGGCAGAACGTTGGTTACGTATTGTAACCCCAGATTCTATGAGTCTAGTCGCAGCCCTTAAGCTAGCTGCTATTGGAAGGATGATCTCCGCATCAGCCAATCATGAAGAGCTTAAATGTACGCCCACCAATAGCGGGCCCCCTCGTGGTATATAACCGCAGTGACCCCACTGCTCACCTCCAATGGCTCTTATTCCCATCATAACCAGTGGGGCCAGTGGCTTAAGGGCTGCGACTAGACTCATAGAATCTGGGGTTACAATACGTAACCAACGTTCTATTTCGTCTAGTCTTAGCCCTTAAGCTAGCTGCTATTGGAATAAAGCGCAGCTGGATGGGTTTACGCCCCACTGGTTAACACAACCAATGGACACACCCAATCAAATCTCCTCTAGTGGGGGACGTTCAGCCTCAGACCAGGCTTAAAGACTGAGGCAGGCACGATAAGAGAGGGGCCCCCACTAAAAAACATCATCCACAAGAGGATGAAATCCATCTCAGCAAGGCCAATGAGGTGCCATAAGCATTCATTTAGCCTGCTGGGGTCCAAGCACTGAACGAGTGATGGATCCTGAAGACACATCTCGTAAATAATAACGAGTAAAGGAACAGGGTGAAGCCCATGAAGCAGCCTGACAAATGTCTTCCATTGACACACCACTGAGGAGCGCCATCGAAGAGGAAATCCCTCTGGCTGAGTGAGCCCTGAGTGCCTCAGGGGGATCCTGCCCTGATGATGTGTAAGCGAGGGAAATGGCGTCACACAGCCAGCGTGAAAGACGCTGGGCCGACAGCGCCTGACCAAGGGAAGACTCCCTGTAGTGCACAAACAGGTTTTGTGAGCGACGAATCCCTGAAGTGCGTGACACATATCGTGCAAGCGCGCTCACCGGGCAGAGAAGGTAAGAAGCCGCCTCCTCCTCAGAATTATGGGGAGGAGGAAAAAGTCCAGCCAATGAAATTGACCTGGATTTGAAGGAAGCATTAATGCTTTTGGGCACAAAGGCTGGGTTGGGGCATAAAACAGCAGACCCGCCATCCTCCCGGATCCTGAGGCATGCGGGAGCCACTGAGAGGGCGGTTAGGTCACTCACTCTCTTAACTGATGCTAGCGCCAGCAGCAATGCAGTTTTAAGCGACAGGAACTTGAGTGAGACCTGGTCCAAGGGTTCAAATGGAGCTTCAGATAAGCCACGCAGAACCACCGTTAGATCCCATTGGGGAAAAAGCGGGCGGGACACAGGTCTGTTCCTCCTGACACCTTTTAGAAAACGTTTTGTGAGGGGGTGATTGAAAACAGATCTATCTCCAAAGCCCTGGTGACAGGATGAGATAGCTGCAGCATATGTTTTAATAGTGCTAAATGCGAGGCCCCTGTCCATCAGTATCTGCAGAAACGATAGGACATCCGCCAGCTGGCAGGAGAGCGCTTGAACATTCCGTTCTGCGCACCAGTTCTGGAAAGCTGCCCATTTAGCAGCGTAAGACGCAATGGTAGAGGGCGCCCGCGCACTCTGAATCGTGGCGACCACATCATGCGGCAGCCCAGAAGCCTCTAAGCGTGACCGCTCAGCGGCCAGACCCACAGCCGTTGGCCTATTTCCGGAGGATGTTTGATTATCCCATCCGCCTGGAGAAGGGCGTCCGCCCTCCACGGGAGCCTCCACGGGGAGCCGGACACTAGCGCTTGCAGGTCCGGAAACCATGACGCGGACACGCGTCTGGGAGCCACCAGAATCACCGAGAGCTGTTCCGACCGAATTCGGTCCAGGAGACGGGGAATCAGAGGGACTGGTGAAAACGCATAAAGGAGCGTTCGAGGCCAGGGCTGGTGTGAGAAGGCGTCCGCCCCAAGCGGGGGTCTGTCCCGGGGACTCAGGGAAAACCACAGGCGACACTGAGCGTTTTCGCGAGCCGTGAACAGATCCACAGACGGTTCCCCGAACCTGATCCAGATCTGTGATATCAGTGCAGGATGTAGACGCCAGTTGGAGTCGCGGGGTCCCCCTCTCGACAGGATGTCTGCCGCTACATTCAGTACCCCCGGAATGTAGATGGCTCTGATGGACAGCAGGTGGACATGTGTCCAACACAGTAAATCTGTGGCGACACGCAACAGTGGGAGGGATCGAACTCCCCCTTGGCGATTTATGTAGGCTGCCGCTACCCGGTTGTCTGTGTGAACTTTGACATGACGGCCCTCTAGAAGGGCAGCGAAGTGTCTGATCACATTCCTCACTGTCATAAGCTCCAACACATTTATGTGCTCGTGCGTGTGGGAGGGCCAGCGATCTGCCACCGTATGGGACAAGCACGTGCCCCCCCACCCCGACAGTGACGCATCCGTAAACACAGATACGTGTGACGCAGGACGTCCGATGGGAACCCCGCGTGGGAGGATGCAGGGGTTCCCCCAGTGAGCGAGGTCCCCGCCCACTGAAGGGGGAATCCTCAACATACGTCTCTTCTGACGTATCGGGTGTACCCGGAGGCGGACGAACCAGCGTTGCAAGCGCCTCATGCGCAGCAAACCTAGCGGCACCACTGAATGGGCTGCGGACATCATGCCCAGGAGTTTCATGACTAACCGGGCTCTCACGATCTTGCGGGGTTGAACACGGGAGATCACCGTGGAGAGATCTGCCGCTCTTGCAGGCGACAAACGTGCTCTCATTAGGGAGGCGTCCAACTCCACCCCGAGATACACAATCGACTGGGATGGAAGGATGGAGCTCTTTTCCCAGTTTATAGAAAACCCTAGGTTGACAGATGCCCCGTCAACCTCCTGGTTTGCTGTGACGCCTCGTCCTTGGACCGAGCGCACAGGAGAAGATCGTCCAGGTAAAATAAGACCCTCATTCCCTCTGTGCGCAGTGGCTGCAGCGCGGTCTCCAGACATTTGGAGAAGGTGCGCGGGGCTAGCGAGTAGCCGAAAAGGAGGCAATTGAACTGATATTGAACTCCCTTGAACGAAAAACGCAGAAACTTCCGGTGGTTTGGAACTACTGGTATATGGAAGTATGCGTCTTTCAGGTCGATTGACGTGAACCAATCCCCGGGGCGCACATATTCCAGGACTTGTCTCATCGTTAACATGCGGAAATGCATTACTGCTATGGAGCAGTTGAACAGGGACAGGTCGAGAATCGGCCTCATTCCTCCCGACTTCTTCGGTACTCCGAAGTAGCGGGAGTAGAAACCCGAGAGTTCTTGTCCGCGAGGGACTCGGGAAATAGCGTCTTTGGACAGAAGTTCCCGCAGCTCCAGCTCTAGCGCCTGAGACTGTACTTGCGACGTGAACGTCGTCTCCACGATCCTGTTGAAGGGAGGTGGAGTGGCCTGAAAATGAAGTGTGTGACCGCAATGAATGGTGTCCGAAATCCATTTGCTCATGATGCAAAGGCGGCGCCACTCGTGCGCGCGTTCCGACAGTGGACGCGTGTGCGCGGTCACGTGAACAACGTCTGAGGGTTGTGCATGCGCCCTTACCGCCGTCGCCCGTACCAGAGAACTGGGGGCGACCCATGGAGGGCTGCGCTCGAAAGGGCGAGTGCGAAACAGCTGGAACAGGCTGGTCCACACCACGGAGCGTGGAGTCCGAAAGTGAAGGACGAGTGGGAGCCGGGCCTGTGCACGGGGGCGACAGAGTGCTAGCGGATGGAGCCGCGCACTGTGCCGCCGCGCGTGGTCGAGACAGCGACATGACATCCCGCCCCACCCAACGGCGTGGGGAGAGCGGGAAGAGTTGGGCCTGGCCGGATGCTGGGGCCAGAGCGCAAATGGAGCGCACCCTTACGGCTGGCCATGTATTATGACTACCTGCAGGAACATGTGTGCGTGCAGCAGTGCTTGGTGTGGGGAACATGTGTGAAAACTCGGCAGAGGATTCTGCGGAGGACTGTAGAATTGTGCTCTTTGAGTTACGTTTTTTGGGTTTTATTTCAAAACCAGCAACATCAGAACAATCAGTAATACACACATTCCCCCCAAAGAGTCACTTCCGTGGCTGCTTTCGGCGAGGCTCCTGCACCTGGGACTGCCAAGACGGCGTCTGCTGGGCCCGCCGGAACCGTTGTCCGCCATCTCGCCTGTCCCGCTGATGTGGAGCCGAAGCGGGAGGCCAGCTCCGTGGAGCGGACGGTGCAGCTGGATGTCTGAAGCTTCCGCGCCGTTCGTCCCATCCTCTGGCTGAACGGCCAGAGTGCGAGGCTGACCGAGGCTGGACCAGGTCTCGCACCGTAGCCGATAGTTCGGCCGTCTTCTGAGCCCTCTCAATGACGCCCCTAAGATGGGGACCAAACAGAACATCGGTGGTGATGGGGCCATCCAGCATCTCCCTTTGCAGATGTTCCGGAATGGAGGGCAGGGCCTTCAGCCAGATCGCTCGCTGGATGAGGGTCTGCCAGGCAGTGATGCGAGCAGAACCGGTGAGCACAGCAGCACACAGATTGAGGATAGCATCAGCAGTCTTAGTTATGACGGCTTTCGACTCCTCGGGAGCTTCCAGCTCCTCCATCATCTTGGAGACGCCAAAGGCAAGAAGGGCGATGTTATTCCCTGCAGCGCCGGTCTGAAAGGCACACTGATGTGCGCGGTCGGTGAGCCGCGTCAGCAGCTGGTCATGTTTTGAAGCGGGAACAGCTCGCGGGCCAGCGAGGTGGTTCTTGGCGCCGAACAGCGAGGCCAAATCCGGCTCTAGTGGAGGAACGGACGGCCAGCCTTGGTCGGAAAACCCCTCGACCTTGGTGATGGGCGCATACGTGGAGACTGGCACCTTGAGCTTGGCAGGCTCGGAGAAGGCGGCAGACCAGCAGCTCATAGCAGCGGGGAAGCGCGGCCAGACAGGGTCTGGACAGCTTGTCTGAGTTGCCCCGAAAATTCCCGCCAAATCATCCGCTTCAGGCAGGGCCGGTTCTGGCACAGCTAGCCCCTTGCGGGCTGCTGCCGCAGAAATGATGGCGGGCAGCTCCTGGAGCAGTGCTCTTACTGCTGGCAGGGAGGAGCGAGAAGCCACTGGGGCAGAAGGACCCGCTGAGCGAAGCTCGTCGACCTCCGTTATGTCTAGGAGGGATGCCGCCTCATCGTAGTTTTCGCTGTCGGTGACGTCATCCAGCCGGTTGAAGCCAGCCGGCTCCTGACCGGCATCGAAGAAAACCAAAGCCTTGTCCAGCGGGTAGGAGTCAGCCACCGGAAATTCTTCGTCGGCGGCGGGAGTGAAGTACTCGACCCGGCGAATCTTCTCCGCCACGGGCAGAGCGGCACAGAACGGGCACGAGGCCTGCGGGGTCAAGGCCAGGCCAGCGTGGTGAGCCCCGAGACAGACCTCACACTTAGCGTGCAGGTCGCCGCTGGAAATGGAGCCCGTCTGGCAGGTCGGGCAGGGTCTGGCGTCGCTGGACATGGCTGGTAAGTCGTCTTCGGATAATTTTGCTCTTTTGGGATAATATTTGCTCTTTAATAAAGCTCTCAAGCTTGGCATGAAGAGAAAAAGGAGGTGAGCAGTGGGGTCACTGCGGTTATATACCACGAGGGGGCCCACTATTGGTGGGCGTACATTTAAGCTCTTCATGATTGGCTGATGCGGAGATCATCCTTCCAATAGCAGCTAGCTTAAGGGCTAAGACTAGATGAAATAGAACAGCAACTTCTGCATTTTAAATTTGTGATGGACTGGGGCTGGAACAATTTCACGTCATCGGAACAGTCTCCTCCCTCTCCCCCTTCCAGGATGGAAATTCCCCACACTTGGCCATGCCACTCCGCCCACATTCATGGCATTTTTCAAATCTTGACTAGGGGTGGAGTTACATTTTCTGATGGTATGCAGTCCCTCTTTAAAGAGCAAGTAACGTCTAAATTAACTTTTTTTTGCTGATGAACTGTATAAATGAGTGTCTAATAGTGTTTTAAATGTGTGCATTCTTTATTTTAGCATTTTGGTGCATTTTCTTTAAAAATTAAAAATTCTGTCTAAAAACCACAGTAATGCGCCACCTTCAGCTGAAAACATAGAATTTGAGTCATTTTGAATAAATTTTAGCCAATGGCTAAAGAGTAAAATACTACGTAAACCAGTAGAGTACTACGTAGCAGCTCCGTGCCAAAGTTATAAAAGCAACGAGCGTCTCGGCCACGCCCTGTGGTGAGTGGGAGTTGGATTTGCAAGCGAGCGTAGGAGGTCAGCGGTAGTTCAGCATTAGCATATAGCATTAGCATATCCTAGTCTTTAGCATATCTTTTAGTGTTATAAATACTTATTTAGTGTTAGCTTGGCTGTTGGATATTGTAGTTTAGATAGTGTTTGGCTGTTAGTGTAATTGGTAAAGTAGTTCGGGTTTAGTGTTCCATATCGTCTTAGTATTGATGAGTAGGTGTAGTGTAGTATGCTTGCGGTGACTCTGTGGGCATTTTACCCGCGATTCTGTACGTCTCCGTTTGAAGAGGGAGGCTGTGCCCACCGTGGCTCTTCCACGATTTAGATGCAGCCCACCGACTCTGCTCCCCCACCACGGCGGGCTCCAGTCTGAGGTGAGTAAGCTAAATAAACATTTTAACATCTTCTAAAGACAATTCCCTACCTAAATGCAAAGTCTGAGAAACGTGGTTCACTTCCTTTAGCTAGTCAGTCGACAATTCTGCAACAGTGGCTCTAACTGACGCAGCACTAGTTGACAGACAGCATTACAGCGTGAAATCCAGCTTGTGACCCGGTTCTGTAAGGAATTCTGTTCAGGAGGTCACATTTCAGGCTCTCCACATCATGTGTGACTGACTTTTATGTTATAACAACGATCACACACTAGGAATGTTATAAAGCGCCTATATAGGACAGTTTCTTTTGTATATTATCTGACTTTATAAATTCCCAACAACAATGTGCTTATATATTTTTTTCAGGCTAAATCTACCCAAGACACTGGCTGTCAGACTGATTTAGCTGCAAGAATGCACTTGTCCAGGCTGACGTGAAACCTTCCCTGTAGCAAAGGTGAATTATTTTTAATAATCTTCTATGTAAACATTTTATTATTACCTTCTAGTTTTAATTTGTTTTACAGATTATTGTTACACGTGATTTTATGCTCTTTTAAACATTTATAAATGTGCTGCTTCTTTGTTTTTACATAGCCAGCCAGAATGGAGTTCACAGCCGCAGTGTGTCTGGTGACCCACGGGGACCATGATGAAAATTCATCTTCCAGAAGGTCCCAGAGCAGCGTCCACACCCCCTGAAAAGACCAAGATGTAAGGTGTCTGCTGTTGATTCCAGCTTCCACCTCAGTGACAGTGCAAGCTGCTGTTATAGAATATTAACGTGTGCCTGCCTCATGGTGTAGAGTCCATATTTTGCTGAGTGTCCTGCAATAATGCAGGTTATTAGTTAATTTACTTTTGATAGCAAAAACAAAACATTTAATGTAAAAGTTGTTTTCCAGGTGAATCAGCTCACACGTCACCACCAAGTGTCACGGGGGCAGAATCAGTAGCCTCCGTCATGATGTAATCACATACTTATTTAATTGTTACATAAGGTGAGCAACGCCACATATTGTACACTGTCCTGAATTTGTTTTCTTTCTGCATCTCATTAGCCTGGCTGATCACCTGATAACTCCTGTCATCTGGTTATGACAGCATGACGATGTCCTCACACCTGTAACCTATCAGCTCATCTGGCAGAATAGAGAGAGAAGAGACAACACCACATCTCCTGTTCCTGGAAAGCCTTCAGCCATCCTTCGATGACTGAGAACCTCCATCAGCTCTGTCTCCTGTCTGCCTACAATTATTATAATAAATATTGTGTTTGACAAGTTTTTTTGTGCTGCCAAATATCTCATATAGATTCCAGTTTTGATATTTTAATGGATATTTATAAATTACATTAATTGAATTAATACATTGCATGTTTAACTAGCTCTATTGTGATGAATTAAACTAGCACCTCACTGTTAAAAGCTCGTTTTAATTTCAAGCATGTTTAAGTATTTATGGACATGAACAAAAACAGGAAATATATAAATTGAGATTTATTTAATTAATATAACAAATAAGGGGGAAAGAGTCATTGAAAGGCACATTCTTCTGGAAGCTCCTGATCCTGACGACACCAGACCAGCTGCAGACACCAGAGGATCACCTGCAACCAAGAGAGCAGCTGTTATCAGTAAATAAATAAATCAGGGCAGTTTTAGTATGCTGAACACATTACAGAATAATTTTCTCATGGGGTATTTTCATAACATTAATTCATAACCTCCTCCTTGAACCGTCACCTTATCGTGGTGGAGGAGTTTGAGTGCCCTAATGATCCTAGGAGCTATGTTGTCTGGGGCACTTAGTGCCCCTGGTAGGGTCTCCCATGACAAATTGGTCTTAGGTGAAGGGTGAGACAAAGAACGGTTCGAAGGATCTTTCATGGAGGTTAAAACGAAGAGTCGAAGTACCCAGCCCGGAGGGTTACCGGGGTTCCACCCTGGAGCCAGGCCTGGGGTTGGGGCCCGTGAGCGAGCGCCTGGTGGCCGGGCTTTCGCCCATGGGGCCCGGCCGGGCCCAGCCCGAACCGGATACATGGGCTCGTCCAACTGTGGACCCACCACCCGCAGGAGGAACATGAAGGGTCCGGTGCAATGCGAATCGGGTGGCAGACCAAGGCGGGAGCCTTGGCGGTCCAATCCCCGGACAAGAAAACTAGTTTTTGGGACATGGAACGTCACCTCGCTGGCGGGGAAGGAGCCGGAGCTTGTGGCAGAGGTTGAGCGGTACTGACTAGATATAGTCGGACTTACCTCGACACATTGCATTGGCTCTGGAACCCGAGACCTGGAGAGGGGTTGGACACTCTACTTTGCTGGAGTTGCTCCGGGTGAGAGGCAGAGGGCTGGGGTTGGCTTTTTGTTAGCCCCGAGACTCTCTGCCTGTGTGTTGGGGTTTACCCCGGGGACAAGAGGGTAGCTTCCTTGCGCCTTCGGGTCGGGGAACGGGTCCTGACTGTTGTTTGTGCTTATGGGCCAAATATCCGTTCAGAGTACCCACCCTTTTTGGAGTCCCTGGGACGAGTGCTAGATAGTGCTCCATCAGGGGACTCCATTGTCCTGCTGGGGGACTTCAATGCTCACGTGGGCAATGACAGCTTGACCTGGAGGGGTGTGATTGGGAGGAACGGCCCACCTAATCTGAACTCGAGCGGTGTTTTGTTATTGGACTTCTGTGCAAGCCGCAGTTTGGCCATAACGAACACCATGTTCGAACATAAGGAGGCCCACCGGTACACTTGGTACCAGGGCAGCCTAGGTCACAGGTCGATGATAGATTTTGTAGTCGTATCATCTGACCTGCGGCCGTATGTTTTGGACACCCGAGTGAAGAGAGGGGCGGAGCTGTCAACTGATCACCACCTGGTGGTGAGTTGGATCAGATGGCAAGGGAACATGCCGCGTAGACCTGGCAGACCCAAACGCATAGTGAGGGTCTGCTGGGAACGCCTGGCAGAAGAACCTGTCAAGACGGTCTTCAACTCCCACCTCCGGCAGAGCTTTGACCACGTCCCGAGAGCAGTGGGGGACATTGAGTCCAAGTGGGCCTTGTTCCACTCTGCGATTGTCGAGGCGGCTGTTGCTAGCTGTGGTCGTAAGGTAGCCGGTGCCAGTCGTGGTGGCAACCCCCGTACCCGCTGGTGGACACCAGAGGTTCGGGGAGCCGTCAGGCTGAAGAAGGAGGCCTACAGGGCGTGGCTGGTCTGTGGGTCTCCGTAGGCAGCAGACAGGTACCGGATAGCCAAGCGGGGTGCAGCAGTGGCAGTTGCCGAGGCAAAATCTCGGGCGTGGGAGGAGTTTGGTGAGGCCATGGAGAAAGACTATCGATCAGCTCCAAAGAGGTTCTGGCAAACTGTCCGGTGCCTCAGGAGAGGAAGGCAGCAACTCGCTCACACTGTTTACAGTGGGGATGGGGAGCTGCTGACGTCAACTGAGGCTATAGTCGGACGGTGGAAGTAATACTTTGAGGAGCTCCTCAATCCCACCAATGCGCATTCCTAGGAGGAACCAGAGCTGGGAGGCCTGGGGATGGACTGTCCGATCTCGGGGGCAGAAGTTGCTGAGGTAGTCAAACAACTACACAGCGGCGGAGCCCCGGGGGCGGATGAGGTTCGTCCTGGATATCTCAAGGCTATGGATGTTGTAGGGCTGTCATGGTTGACACGTCTCTACAACATTGCGTGGTCATCGGGGGCAGTTCCTAGGGAGTGGCAGACCGGGGTGGTGGTCCCCATCTTTAAGAAGGGTGACCTGAGGGTGTGTTCCAACTATAGGGGGATCACACTCCTCAGCCTCCCTGGAAAGGTCTACTCCAAGGTACTGGAGAGGAGGGTCCGATCGATAGTTGAATCTCAGATAGAGGAGGAGCAATGTGGTTTTCGTCCTGGCCGTGGAACTGTGGACCAGCTCTATACCCTTGCAAGGGTGATGGAGGGGGCATGGGAGTTTGCCCAACCAATCCACATGTGTTTTGTGGATTTGGAGAAGGCTTATGACCGTGTCCCCAGGGGCACCCTGTGGGGGACGCTCCAGGAGTATGGGGTGGGTGGCTTTCTGTTAAGGGCCATTCAGTCCCTTTACCAGAGGAGCGTGAGTTTGGTCCGCATAGCCGGTAGTAAGTCGGACCTGTTCCCAGTGAGGGTTGGACTCCGCCAGGGCTGCCCTTTGTCACAGGTTCTGTTCATCACTTTTATGGACAGAATTTCTAGACGCAGCCGTGGTGTGGAGTGTGTCGAGTTTGGTGGCAGGAGAATCTCGTCTCTGCTTTTTGCGGATGATGTGGTCCTCCTAGCTTCATCCAGCTCTGACCTTCAGCTCTTGCTGGGTAGGTTCGCGGCCGAGTGTGAAGCGGCTGGGATGAGGATCAGCACCTCCAAATCTGAGACCATGGTTCTCGACCGGGAAAGGGTGACTTGCCAAACTCCGGGTCGGGGGAGTGGTCCTACCTCAAGTGGAGGAGTTTAAGTATCTCGGGGTCTTGTTCACGAGTGAGGGTAGGAGGGATCGGGAGATCGACAGGCGGATTGGTTCGGCGTCTGCAGTGATGCGGACGCTGAACTGATCTGTCGTGGGGAAGAGGGAGCTGAGCCAGAAAGCCAGGCTCTCGATTTACCGGTCGATCTACGTCCCAATCCTCACCTATGGTCATGAGCTTTGGGTAATGACCGAAAGAACGAGATCGCGGATACAAGCGGCCGAAATGAGTTTCCTCCGTAGGGTGGCCGGGCTCAGCCTTAGAGATAGGGTGAGGAGCTCGGACATTCGGGAGGGACTCGGAGTAGAACCGCTGCTCCTCCGGATCGAAAGGAGCCAGTTGAGGTGGTTTGGGCATCTGGTCAGGATGCCTCCTGGACGCCTCCCCGGGGAGGTGTTTCGGGCATGTCCTGCCGGCAGAAGGCCCCCGGGGCGACCCAGGACACGTTGGAGAGGTTATATCTCCAATCTGGTCCGGGAACGCCTTGGGGTCCTGCCGGAGGAGCTGGTGGACAAGGCCGGGGAGAGGATGGCCTGGAGCTCCCTAGTTGGGATGCTGCCCCCGCGACCCGGACCCGGATAAGCGGAGGAAGACGACGACGACGATGGTATTTTCATAACTTTATATGCAGCAGACTGTAACTTGAGCCCAGGGCTACCGGAGAGCTGCTATCCAGCACGTTTCAGTGGATTTTCCTGCTTTAACAGGTTAGATTAGCTGTTAAGCAGCTCAGCTATTTGTTGCTGATTAAAACCAGGTGTGCTGAAGCAGATAAACCTCTAAAACATGCTGAATACTAGCTTTTTAGGGCCGTGGAGCCAAACACTGCAGCTAATCCAATGCTATGGCTAACGGCTACTTACCATTCAGAGGTGGTTCTGTTGGGTCGGTTCTGGGAGTTTCAGGCAACTCACAAGCTCAAAACAATAAGGCTCAGGTCCGCTTGTCTCCTCCAAATAGACTTGGTCCCTTTCTTCTCGAGTGTCTGGGTAAGGAGGGGGAGAAACATCCTCCACTTCTAATAACTGCATAGAGTGAAGGGAGCTAGCATCGTCTAGTTAGCCGTCATCTTCGTCACTGCCGCGGCTCCGCCCTCTCGGCCCTCCAGGCAACGCCTACTAATGTTGCATTTTTTAAAATTGATACGTGGGTGGAGGAGGACTCCGAGGCTCAATTGACCCGCTCTTTAAACTATCCAAAGATTTCAACAAAAAACCAAAAAAATAAAAAATGAATAAAAAAAGAACTAGACCTTTGCAAGGTGTCACAACTTTCTCTTACAATCCTTGCTTATTTTTTTTTTGTTGGTACTTCAAAATTTAACAAACCAAAAACTACCTTGTGTCTAGACGGTGAGGACTCTCCTCTTTTTTCTCTTCCCAATCCTCAAACATCCTACCTCCCTGTGTGTTTGTAAGCTGTTATCTTTCATGACTCTGTCCAAGTACAAGTTATAACTGCAAGTGAGCGCACAGACAAGCATGAAGCAAATGTAAAATGAGGAATATCAGCAGTGCAGAAACCCAAGGTTTCCTGATATTTTTCACTTCACCTCCCTGAACATGAGTTCAGGTATCTGCCTTTTCCAACATTTGTCCAGGATTTTACATACCAATTTTTGAGAACAACTGATTACAAAAGAAAATATCGAACAGTGTTCCGATGCCCAAAAGCCAAAGAAAATGGGGGCCACTTTTCTTCTGCCTCCCTGTTATCTTCTGTCCGAGATGCTCCAGAAGATAGCGAGGTCAAGAATGAAGGGATGCACCGATGGAGGAGCAAGAGGGCAGAGTGTGTATCTCACTGCATCACAACGCCTGAAAGTGTGTGTGTATACTTTGCAATACAATTTAAAGAAATTTTTTTAACATTTAACCTGTAATGTGGGGACATTTGACTGGTCCCCCAATGGAAAAAACCTAATCCCACATTTTAGTTTTGTTCAGTTCTGTCAACTGCTAATGTTTCCATATGAGAGGTTTTTAATTGCAAATGCTCTCCATGCAAACACACTAATACCAGCCAAGGTAAGCAGCTGTTTGGGAAGTCAGATGCAGTGGATTGTGTTCAGGCATGATTATTGTTCTCATTATAAGCCTTTCAAAGCCAAAATCAACTGTGTTGATTGATTGTTTTAAAAGTTTAAATTTTCTCCCATATTATAATAATTTTTCTAAGGAGATGGCGATTTAAATAACAATGATTGATTACAAAATGTGTGCTTGAGGAACTATATTTGATTCAATACTGACGTTAAAATCTTGTAGTTTGATGCATTAGTTTAACACACCTGCTGTGCTTATTATTGTTCGTTAGTTCTGTGTTCCTGTCCAAAATGACCTACATCTGAAATCGAGTTTCTGTGAACCAAAACAATCTATGAAAGAATTCTTTCTGACATAGAATTTTTTTCTATGAAATTTGGTGTTTAAATAATTTTTTACTTAAAATACACCAACAAAAGTTTCATCCGTAAATATGTAACTGCAGAATTTCAGCTGCAAAAATTCAACCACAGAAATTAAAATAAGATGAGGTAAAGCAAATGCCACTTGATCAAGTCAACACTTCATTGGCTTAGATATGAATATGTAGACGCTCCATTAGAGCATGGCAGCCTAATTGGATGTGTCTCCTCACTCTTGTAGCGTTGATGATTGACTACATATTTATCAAAATGACCAATAAGATGTGATAATTCCAAATAAATATGAAATATCAATCTGATTGATCTTTCGATGTTTAATCAGAAGATTATATTTACTTTACTTACTCAGGGACCAAAAATGCACTTTGTATTAATTCAGACAGAGCCAAATATATAGTTTATAAAATTTAATTTATTTATTTTCCCTAAACTAAGGATTATAAATGACAAGTTATGGATGAAATGATGGATATGAAGTGGATTAATGTGATGGATGAGATGTTGTAATGGAAGCAAGATGTTTTAGCAAAACCTTTCTTAAGTATCTGAGAGAGTTTGTGAAGTCTCAGTTGTAAAATAAATTTGGCTGTTTGGTAAACTACAGATTTGTTTATAAAAACTATCCGACGCAGTCCGTACCAAGTCTATGTACCCTTGTGTGGAGATTCTTGTGCGATCCAGAGGGTCAAGAGGTCGTGATGGACACTGCCGGTGGAGTGAACCTCTCAGTATCAGGAACCCGTAGATTAGCTCCGATAGGACCCGTCTAGTCTGAGATCTCTCCAGGTGACGGCAGGAAGCTGGAATGCTTGTTTGCGTCTAAGGCTGTTTGTTGGATCTTAGAAGAGCCGTTTGTCTGATATCAGCTGTGGCGTTGCAGAGAGGAAATTCAAGCTCAACTGGGATAATGAGAAAATTAAGTACTTAGGAATATATCTAACAGCGGACCTCTCTGGGCTCTTCCAGGCAAACTATGAGTCAATATCTGTGGGCATAAAAGCTGATCTGCATAGATGGAATCTGGTCCCTTTCCTGAGTCTCAGTTCCAGGGTAACAGCAATCAAGATGAATGTGCTCCCCAGGCTGCTCTACCTCGTCAGAAATTTGCCAATAGATGTGAGTGACCACCAGTTCATTGAATGGCATGAATGGATATCTAGATTTATCTGGCAAGGCCGAAAGCCAAGGATTAAGTACACCACCCTCCAGCTTTCCAAGGAAAAGGGAGGACTGGGTCTCCCCTGCCTCAGGAACTATTACTGCACAGCTCAGATAACCCCCCTTCTATTCTGGTGTGACCAATCTTACGTGGCTAGGTGGAAGGAACTGGACTTTAACTTGTCAGTCCGCTTCCCCTTACAGGCTGCTATTGCAGACAAGAGTCTAATGTGGCAGCTGGAAGGGCAACCCCTGGCTGACCCACACCCTTCAAGCCTGGCAGAAGGCAATCAACATTTGTGGGCTACAGAAAATGTTAAGAATTTTTAGGTGGTTTGCCTTTGAGTCAGATTTCGCTCCAAATAGACAAGACTCTAATTTTAAATCATGGAAGAATTATGATCTCACAACATTTCTTTCTCTTACCCATAGAAACACTGTGCTCAGCTTTGAGCCCTAATGAAACAAACATGCGTTGACACATTGTGACTTTCACAGATATTTACAGTTGAGATCATATATCATTCATGAGTGCAAATTGACTGATTTTACAGATGCTGAGTCACATTTTTCCCTTATCTTGAAAAGTGCTTTAACTATGACACAAACTAAATTGATCTCAAAACTATGCAAAACCATCTCACGTGCCGGTGAGGCCAACACTTTTTATATCAAGGACAAATGGGTGAGGGAATTGGGAGCTGATATTTCCCCAGAGGAGTGGAGCAAAATTTGGTCTTTCCAGTGGTCAACGTCCAGCTCAGAGAGCTGGAGGGAACATGGCTGGAAGAATATTATAAGATATTTCCAAACGCCATATCAGCAGAGATATCAAGGCACCCATTTGCCGTGCTGGAGACAATGCGGCGCTACTGCTGCTAATCATTTGCATATTTTTTGGGAATGTACCAGGTTAAAGGAATTTTGGACGGGAGTTCAGACCTCATTAAATACAGTTTTGAACATTCAAATCCTTTAGGACTTTAAGGTTTTATACATGGGGCTTGTCCCCTTTCTGAAATGTAGGAGTGAGATAAAGTTGGTGCAATTACTCTTGGTGGCATGTAAGAAAACAATAACGAGAAGATAGCTGAGCCCTGTACTCCCCACACTGGATGATTGGTACGGGATCATTTTAGAGATATTTAGGATGGAAAAACTGGCATATTTGTTAAATAATCGGAAGACCAAATTCTATGAAATCTGGAGCAAGTGGATCTTATTCATTCCCCCCTCAAGAGCGGACTTTATGTGATTAAACTGTTAATCAACTTTTTTTAACCTAGCAATTTCATTTCTTTTTTTGGCAGCAGCACAGGCAACCCCTCAGTTCCTGGTTATGTTTACTGTTCCATATTAATGTGTTTAACCCTTTAACTATTACAGATTTCCCTCTCGAGCACTGTCTCTTTTCAGTTGTTTAGATATTAAGGGACTCTCCTTGATACTCCTCTATGAAGGATGGGATGCTCTTACCGTTCGCTAATCATCTTGGATTCAATTGGGGAGGGGGAAAAAACAAACTGGAATGACCATGTTCCTATGTCATTTACATCTTGTCTTGTTTATTGATAAATGTTCTCTCCAAATAAAGATTTAATCAAAAAAAATCATCAGTGAACTCTTTTGTGCATTTTTATTCTCACCAAGTGTTGACTTTTTTCTTATTTGCATCTAATCCAAACCCAGTTGCTAAACCTTGATTGCGTCTCCTCGGATTACACAAACATATACATGCCCAACATATAAAGCAAAACTGAAGCAAGCAACATAATACTAGAGCCGTCCCTCCATCAGAAAACATCTTTATCTTGATATTTGAGTGTGTGAAGCTTGTTTTGTGTAGGTCTTTTTTATTTCTTGTTAGGATTTTAGGACCGTGTACAGAGAATGTTTGGTGACCTGCTTTTTGGGGATTAACTGTGTTATCAGACTGTGACGGGCCGACTTCCTAAGGGTGAAGTGGTTGTGGAAGCTGGCACCTCCTGCCCTGAGTTCACACTTCCACACTCTTTACTGTGAGTGTAACAAGCTGTTACATCTGGGTGCCACTTGAGCGATGGAGAGATTTCAACAGTTTTCAGTAACATAAAACCGACATCGAGGACAACTTTATACAGATGTCCTCCGAGACAAAGTGAGAGCTGCTGGGATTCTTCATGCTTACAGAAAAATATTGATTTTGCTCTTTTCAGACTCCATTGTAGCACTAAAATGGTATCAACTTATCCTGTGATGCAAACATAAGGCAACAACACTTAATGTGCATTTTGCTGTATCGGGGTTGTTTCTTTAGAAAAGTTTGTAAATGTGAAAGTTCCCAAGTGACAGATAAGAGCTGACTAAATTGTGAGAAATTGTTTTCTTTCTGTAGCTCCAAATATAATTGATTAATATCATCATTGGAAAGCAGTTTTTTTTGCCTGTCTGTGTTCATTAGCAAAATAAACAAACCAGTTGATTGATTTAAAAAGGAACACTTACAAATCTGAGTTTTGCCTCTGTTCTGTCCTTACTAGATGTAACTGGCTACCAGCTTACATAGAGAGTTAACAGGCAATATTATTATTTTTGTTCCATTTTTTTCTCCCAAATTTGTAAAGCTGCAAACACAGAAAAATACAACAATCAGGAAAAAAAAAACAGAGTGGAATATTTAATTTTAATTTTCCAATGTCTACAGTAAGATTTCACTACCTAAATAACCACTGAAAGGAAGGTATACACCAGCAAACTAAATGTTAAAATAAATATTCAAATTAAAATGAGCTGTTCAGCCAGAAGATGTAAGTCAGGGTTACACAAGTCTACTTTCTACAAAAACCTAGACGACCGTACACCACAGTTTCACCTTAGTGAAAAAAGCTAACCCAGCTCAGGAGAATCTCAGACTAGCTCTGGATCTCCTCAAATGACTGCTGTGCTCTCCTTTTGAAGTCCTCCAGGCTGCTTGATGGCCGATTTGGATCAGCTGCTCCTGTTTCTGAGGTGCCTCTCTCCAAGGCCCTGAATTGCCACTGAGAGAGAGTGAGTCGCTCTGGAAACTGTCCCAGGTGCTGAAAAGCTCAGCAGTGGTGACAGCAAGGTGCAGATAAACATGACGGGGAGGACCGAGGGGACGAGGGTCATCACATTCCCTTATTTAAAAAGGGGGACTGCAGGAGTGTTACACCTACAGGGGGATCACACTCCTGAGCCTTCCTGGTAAGGTCTATTCAGGGGTTCTGGAGAGGAGGGTCCATCGGATTGTTGAACCTCAGATTCAGGAGGAGCAATGTGGTTTTCGTCCTGGCCGTGGAACACTGGACCAGCTCTATACCCTAAGGGGGATCCTGGAGGGTGAGTGGGAATTTGCCCAACCAGTCTACATGTGTTCGTGGATTTGGAGAAGGCGTTTGACCGCGTCCCTCGGGGGGCCCTGTGGGGGGACTCCGGGAGTATGGGGTACCAGGCCCTCTGATACGGGCTGTTAGGTCCCTGTATGACCGGTGTCAGAGCTTGGTCTGCATTGCTGGCAGTAAGTCGGGCTCGTTCCCAGTGAGAGTTAGACTCTGCCAAGGCTGCCCTTTGTCACTGATTCTGTTCATAACCTTTATGGACAGGATTTCTAGGCGCAGCCAAGGTGTGGAGAGCATCTGTTTTTGTGGCCTGAGGATCAGGTCTCTACATTTTGCAGATGATGTGGACCTGTTGGCTTAATCAGAACATGATCTTCAGCTTTCGCTGGAGCGGTTCACAGCCGAGTGTGAAGCAGACGGGATGAGAATCAGCTCTTCTAAATCTGAGACCATGGTCTTGATTCGGAAAAGGGTAGAATGCCTTCTCCGGGTCAGGGATGAGGTCCTGCCCCAAGTGGAGGAGTTTAAGTAACTCGGGGTCTTGTTCACGAGTGAGGGAAAACTGGAGCATGAGATCAATAGGTGGACTGGTGCTGCATCTGCAGTGATGCAGGTGTTGTACTGGTCTGTCATGGTGAAGAGAGAGCTGAGTCAGAAGGCGAAGCTCTCCATTTACCGGTCGATCTACGTTCCTACCCCCACCTATGGTCATGAGCTTTGGGTAGTGACCGAAAGAACAAGATCGCGGATACAAGCGGCCGAAATGAGTTTTCTCCGAAGCGTGGCTGGGCTCTCCCTTAGAGATAGGGTGAGAAGCTCGGTCATCCGGAAGGGGCTCGGAGTAGGCCCGCTGCTCCTCCACATCGAGAGGAGCCAGTTGAGGTGGCTCAGGCATCTGGTCAGGATGCCTCCTGGATGCCTCCCTGGTGAGGTTTTCCGGGCACATCCAACCGGGAGGAGACCTAAAGGTAGACCAGCACATGGTGGAGGGACTATCTCTCTCACCTGGCCAGGGAATGCCTTTGGACTCCCTCGGAGCTGGCCCAAGTGGCTGGGGAGAGGGATGTTTGGGCCTCTCGCCTTAGGCTACTGCCCCCGCAATCCGACTCCAGATAAGCAGATGAAAATGGATGGATGGATGATCACGTCACGTGTGACGTACTCGGATGAAGATCGGCTTTAGAGCTGGGATGTTTGTTTTCACAGAGACGGGCCTCGTTTCAACGCCCACACAGTACAAATGTGCAAATGACAACTTTAATCTGCCAGAATTGACGCGGCTCCCGAAAAATAATAGTGAACGGTTGGATTTAAAATGACAACTTTTGTCGTCAATGGCAGTTAATAAGTTAACGTTCATTTTTCAAAATTTGAGCCAACCTCACGGACTGTAAATGGTAACTATGTCCCTTCCTAGTTGTTTTGAAAGGGGAAAATCTGACAGACCCCAGCCGGCTGAGAATGAAATCTGTTTCAATCTAACCTTCCTTCCAACATGATGGCGACATTAGACTACTGATTTCACTGTAGAATTCTTACATATTATTCCTTCAAGTAAAATCTCGTTACACGTGAACAAATGCTTCTGGACAGTGATAAGTGTGGCTCTAAAAGGTATGACTGTTCCACCCTGCAGATCACCCACTGGTTACAGTACCAGACACAGATAATAGACTTCTGTCTTTGTAGCTTGATTTGCCTCTCCCAGTGTGTGTGTGTGTGTGTGTGTGTGTGTGTGTTTGTGTGTGTGTCTGGCATTACTTCTCTACGGTCACTAACTCATAGCTTGTGCAACACACTTCAGTGAGTTTGCATGACAGCCAATCTATATTTCAGAGTAGAAACATAAAACAACAGTGAGGCATGAGATAAGAACAGACAGGACACACTGGAGCAACATGAATGTTGTGTTCATATATTGTTTGTACAGAAGGTTTTTCTGCTTGTGGAAACACCAGAGTGAGAACGAGTGTCGCCTAAAACACTTGAGGACACCATGTCAACAACAAAAACTTGTGCAAATCTTTTTTCTTCTTTCTGTAAAGTTAAAATTCTGTGGAGTGTAGCGTGATGAAGGCTCTCTGATTTGTGCCAAAGGTCACATTTGCCCAGCTGGGTCAAGCTGGGTCAAACGGTACTTTTTGAATCCACAGATTAACCCAAGGAGCCACGATGTCTGCTCAAAATCATAACATCATATCTGCTGTTCCGTCCCAAGGAGGACACTTCAAGCCACGAAGATAATAATTAGATAATAATTAATAAACGCATTGATTTTATTACAGTTTAATATAATCACCATAACATGATCACTTGGCTCTAGTGATGGGAATTCCGGCTCTTTTTAGAGAGCCGGTTCTTTTGGCTCCGCTGACCAAAAAGAGCCGGCTCTTTTGGCTCCCAAGTGGCTCCTCAGATTTTCTGTTGCGTAGAGTACATTTATAACCAAAAAATGCTAAACTATATGTAAAATAATTTTCTAATGTAAAAAAAAAAGCAATATATCAAATATTTATCATTTCTATGGATTTAATAACTTAACACTTTAAGAAATCTCCACTTCCCTACTGCTGGCGCTCAATTTCTCACCCTCTTCGTTGCACTCTCCTCTCTCTCGCCTTTTTCCTCCTCCTCATTCCCTTTCGTCTCCCTCCTCCCACATGTGCTCTGCTGTGTGTCTGAGTATGATCCTCCCTCTTCCCCGCCCCTACTGCTCTGTGTGTGGACAGTCTGGACACACAGTTACACATGTTGACCAATCACCTGTAGCTTTCACCAAGGCAGGGGGGGAGAGGGGAGGGGAGGGGATGGCTCCCAATGACGAGCCGGCTCCTGTCGTTCACTTCAAAGAGCCGGCTCTTAGAGCCGGTTCGTTCGCGACCGACACATCACTACTTGGCTCATTATAAAGATATTTTAATTACATGAAATGGATTATTATGCTTTGGGTAATAATAATAATTATTATAATGATTAAAGATGTGTTAAGCAAAGAAGACCAGCACCTTATCCAGCTAATACACAGTTCTGATAAACAACAACTGCATCACATGTTTTTGACGCATGTTCAAGCTTTCTTCCGGAGAGAGTGGGAGTGGTCTGAGAGCTTTGGTAAAACTGTAACCATCACAGATTCACGTTCAGTTCTGAAACCAAGCATCATCCTGAGGAGCCAGGGACGGCCGCCCTGACCCTCTGCCAAGCTGTTCTGTCACTCCGACAAGAATAGCCAAAGAATAAACGGAACCGTGAACCAGCTAACAAAAGACTCTACCAGAGTCATTGACTTCTGAAGTTAAGTTAAAGACGAGAACGTTCATCTGCCAAACACTTCATACACCAAGTGACCCAAGAAGACATCTCAGGACCGATCTGGTCGTGCTAGAGGTTTTTCTACCAAGCTCGTGCCTGGAGGAAACCCATCTCCACCTGGACACTTCGGATTGGGTGAGGTAGACCTCGACAGAATGCGTTTGATGCTGTTTCTCTCAAAAATAACTCAGTTATCCGCAAAACAACATTTCCACCCAGAACGCTTTCATTCGTTCTGAAAGAAAACTTCTGAGAACTTCATTCACGCATCCAAAACTCATCGTTCTCATTTTAGCTCCATTCAGTCACAGGTTTGTTTTTAAACAAGTAATATCAAAACTGTTCAAGATTGTCATTAAAATTGCCATCCATGAATTGTCATTTTATAATTGTCGCTTCAAATCTTGAGTTTAAAATTGTTAGTAATAAATTTCTTCATTTTTAAACTTGCCTCATTATTGAAACGAAAACAGAAAAGGGTTGCATTTCCATTTATCGAATGAAAAGAATCTTACTGAATCTTCTGTTTAATAAATAAACTTTTGCTATTAATTTAAGTATCTTAAATTAAGTGTTAATCCGTAGATTAATCATAGACCAAGCTCGTTGGTGTATGATCTTCTATCGCTTATATTAATATATTATATTGATATATGATAGAAGCTTCATATATTAACTAATTTGTTTCATCCTAGTTTTAGCATTGAATAGCACAGTGTTAGAACTGTGTGTGTGAGGTTTTCACCCCATTACAGGAGTTAGAATGAATGCTCGTCAGTTGGCCTAGACATGCTTTAGGTTGATGTTGTTTTTTTATGATCATCATTCTTTTTCTTTATTGCTTTGTCTTGTTCACGTTTGCACACTGCCTGGACCTTACTCCTAGCCTGTCAAGCCATCCTATGTATGTAAATATATAGTCCATGAATGATGGAAAGGCTCACTCATAGGGGCCGAATCACTGGCCGTCTATCAAACTGTCTTTGCACGCAATTAGACAGCACCTGGACCAATCAGAGCAGCGTGACATACTCAGCTCTATGGATGTTAGTCAACGGGGCAGTCTAGTGGCCTTTTATTGTGGGCAGTTTAAGGTACACCTGTGCACTACTCATGATTTCGGATCAGCATCTTGATGTGGCACACCTGTGAGGTGTGATGGATTATCTCAGTAAAGCAGAAGTGCTCACTATCACACATTTAGACTGATTTGTCAACAATGTTTGAGAGAAATGGTAATATTGTGTATCTGGAATGAACTTTAGATCTTTAAGTCCATCTCATGAAAAATCAGAGCAGAAACAAAGGTGTTGTGTTTATATTTTTGTTGAGTGTAGAAACCATGCAGAAAGATTCCACAGCTCTGCATGTAGACCCACACTGCAGTCAGTGTAAATGCTCTGATTGGGCTCAGTGATCTTCGGTCTTAGCGGAAGCCTCATGAATCCGATCCCCATCCGCTCTGCGCTTCGCGTAAATTAGGCTTCAGTCTTCCTATTACTACATTTTGTTCCATTGTGCGTGTGTCAATTATACTTGTCCTTCACTATGTCAATATACATTTTTCTTGTTGAAGGGTTCCAATAACTGGGCTATGGATGACACTGATAATAATACTTTTTCAATGAAGGACATTGTTGAGTGAAGTTGCCATAACCATCATTCACCACACATGGGTGCAACAGGGTTGACAGTCTCCCACGTTCTATATTAATTCCCATTCCATAGTGTCTCTGGCATTGATTGACTCAAAATCTAAACCGTACAGTACCAAGGTTTTTTTTAACAGATTAAAATGCATTCACAACCCGTTTGCTTGGTGTTTTAGGTATTTTTTGGACCATTACTTCAGTAAGTTCCATAAATTTGGGGGATGTTGGCTGTCAAATGCAGCAGTGGGTAGACGATGTGCCCAAAAGCAGGTAATTGCGACGGTCTTTCTTTACAGATAACAGCTGTGAGTACTTCACACAGCTGTTCCGTTGTAACCTTGAGCATCTGTTGGGCTGTTTTCTATAGCGTACACAAACAGATGAAGAAAAGCAGGTGTTTTTAGTCCTGAAAAGGCTCTAAAATATTCATGGAACCCAAATGGGTCAATACAGCCAATTAGCTTGAATTTGATAGAGTTTAGGTGTAAAAGCCTAGGTGATCTGTAACATCAGCCTGATACATCGTCGTCACCGTTGCTTATTGGTGCAGATAATATTTCTCTGGTTTCTATTTAATGGCTCCGGTTATCCACTATGTCAGATTGCCAGCCTTATATTTGAGGTGTGATCTACAGAGGAATCTGTGTTTGTGTGTGTGTGTTCATTCTGATGTGTATAAGAGGGAGAAGAGAGAACAGAGGTAGAGACTAACAGGTGGTAATGTCATCCTTTCATCGCCTTTGTTTTTAAGTCAGAAACAGTGGCAAGATGTTGCTTAGCGAGTTTTTCTCTCGGGACTTTGTGTGTTAAAGATTAAGAGTGTGCGCTCTCTTCAGAAAAGTGTGTCCACGTGTGTGTTTGGCTGTTTACAAGAATTTCAGCAGGAAGGTCTGATTGTGGCTTTGGACTTTTTGCCTTTGCTAGAAAGATTCACGTACCTTCAGGGTAGGAACTCAAGACTGTGAATATCTTAAAAGTAGCCTATTTTGATGTTCACACACACACACACACACACACACACACACACACACACACACACACACACACACACACACACACACACACACACACACACAATGACTCTTAAGTTGTTTTCACTAGTTTTTATTTTATAGCCATTACAACAGAGATTTGGCATACATAAACAGTAAACATTTAAAGAGCAAGTAACGTCTAAATTAATTTTTTTTTTTGCTGATGAACTGTGTAAATGAGTGTCTAATAGTGTTTTAAATGTGTGTATTCAGTATTTTAGCATTTTGGTGCATTTTTTTTAAATTAAAAATTCTGCCTAAATACCACAGTATAGCGTCACCTTCAGCTTAAAACTTAGAGTTTGAGTCATTTTGAATACACTTTAGCCAATGGCTAAAGAGAAAGATACTACGTAAACCAGCAGAGTACTACGTAGCAGCTCTGTGTCAAAGTTATAAAAGCATCGAGAGTCTCGGCCACGCCTTGTGGCGAGTTGGGAGTTGGATTTGCAAGCGAGTGCAGGACGGTTAGCGGTAGTTCAGCATTAGCATATAGCATTAGCATATCCTAGTCTTTAGCGTAGCTTTTAGTGTTATATATACTTATTTAGTATTAGCTTGGCTGTTGGATATTGTAGTTTAGTTAGTGTTTGGCTTTTAGTGTGATTAGGAAAGTAATTCGGGCTTAGTGTTCCATTTCGTGTTAGTACTTATTTAGTGTTAGCTTGGCTGTTAGATGTTGTAGTTTAGTTAGTGTTTAGCTGTTAGTGTTATTAGGAAAATAGTTTGGGTTTAGTGTTCCATGTCGTGTTAGTATAGTGAGAAGGTGTAGTGTACTGGGTTCGGTGGCTCTGTGGGGTTGCACTCCTTTCCGCTGGACTTAGAAATTAGGTGCCAGTGATTGTGCGCAATCGGTGTCTGGAAAACAGTCAGCTCCTGCCTGTTGCTGTAGTTTGCAACCAGCATTTTACCCGCAATTCCTTCGCCAACATGATGGAGTTTGAACCGGGTTATTCTGCACGTCTCCGTTTGAAGAGGGAGGCCGTGCCCACCGTGACTCTTCCGCGATTTAGATACAGCCCACCGACTCTGCTCCCCCACCATGGCGGGCTCCAGTCTGAGGTGAGTAAGCTAAATAAAAGTTTTAACATCTTCTAAAGACAATTCCCTACCTAAATGCAAAGTTTGAGAGACGTGGTTCATTTCATTTAGCTAATATCAGTCTGCACTGCCTTCGGGCTAATTTGTCAAGTTCACAAAATGTGGAACGGGATGTAAGGTTAGAATCAGCGGCAAATCGGAACATATCTCGAAGCCCTGGCCGACGAAACGGTCCACATGACTTACTGTCAGGCTCGGAGAAAATTCGGGTTGCTTTTGCATCACTCGGTAATTCTGCAACAGTGACTCTAACGCAGCACTAGTTGACAGACAGCATTACAGCGTGAAATCCAGCTTTACACCACAGCGTGACCCAATTCTGTGAGGAATTCTGTTCAGGAGGTCGCATTTCAGGCTCTTCACATCATATGTGACTGACTTTTATGTTATAATAACGATCACACACTAGGAATATTATAAAGCGCCTATATAGGACAGTTTCTTTTGTATATTATCTGACTTTATGAACTCCAACAACAATGTGCTTCTATTTTTTTTTCAAGCTAAATCTACCCAAGACACTGGCTGTCAGACTGATTTAGTAGTCTGCAAGAATGCACTTGTCCAGTCTGCCGTGAAGCCTTACCCGTTGCAAAGGTGAATTATTTTTAATAATCTTCTATGTAAACATTTTATTATCACCTTCTAGTTTTAATTTGTTTTACAGATCATTGTTGCACGTGATTTTATGCTCTTTTAAACATTTATAAATGTGCTGCTTCTTTGTTTTTTACATAGCCACCCAGCTTAGAGCTCACAGCCTCGGTGTGTCTTGTGACACAGAGACCATGACGGAAATTCATCTTCCAAAAAGTCCCAGAGCAGCGTCCACACCTCCTGAAAAGACCAAGATGTGAGGTGTCTGCTGTTGATTCCAGCTTCCACTTCAATGACAGTGCAAGCTCAGTGAACTGTTCAAGGTAAAAAAAAATTAAAACATTTCAGAATTTTTAAGATATTAACAATTAGATAAGTATGTGATTACATCATGACATCATGAAGGAGGCTACCGATTCTGCCCCTGTGACACTTGGTGGTGACGTGTGAGCTGATTCACCTGGTAAATAACTTTTACATTAAATATTTCGTTCTTTGCTATCAAAAGTAAATTAACTAATAACCTGCATTACTGCAGGACACTCAGCAAAATAAGGACTCTACATCAAGAGGCAGGCACATGTTAATACTGTATAAGAGCACACAAGGTGAGCAACACCACAGATTATTATTATTATTATTATTATTGTTGTACACTGTCCTGGATTTGTTTTCTTTCTGCATCTCATCATTAGCCTGGCTGATCACCTGATAACTCCTGTCATCTGGTTATGACAGCGTGAGGATGTCCTCACACACCTGTAACCTATCAGCTCATCTGGCAGAATAGAGAGAGAAGAGACAACACCATATCTCCTGTTCCTGGAAATCCTTCAGCCATCCTTCGATGACTGAGAACCTCCATCTGCTCTGTCTCCTGTCTGCCCACAACTATTATAATAAAAATTGTGTTTGACAAGTTTTTGTGCTGCCAAATATCTCATTTTGATTCCAGTTTTTATATTTTAATGGATATTTATAAATTACATTAATTTAATTATCACATTGTTGCATGTTTAACTAGCTCTATTGTAATGAATTAAACTAGCACCTCACTGTTAAAAGCTCATTTTAATTTCAAGCATGTTTAAGTATTTATGGACATGAACAAAAACAGGAAATATATAAATTGAGATTTATTTAATTAATATAACAAATAAGGGGGAAAGAGTCATTCAAAGGCACATTCTTCCGGAAGCTCCTGATCCTGACGACACCAGCAGGAGACCAGCTGCAGACACCAGAGGATCACCTACAACCAAGAGAGCAGCTGGTATCAGTAAATAAATAAATCAGGGCAGTTTTAGTGGGCTGAACACATTACAGAATAATTTTCTCATGGGGTATTTTCATAACTTTCTATGCAGCAGATTGTAGCTTGAGCCCAGGGCTCCTGGAGAGCTGCTATCCAGCACATTTCAGTGGTTTTCCTGCTTTAACAGGTTAGATAAGCTGTTAAGCAGCTCAGCTATTTGTTGCTGATTAAAACCAGGTGTGTTGAAGCAGACAAATCTCTTAAACATGCTGAATACTAGCTCTAGGGCCGTGGAGCCAAACCTTGCAGCAAATCTAATGCTATGGCTAACGGCTACTTACCATTCAGAGCTGGTTCTGTTGGGTCGGTTCCGGTAGTTTCAGGCAACTCACAAGCTCAAAACAATAAGGCTCAGATCCGCTTGTCTCCTCCAAATAGACTTGGTCCCTTTCTTCTCGAGTGTCTGGGTAAGGAGGGGGAATAACTTCCTCCACTTCTAATGACTGCTCAGAGTGAAGGGAGCTAGCATCGTCTCGTTACCCATCGTCTTCGTCACTGCCGCGGCTCCGCCCTCTCGGTCCGCCAGGCAACGCCTACTAATGTTGCAGTTTTTAAAATTGATGCGTGGGTGGAGAAGGACTCTGAGGCACACTTGACCCACTCTTTAAGTGGTTTTAATCGAAAACATTTTAATAGTGATGCACCGATATGAAATATTTGGGACGATACCAGTATCGAGATGACTTTTATGACCGATATCCAATATTTGCTGATACTGATATACTGACATTAATGCTTCTAAAATCAGCAGATTTTGTATAGAATTAAAATGATTAAAGCTGAATTTACATTATTATGTACACACAACACACACATTCATGCTTCTGAGAAGACTACAATCACTACCACATGACTAAACAAATACACATCACCCCCTCACCCTCTGAGACAGATAAACAAATGGAGACAAGATGGAAAAAATATTGGTTGGTTTTATTTATTCGGATCAATATCGACATGTTAACTCATTCACTGCCATTGACGACAAAAGTCGTCATTTTAAATCCAAACTTTGAAAAACGCTGGCAGCAAAGGGCTTTACTGATCAGGAAACGACTGGTAGGTAATGAGTTAATAAACACAAATGTAATGAACACTTACGACATAAGCACATGCATAATGAACAAACGCATGATGAACACATGCGCAATAAACACACGTAATGAACATGCATGATAAACACATGCACAATGAACAAATGTGCAATAAGCACGCCTAAAAAACAATTGATTAACTCATTCACTGCCATTGACGTCAAAAGTTGCCATTTTAAATCCAAACTTTGAAAAACGCTGGATGCAAAGGGCTTTACTGATCAGGAAATGTCTGGCAGTGAATGAGTTAATAAAGACGAATGTAATGAACACATGCGACATAAACGCATGCGTAATGAACAAACGCATGATGAACACATGCGCAATAAACACGCGTACTGAACACACGCGTGGTAAACACATGCACAATGAACAAATGTGCAATAAACACGCTTAAAAAACAATTTTAACTCATTCACTGCCATCAATGACAAAACTCGTCATTTTAAATCAAAAATTTGAAAAACGTTGGCAGTGATCAGGAAACGTCTGGCAGCGAATGAGTTAAAAAATGACTAACATCGGCCGACACCGATATTGATGCCGATATATTGTCCATCCCTAATTTTTAGTGATTATTTCAGATTATAATCAGTCTCTCTGAGTTTAACCTGCAGACTGAACATTAAAATATTTTGTTACACCTATTACCTATTATATTACACCTATCTGCTGCATTAGCTTCTGATGGAAAATAGACGGTGAAACTCATGGATTAGAAAATCCTGACAGATCTACGTCACACTGTCACTTAACGTTCATGGACTCACCCATCTTGTCTTGCAATGGTGAAGGCTGTTGTTGGTTTAGCATCCAGGAAACAGCCGAGATCGTCTAGACTAGTAGAAGCTAACCATTAGTATCATCATCTCCATCACATGGCAGAACTCCTCCAGGCTTGTGTTATTTGTGGTGATAAAACATCATCCTTGCAAAATTCCCAGATTGTCTGAATAATCGCTCTCATCATTTCTCCTGCATTTTTAGATCAAAAGAACCAAAATGTTGATACAATCAATGATCTTAGATACAATGACGGTTTAATGTATTCTTTAGGCTTGTCAAGTCCTAGCTCCTTAACATGGATTTTTTTCTTCCATTGCCCTATCCTGGCAAGCCATCCCAATATATGTGAATATATAATCAAGACATAGACAATAATCAAGAATCTTTATTTGTCATTGTATCAGCGTTCCGATACAACAAAATTACAGTCAGACAAATAGAGCTCAGTCGTGATGTGGAATCTACTGTTGCTTTTCAAAAGATCTCCACACGCTATTGGACAACAAACAACGTGTTGTACTTAAAGATATGGATGTCAGTCAATGGGGCAATCCACCATACACTGTCGAAGAAAATGTAAATACATCCCTTTTCTAAATAAAGGACTTAAGTACCTCTATCTGCCCTTGACTGTAAGAAAAGACCAAGTCTAAATAGTCAAAATTGATGCCAAAGCCCTTTCAAATGAGTTGCCGCCATCTTATGTTTATGTATTTAGCAGAAGCTTTTGTCCAAAGCAAATTACAAGTGATAATGAAGCCAGCAGGTTGCCCTTGAGGCTAACAACAAACGCTATTCAGTCAATCCTAGGTGGCAGTGAGACAGCATAATCAATCATAGAGGGAAGTGAATATGGAGTGTGCAGTAGAGTGCGGGACAAGTGCAGGGAGGGTCCTAGTTTAGAAGATGCTCTTGGAGAAGCTGGGTCTTCAGGAGTTCCTTGAAAATCGACAAGGACGCCCCTGTTCTAATAGTGCTTGGTAGGTCATTCCACATCTGTGGAATGATACATGAAAATAGCCTGGATTGTCCGTAGTGTGGTGTCTGTAGAGCGCTGTGATTGGCAAGACACTAAATTGCTCAGGCCTGCAGAGGCTTCTATGGAGCATGGCTAGGACAGTCTCTCTAGAAATCCAGGCAACCTTAAAACACTTCAAAGTGTCAGACTTAAACTGTGAGGCTTGTGAATTTCCCAATGGCGTATGTAAAAAAATAAAAATAAAAATCAAAGCCAATACATTGTCACTAATGCACAGCTTAAATAAATTAGGTTTATTACAAATACATTCCGGAGTAGCTGAAAAGTCTTTCTTTAAATGAACTTTAAAGTTTTTATGTCACTTTAATCACCAATAGTTGATGCATGATAAAGTACATGCACTGAAGACAGCAGAAATTGAAACCATGTACACAGCTGTAGCTCATGTCATTCTGTGGATACGGGTGTTGGTGCATGCAAGTGTGTAAGCGTTTGCTGAGTCCTCTTATTGGAGAGTGATTAGTCAAAGCAGTGAGTTTGACACAATGAGATCAACCGAGCTGAGGAGAAGGCATACATTACTGTTCTAGGCCATCACACACACACAATGAAACACACACACAAACAAACACACACACACACATAAAGGCATAAATGAACAGAGAGGCATGGGAGGGAAAGGTGCACCAGTGACGTCTAAACCCAAAAGGGTCTTCAGGTGTTTTGTCAGTCACAAAGATCCAAAGGTGCCTCAGAGAAATTGTTTATTCTTCTTTTTCTTACTATCATTTTGGCACATCTTCTCAACAAAACTCAGCCTCCCATTTCCTTCTTAGATTCACCCACCCGCTCTGTTTCCTTCTTGGTTTTTTTCTGTGTAAGCTGCCTCCTAATATATCATCCTTTTGTTTCCATCTGTGAACAACATTGATGCTCATTGTCTCTGTAAATCCCCTCTTCTCCCCTCCTCCTACTGCTCCTTCTGTCCAGTAATTATCGAAATCAGTTGCTGTTTTGTTCCTCTATTTACTTTAATTGTTTTCTGTATCTGCTATCTTCTCTCCCACCTCATATCTTGTTGTAATGTCCAGCAATGGTCAGTTTAGGTACTGTTTGACCTTTCAACATCTGGTCAAAAAGAAGACACGAGACTGCACGTGATCCCTTTCAATCAGCCTGCCTTCCTCACACCAGCTGAAGGCATGTGTCTCTGAGATTCTTGGTAACATCCAAATTTGTCAACTTTTGGTTGGCTACACAATCATAACATTAAAACCAGATCACGCTGGAGATTCTTCAGTTCTAGAGAAGCTTCAGGCCGGCCACCTGAAGCAAAACCCTCTTTAACCCACCAAAGCTTTTGACACGTTGTCAAAACCGTTTTTCACACCTGCAAAGCTGATACAACAAAACAGTTACTGCGGAACTAGCTGATTTGTTCAACTCCTTAAGAGTTATTCCTGACGCAAACTAGTTCCAACTGTCGTTACCTGGAGATGACTCTGGACTGACCTGGTCGTACTGCAAGTTAGTCTACGGACTTCGGTAACGGGGTCTACGCCCCCGCCCCCTGACATCTCAGATCCAAAAGGGCATCTCCACTTGGGTAGGTAGAACACAGTGAGATTGCGTCTGGATGTAGTTTTGATAAAAAACCAACTTCATAGCTTAACGCAAACCAAATTCTTTTACATCCAGAACTCAGCTCTCCGAGATACGGAAGTTCTGACTAACATCGCATTCACACATAGGTTTCAGACATCACCCTTTAGTTCCATCCACTCACAGTAAATAATAGCTAACCAGTTAGTCAAGTTTTAATTGTTTGTAAAATAAATTTTTACTTTCATAAACCTGTTTCCTGAATCTAAACGAAGTGTGTACAACTCCCTAATAAATAAAGAATCCTAGAATCTTCTGATTAAACACAATAAAGACCAGGCAAGGTGATATTCTATATTTAGATAGAGTATCACAGCTTATTGGCCACAAGTAGAGTTAATATACATATTGAGCTCCTAAAGTACTCAATTTACCTAACCCTACATTGTTTTGCTGCTCTTTTTATTTAAAGACCATCATGAGTTCAGATTAATTTCAAACCCATCAGGAGTTAACTTACTGTGCTGAATGTTTTGATAAAGCACAAAAATTTGGGGAAAAAAACTAAGATTTTTATGTATTTATCAATTTACAGATAAATATAAAAAAAAAATCCCCAATTCAAAGACGATTTTGAATCTGCAACTTGGAGAATCTGAAATTAGTTTCTTCATTAGGGTGGCCAGACTCTTCATTAGAGGTAAATGGGTACTTTACAGCACTCTCAGATTTAAAAATCATTTTCTTGAGCCAGTATGTGCTAAAATGACCCTTAACAGGGTTAATGAAATGTGACCTTTACCGCCCTCTGTGGCCAGAATACAGCATTTGCAAATTCAGAGTGCCGGTCCAGTCTGTTGGAAAAACATGGAGCTGACATACCTGGTGCTGCAGCAGACTTCATGTTTTATATTTTAGCTCGTGAACAAAGCTGAATTGTTTAATTTTGTGACAAACTGCTCCTGTAGACACTAATGAAGGTTGAGGAGAAATTTCAGCTGTTAAAAAGACAAACATATGGTGAGGAGATACGTTTTGCTTTTGGTTCTACTAAACAGACACTAGGGAGTGATAAAAGCAAGCCACAACTTCCTAGTCTCCCTTTAAGGCGTGATTTTTACTCATGACAAAATAACATTAGGTGATCAGAAAACAGTGTTAGGGAACCTGTGTGCTCCACAGAAACACAACTCGGCTGAAAAATGGTGGTGTTGCTGAAAGTTTTTCTCAGTTTTATGGCTTCTTGTCAGACTCTGAACCAGGAAATGGCTGCAGGCAGTGAAACACAAGGCAAAAAAAAAACTCCAGAGCAAACAGTGTCTCTTCCTCCTAGCCAATCAGCGGCCAGAATCTCGATGCCGGCCCGAATCAGCCTTTCCAGGTACCTCAACGGAGCAGGGACTAAAAATAAGGGAGAAAGTAGAGGGAAAATACCGAACTGTGACCTTGGAAACAGTGGTCGGGCCGAGCTGCATCGGTCCGAGTTGCTCTGAGCAGTGCTCTAGATCTGAGGTAGAGAACTCCCTTCCCTGTGGGCTGGTATCCAGCATGTTGTAGTTGGTTCCCTGCTCCAACACACTTGATTTACCTGTTTAGCAACTCATGGAGCTCTGCAATAGCCTGTTAATCAGCTGCTGATCAAATCAGGTGTGTTGGGTAAGAGAGGGGCCTACCCCTGATCCTCATGCCGGTGGTTACTGGTTGTACCCCGCACTAATAGTCCATTTACACTCCAGTCAGCTTGGTCTGGGCCTGGTGGGATAATTGCCTTTACATTGGCGTTATCAATGCACTGTTCATGCGGAGCTGACCACTTTTGCTTTGGCCCTGCTCCCTGGTGGTTAGAATGGGAAAGGAACCCATGGTAGATTCATTGCTTAGTGAGAAGAGGAGGAAGCTGTGTGCTTCATGTCAGCGTCTCCAAAAGCAACACGCCCACTTTAGTTAATGGAATTCTGGCTCTTACCCTGGCTTTCCACAGGAGCCGTCAGCAGCATGTTACTGCAGCAGCACGTCTTGCTCGCGTAAACTGCTGCTTGGCCCTTCCCACGAGACGCCAAGCAGCAGGGGAGCAGCTGTCACTGACCGAGCACGAAGTCACACGAGTGACTTCGTCAGTAAACACAACAACAAGCAGGAGAAAACTACAACATGGCTCCAAAAGCTTTGTGTTTTATGTTCTGTCCGTTTTATAATCGCCAATACGGACCTGAAAAACAAAGGAGACCGCTAGCTAGGTGATAACTTCTCACGGGGCCGCACATTTAGTAACTGTTCTTAAAAGTAAAGCAACCGAAAGGAAGTACATTTCTTTATTCTGAAAATCTCGGGAGCTTCTCTCCATTTCTGCGTCCGATTTCCTGTCTTTCCTTCCCCAAAATTGTCGAACTTGACCCGTTTCAGAGGCGTCGCGCATAGAAAATAGAACCGGCGCGTAAAGGCCGCGACATGCTGCTCCTGAGACGCGGCCGACTCGCGCTGCTGACGACTCCTGTGGAAAAGGTTCTGTTGACCACAGCGGTTCCTATCAGCAGCTATGACGTGCTGCTGCAGTAACGTGCTGCTGACGGCTGCTGTGGAAAGCCGGGGTTAGGGACGACAACATAGACTTCTCCGTACTACTTCAGCAGAACCACCCATGTCCGCATTCCCGAGAAGGCTTGTGCTCTTTAAAAAATGTTTTATTTTGTGAAACCTCGTTTGTGCTCTTATTTGTGCATGTTTTTGTTAAGGAACAAAACAAGTAAGTATTGCACATTATAGGCAGCAGTTTCAGGTAGAACAGATTTGCCTCCCTGAGGCAATATGGCCTCTAAAAGTCTAGGGAAGTTTAGTTTTCTCTCCCTGTTAAGTCAGGTTCAGCTTCCAATTTGTACTCATTATCCTCAAAGCTTCGCTGCATGATGAGATGGGAGGAATAAAAACACATTTCTAGTTATTATTTTTATAGAAAATGGCCATTTTTACTCATCCAAATGCCAGAGAAAGGTGTATGGATTTTAGCTGCCTCACTGCCTAAGTGGGGCACTCTAAATAGCTCCACATCAAGGACACGTTCTACTGTAAATCACCATGTGGGTTCATTTCTGCATCTGCTTTATGGAAGTGCCAGTGTACAGTATGTATAAATGTGAAAGGGAGCATGTGCACATTAATTTATGTGCAGCTGACGTTAACTTGTATCAGGTGTTTCTCATTATATATGTCAAACCAGTCTGGCTGAAGGAAAGCCTGGCTGTTCACCATAACACTTCCATAATATCTTGAAATGCAAAATGATTGATGATGTCAGTGTAATGCCCTAAACAAAAGGAAAAGCTCATAATCCATGAAAATGTGTAAATAAAAGTTCAGAGTATGCTGAAAGGGCCAAAAGTGAAGCAGATATCTTCACGTCTCGTGCAGACTGTGCAGCTGTGTTGATGTCTGCTCTGTGAGCTGTGTGTGATAGCCGGACCCATCCATGATGCTGTGAGCATCCTGGGACATGTGCAGGCATGGCGACACTTCTGGTTTGACCAGAGCTATGGTGAATTTTACTCAAGTATGAAACAGAAGCACCGTGGTCTTCTGAAAGCCTCATTTAGCCTCATTCAGTTGTAGACATTAGATTCGTGTCAACTGTTTTAATGTTAAACTGGCTTGTAAACACTGGATAATTTTTTTATTCCTGGCAAACAAACTATAAAAATAAGGTGGTTTTTGTGGGTTTTGCTTTTTACATTTGATCTAAATAACTTTATTATAACTAATAAGCATAAACGACACCAGTTAAAAGCATGATCTCACTCCTAACACCAAGGCATTTAACCTAACATATAATTTTAGTCTGTAAAGGGAAGCTGGGGTACAAAAGGAAAACCACACAGAAGGGTTGCAGCTAGGATTTTAACCTGCAACCTTCTGAATGCAAAGCAACAGTGCTACCAACTGTGCCACTATGCAACCCCCAGTAACTTTTCAGAATTATTATTATTATTATTATGTAATTAGTCACTTTTTTGTGGCATGCTAGCACTGGTGGTCTTTTACGAAAATAGTAGTTTACAAAATGAAAATGACAATCTTTAAAACTGCGAACAATAATTAAAGATGCAATAGCAAATCTGTAAAATTAGCAAACTTTTAAACACAAACTTTGTCACAATTTTCACCACTCCCATTGGCTATCATCCCTAGGCCACATCTGCATGATACCAGAACTCGCCTTGCCAGAGTAAACAAGACCAGTTGCCGTTTTTCTAGGTCCAAACATCGCTTGTTGAATTCAAATGGTGATTTTCTTTTTGGAACTTTGGTAGTTTGTCCTAGAGTTGAAATGGTAACAGTCGCTTGTTTCTCCTTCACTGATATTGAGCGGAGAACCTTTCACACCAGTGGGCGTGGAAGTGTGGCGGTTCGGTGAGACAGACAGCCCGATGGTCCAATCATTGGGCCAAGCTGCGTTATTGGCTGAGGATTTTTAAGCAAATGCAAGAGAACCACTTCATTAAGTTTTTTCAGCTCCACAAAATATTTACAGCCATACTATGCTAGACCGTTGTTTAGAAGCATGAAAAAAAAATCTAAGCTAAATTGTTTTGCAGATTTGCCACTGTACTTTTAAAAATCCTAAGTTGTAGACATAGTTTTCAATCAGGACCTGTGAACCATCCAATGTTTTCTTTGTATTGAAGATATTTTATAGTTCCACTAGTGTGTGCATGTGATGATTTGCCTATTTCTCAAGCCCCCATAATTTGGGTGTAAAAATTAAACACGGAAGTGAAAAAAAACTGCAGTTCCACCCTCATCCGCTAGGGGCTGATGTCAGAAACGAGCAAATCCTCATTGGCTCCCATGTTAAAAATACCAAATTCACAGAATAAATAAACATGTTTACATCCTGGTTCCAAAACATGTTTTAGGTTTAAATGATCTAGTTTACACTCATGACAACTCTGAGGGGGTGAATTTTTTGTCACTCTTCTGTTTAAGTGTATTAAAAACCGAAAAATCTGTATAATTAATGAGCATCAGACCCACGTGACCTTAGAGCTAGCACCGGGGAAAGGCCTCAGCCTCACCTGAAAACTGTTCCGTGATTTTTAGTCTCTCAACTTAGACCATTAGTTGTAGCGTTTGTGTATTCTTTTTGGATATTATTTGTGCAATTGTTAGACAAAATGACTTGCTGTGGTATTAATTGCACTAATAAAGCATCCAATGAGTCTCCACTTCATTTTTTTCTGTAAGTAAAATTATATTTATGTATTTTAGGTCACTGCCGCTCTTGCGCTAGCTGAGCTTAGATTTTAACATGTACTGTTTAACCATGAAATTTAAATGTAATAGGGTAGACCCCAGTGCATTTAACATGACGCTGCACTTTAGAAAATGGGTTGAAATATAACATGTTGGTGGAGCTGGGTTCCAACTATCGGTATAGTCCCCTCCCCTCAGCGGGCAGCTCGGCACATCTCTGATCACAGCGGCGCCTGTCTGCTGCGTAGCTGCCAGCTTGTGGAGCTTTCAGGAGACATCTGTGTTCTACCCGGTTTTATCCAGCAGTCAGCCCGGCGTATCTGTGACTCAGAAGCTGTAGTGTTGTGCACAGTTAACTCCGGTTGTAGCTAGGTAGCTACCTCCATTAGCTTACTTCCCACCTCCGTGTTAGCTTTGGGTTAACTTGTAGCTAGATCGCTTCATTTTGGCGGGTGTCGTCATTTGATCTCAGCCTTACAGCCCCACCCTCAGCTCCACCGCTTTTCCCTTTTTTGGAATTGTCTAGGTCTGACGGAACCTGTGACATGGTCAAAATGGTGGAGGTGGCCACCTCCCATTTTGGCACAAAAACTTATAATGGGAGTCTATGGAAACGAATTGTCTAATATATATGTAGATGCTATTTCTACAGTTGGTTACCTGAATAAAAAACTATTAATTTGGACACAAATGATTTTGGTTTCTTATTTGAAATTTTCCCAGAAAATATGACAGTATTGAAAAAGTAAATAAGCTTTACATATGTTAATTCTTATTCTTATTTATTTTTTATTTCTGAGCCATGTACATGACCAAGGGTGCACACAACTGGTGTGCAAGTAAGCATGCTCACAAAAGACGTGTGCAAACTAGTTCCTTTGCCAAGTTGCTGCTTTATGCACTAGTGATGCGTCAGTATCCAGCTCATGCCTGACACGCTGCTTGCATTATCATACAAGGCAATCAAACTGTCACTGTGTGTAATTTTGAACTATTTCGCACATAATCTTGTAACTAATGACTGAAATATGTAATACTTCAAAGTCACTGTAGTGTAGCTCCTTAAATAGAATCAAATAATGGCTGTTCCAGTTCCCTGACTCATTAAATCTGCAGTAATTGAGTTGTTCATCACAATATCATGTTATGAGGGATAGTCAGATAGCACCTGTATAAAAAAACAATATGAATGAATAAAATTAGTAAATTTCTGTATAATTCAAAAAAACTTTCTTGTCTTTTTTATGTTAAAAACAATAATATTTTAAATAAGTTAATGCAAAAACAAAGAAATCTCAACTGCATGACAGCATGTTTGCACAAACAATATTACATTAATTATGTGTGATATTACATTAAGAAACACTCTAAATGCATTCATAACAGCACTGTATTTGCATTAAACAGGCAAACAAATGCATGACTAAGATGTAACGTCCAGCAATGGTCAGTTTTTAGGTAGTTTGACCATTCAACATCTGGTCAAAAAGGAGACACAAGACTGCATGTATCCTCTTTAAATTGGCTTGCCTTCATCCTATCAGCTGGAGCTCAGAGTCTCTGCAGCTCTGAACACAGATAACAACATGTCAACAATAACAAGGTCCAATCTTTCAGGTCTTCATGCCTCCATATAAGGAACACTCCAGCTCGGATCAGTTGCTAGGTCAAAGAATGATTTCCTAAATCAGATATGAACTTCTACATCTTATAAGCTAGATAATCATTAAATAAATGTTTGTTTATTGCTACTTATAATAATTATAATATAATGAAATGCTTCATTAATCTGTGCTCAATGACTGAAGTGTGAAATTAATGTTGTTATGATTACAGTGATAGAAATATGTTTCAGCATGTTGATCTGACAAGGTCATAACCATTTGCACTCACACACGAACAAAATAAGGTTAAGTTAAACTCTGACATATAAATAGTCTTTTACCCCAGTCAGAGCCTCCGTATCAAAGGTGGCGTGTTTCTGAGTTGTCTTGGTAATATTTCTCAAACTTGTCAACCTTTGGTTGGCTACACAAATCATAACATGAGAACATCAAAACTGGATCACTCTCGGGTGATCTCTCAGTTCTAGAGAAAGCTTCAGACCGGCCATCTGAAGCAAAACCACTTTAACCCACCAAAGCTTTACACACGTCGCCAAAATCTTTTTGCACCTGCAAAGCTGATATTGTTTAGACTCCTTAAGAGTCCCAGACGTGCGGTTCCATCTGTCTGTTGTGACCTGGAGACTACGGTGGCCTAGAAAGGTCAGCAAATTACAAAAGCCACAACACAACAAAACCCACAACACAACACAACACAACAAAACCCACAACACAAAAACCCCCACAACACAACACAAGAAAAGCTACAACGGAAGTTCTGCTAAAACCGGAACCAGTAGTTGGCGGTAATGCGCCACATTGTTGACGAAGAGAAAGGAGAAGAAGCACCACAACAAACAAATACAGTAGCGGGAGTTTGAGTGGAAAAGTAAGTAAAACGTTGATATCGTTCAGTTAACGTAGTGTTGAAGTATGTTGTTTTAAAGATAAATGACTTTATTGTGTTGTGTTGAAACGAAAGGGTTTTCACCATATATATATATATATATCAAGTTTAGCTCTCGTAAAATAGCCACGTCGTAATATAGCAACGACACCCGGCAAAGATTATATATTTAAAGAAAATAATAAGCTATAAACTACTCATCAAGCATAAGTGACGAGAGCTCTTAGCCAGACTGACAATTACAAACAAACTAATCTATGGAACTATACTTTGACATTGAGTGGGCTTAACATGAATTTCTAAAAAGTTAAATGAACGTTAATTAAGCTAGAGTCAAACCATGTAGACAAATGTAGACTTTTGTCCTAATATTTGTATGTTTTTATTACAGGGACCAATGTATTGCCCTTGTTGTGGATTTTTTCTGCGATCACACTCAACATTCTGCTGTTCATGTGGCAAGGATGTAAAATTCTTGTGTCCTGTTGAGACTGTTTCAACAGAAGGTAGTGTACTAAGTTACTATCGTTCATTTTTTATAACTAAAGTGAGACTTAATTGTTCAGTGGGCTATTTAATTGATCCCAAGTGAAACCAGGGTTTTCCTCCCTGGCGGTAAGGCATTTCCTGTTTTCAGTGTTGCACTACGTGTAGCTGTTTGGTGTTCGTGGCTTGCTAAAACTGGTTTAACTAGGATATCTCTGAGTTATTGCACATAAGCACGCTAAAACACACATTTTTTGTTGTTCCACCTAGCTTTAGGGAACCATTTGAGTTTGCACGCAGTTTATTTGGTGTTGAACAGTTTGCTGTCCTCAGCACGGCTATGGCTACTTCCGTCTCTGCTTCTCCGTCTCCTATCTCTTGCTCTCTGTGTCAGATGTTTAGTTACTCCTCTGCCTCCTTTAGCGATAATGGTACGTGTAATAAATGTAGAATTTTTGTAGCTTTGGAGGCGAGGGTGTCAGAATTGGAGTCCCGGCTCTGCGCTGTTGAAAAACCTGTAAACAGCCGTAGCTACTTAGCTAGCGCGGGGCTAACTAGCTCAGAACCACCCCGTAGCGATCCTCCAGCAGAACCCGAGCAGCCGGGACCTCAGGCCGGCTGGGTGACGGTACGCAGGAAGCATAGAACCCAGCCTGTGGGCCACCACCAACCCGTCCACGTTTCTAACAGATTTTCCCCGCTCAGTGACGCACCCACTGACAAGCCGACTCTGATCACTGGCAGGTCCATAGTCAGAAACATGGCATTAGAGACTCCAGCAACCATAGTTAAATGTTAACCTGTAGCCAGAGCGGGCGACATTAAATCTTATCTGAAACTGCTGGCTAAGGATAAGCGTAAATACAGTAAGATTGTTATTCACGCTGGCGGTAACGACACCCGGTTACGCCAGTCGGAGGTAACTAAAATTAATGTTGCTTCAGTGTGTAAGTTTGCCAAAACAATGTCGGACTCCGTAATTTTCTCTGGCCCCCTGCCTGATCGGACCAGTGACGGCATGTTTAGCCGCATGCTGTCCTTCAACCACTGGTTGTCTAGGTGGTGTCCTGAAAACAACGTGGGCTACATTGATAATTGGAAAACTTTTTGGGGAAAACCTGGTCTGACGCGAAGAGACGGCATTCATCCCTCTTTGGATGGAGCAGCTCTTCTTTCTAGGAACATGGCCAGTTTTATTAGTCCTCCATGACAACCCAGGGTCCAGACCAGGAAGCAGAGTCGTAGTTTAACACACCCCTCTGCAGCTTCTGTACTGTTACCCACCCACTACCACGGCCAAAATCACACAGATTAAATAACAGGCTTAATAAAGCAAATCATGGAAATCTCATAAATATTAGAACAAATTCAACTGACTAGAATATTAGAAAAATTAAATGTGGGTTATTGAACATTAGATCTATTTTTTCTAAGACATTGTTAGTTAATGACTTGATTTGTGATAATCAGATTTCTTTGCTCTCTCTCACAGAATCCTGGCTGCAGCAAGAGGACTATGTTAGTTTAAACGAGTCGACTCCTTTTAATTATTTAAATCATCATATTGCTCGAAGTACAGGGTGAGGAGGTGGAGTAGCAACCATTTTTCATTCTGACTTATTAATCAGTCCCTTACCAATTAATAGCTACAGTTCGTTCGAACATCTTATTCTGTTTTCCTAATCCAGATTGCAAAACTGTAAAACCACTCTTGTTTGTAGTTTTATATCATCCACCAGGCCCTTACTCTGAGTTTTTGGATCAGATCTCTGATTTTTTATCTGATTTGGTGCTAAATACTGATAAGGTCATTGTAGTGGGGGATTTTAACATACATGTGGACATTGAAAATTATAGCCTCAATGTAGCCTGTAGTAATATCCTAGACTCAATTGGTTTTACTCAAAGAATACATAGCTCCACCCACTCCTGCCATCATACATTAGACCTTGTGCTGACTTATGGCATAGAGTGTGAGGAAATAATGATCTTTCCACATAATCCAGTCCTCTCGGACCACTTTCTGATAACCTTTGAGTTTTTTATACTGTAACTGAGTTCTCGAGACATGAAAGTAAATTTCACTATAGTCGGTCTCTATCTGACAACGCTGTTGCATCTTTTAAATCAACTGTTCCATCTTTACTGTCCTCAGCATCTCAGAGGAACTTAGCAGAGGGCAATATTTTCATTTCTAGCCCCTCACAAATTGATGCCTTAGTTCATAATGTTACTTCCTCTTTACGTGGGGCATTAGATGATGTTGCCCCTTTGAAAAAGAAGGTAATTAGGGACAGGAAGTTGGCTCCCTGGTTTAATTCTCATTTACGAGCTTTAAAACAGAACTCTAGAAAATTGGAGAGAACATGGCGCTCTACGCACCATGAGGAGGCCTACCTATCCTGGAAAAATAGTCTTGTGCTTTATAAAAATAAGCTTCGACAAACTAGAACTGCTTATTTCCAATTCCAATTCCAATTCCAATTTTATTTATAAAGCACATTCAACAAGGCATTACAACCAAACAAGGCGCTGTACACTAAAAATGTTAGTTAATTAAATTTGTTGAGAGCATTTTCTGGCCAGGTTGTAACAGTCCTTGTGGTGGGCCTGGCACTGCGCCTGAGGGGGGTGCAGGCTGGGGAGAGCAGGAGAGAGAGATGGTCAGACTGACCAAGGTGGGGGAGGGGTATGGCTCTATATGCATGCTTGATGTTGGAGTAAACATGATCTAGAGTGTTTTCTCTTCTGGTGGGACATTTGACATGCTGATAGAACTTTGGGAGTTGTCTTTATGTTGGCCTTGTTAAAATCACCTGCAATAATGTGAACCCCATCTGGGTGGGCCCGCTGCTGTTTGTTAATGGTGTCCAGCAGGATAGAGAGCGCCGTGTTTATGTTTGCATCGGGTGGGATGTACACAGCCGTGATGATCACTACTGTTAGCTCTCTCGGTAGAAAAAAAGGCTGGCACCGACATGCACTCGAGGTTCGGGGAGCAGTGACTGTTTATAATTGTCCCGTTGTTACACCAGCTTTCATGCACATAAATACAGAGCCCTCCCCCTCTGCTCTTACCGGAGTCCTTTGTCCTGTCCCAGCGAAGCAGAGTGCGGCCTGCTAGCTGAACGCTAGCATCGGGTATTCCCGGGTGAAGCCAGGTTTCAGTAATAATCAAGGCACAGCAGTCACAAACATAGCGATTTCCCACTAGTTGTAATTCCAGGTCGTCCGTCTTTCGCACGAGGGATCTAGCGTTGGAGAGATAGAGGCTCGGCAGAGGTGGCTTGTGTGGTTTGTTTTTTAGCCTCAGCATGATGCCGGACCTGCAGCCCCGCTTTTGCTTCCTTTCCCTCCGTCTGCGCCTCCGCTTAGTCCCGGTAACAATCCACGGGGAGCCCGGTGGTCTCGCCATATGATCTGGGATGTTGTGCGTGCGAAGGAAGTCCAGTGAAACAGATGTTTGATGCTGATCACCAATGTCTATGAGGCTCTGGCGGGTGTAGCAAACTTTGAAAGTAGAGCCGATGGTGCAGAAAAAAATAAGAAAGACATACAAACTAAGCAAACTAAACAAAAAAAGGGAGTACTGAGCCGGAGAGCCATAAGCCGCTGCAACCGTGTGCGCCGCCATCTTGGATCAGAGCCGCTAGGTTGAAGTAGTGAGTTTTCATGCGTGATTTAAAAATGCTAGCTGTTGGTGCTTGCCTCAAATGCATTCCACAGCTTGGGTGCACAGACAGAGAAAGCCCTTTCTCCACGGCTTTTTAAACGTGCATTCGGAACAGCTAGGAGGAGCTTATCTTCGGACCTGAGAGCACGCGGCGGATTGTAGTAATGGACAAGTTCACACAGATATGGAGGAACTTGATGGTACAAGGATTTGTAAGTCAGAAGCAAAATTTTGAAATTTATCCTGAACTGCACGGGCAACCAGTGGAGAGATTTCAGAATTGGTGAAATGTGTTGTCTTCTGTCAGCTCCAGTCAGGAACCTAGCTGCTGAATTCTGGACCAGCTGAAGTCTAGAAAGAGCTGCTTTACTGATGCCGTATAAGCAGGAGTTAGAGTAATCCAGCCTTGAAGTGATGAAAATGTGGACCACAGATTTCAGAAGACGGACACTCAGGATGTGCTTTAGTTTCGAGATGCGTCTTAGTTGGTAAAAACATGATTTAACTGTGTTATTGACCTGGGCATCCATCTTCAGAGCCTGGTCCATTTTTACTCCAAGGTTGGAAATTACAGAGGATGCATTAGGTGAGAGATAGTTGAGGTCAGGTTGATGAGTAGCCGTGGTACTGTAAGGACTAAAAACAATTAACTCAGTTTTGGAGTCATTAAGATGGAGGAAGTTATCAGCAAGCCATCAAGGATACAATCAGACAGAACTTTCGTTGATTGAGTTGGCTTAAATGAAAAGTAGATTTGACAGTCGTCAGCGTAAAGATGGTATGAGACAGCGTGCTTTCTGAAAATGGCTCCTAAGGGCAGTATATAGAGGTTGAACAGTAACGGGCCGAATATTGAACCTTGTGGGACACCCCAACGTAGAGGCTGTGACTCGGATGAACAGCCATCCAACATGACCCTAGCGGACCTGTTACAAAAGTATGACCTAAACCAATCTAGGGCTGAGCCTGAAATGCCAGCCCAAGTGTGAAGTCTTGTGATCAAAATGGCATGATTGATCGTGTCGAATGCTGCGGATAGATCCAAAAGTACCAGGACCACATGGAAACCTGAATCTAAAGCCAGAAAAATGTCATTAAACACCCAAATGTGAGCAGTTTCAGTGCTGTGCTGTTTTCTGAAACCAGACTGACAGATGTCCATTACCTGAATTTCATTAGATGTTTCAGCAACTGTTCATACACTATTTTCTCAAGGACCTTAGATAAAAACGGTAATTTGGAAATTGGTCGGAGATTAGAGTAATCGGTGGGATCAAGGCTGGGTTTTTTCAGGATTGGCTGTAGAACAGCGTGTTTAAAGGCACGAGGAACTTCAGCCAATGTCAAGCTACTATTTATAATGCCTTGCACGCTATTGCTAATTAAAGGAAACACCTCTTTCAGGAGACGAGGTGGGATAACATCATCTGGGGAGCCAGCGGGTTTCATGGCTGCAACAGTTTTTTCTAGATAGGACAAAGAGATGGGCTGAAAGCTTTGAAGTTGCACATGAGAGGGGATAAATGAATCAGGAACATGGTTGGTTTGGTGAATCTGAGCTCTGATTACAGTAATCTTATTTAAGAAAACTGCAGGATTTGGCTACACAAGTCAGCGGACGCAGAGGAAAATAGTTTTTGAACTGGGGAAAGCACTGCATTTATTGTTTTACATAACACACCTTGATTATTTGAATTAGCCGTGACAATGCTGTCAAAAAATCGATTTCTCACGCCTCTGACTGCTCTTTGGTACTGAGACCAAGCCTCTCTCATGGCCTCAAAGGATACAGTAAGCCTGTCTTTTATCCATTTACGTTCCAGTCTCCTGCAATTTTGTCTCATGGAGCGAGTTTGTTCGTTCAGCCATGGGTCTGGCTTGGATTTCTTTCGACTTGATTTTAATGGAGCAACAATATCCATAGCAGCCAGGCAGGATGAATCAAGCACACGAAGTGATCCCTCAACTACAGAAAATGCATCAGTAGAATCATATGGAGCTGAATTCAGAGTAAGAACAGCGGCAAAATCTACAGCAGTATTGGGTGTGATTATACGAGAGAAGCTGGGACGGAAATATTCAATACGAGGGGCATAGTCCAATGTCAAATTAAACAAAACTGGTGAGTGATCTGAAAAAGTCGCAGGTAGAATGCCAAGATCACTATTATTTCTCAGCATTAATTAATATTTCTCAGCATTAATTGAGGAGAATAAGCATAATCCTAAATTTCTTTTCAGTACAGTTGCTAAACTTACACAGAATCATAGCTCTGAGCCATCTATTCCCTTAGCCCTCAGCAGCAATGACTTCATGGGATTTTTTACAAGTAAAATTAATTCTATTAGAAACAAAATCTTTAGCATCCTCCCTAATGTGATTTCTTCTTCCTCAGTAAGTGAGGCAGCATCAGAGGTGACTGTAGAACCTCATCTGTGCTTGAACCATTTTGATCCAGTTGAGCTTTCAGATTTATCAAAAATATTAGCTTCATCTAAACCTTCAACTTGCATTTTGGATCCAATCCCAACCAAATTATTTAAAGAAGCATTTCCTTTGGTTACTGCCCCCATTCTAGATATAATCAATCTATCCTTAGTAAATGGATATGTACCACAGGATTTTAAGGTTGCTGTAATCAAACCTTCACTTAAGAAGCCTTCTCTGGATCCAGATGACCCAATGAATTATACACCAATATCTAACCTTCTATTTTTATCCAAAGTCCTGGAGAAAATAGTGGCCATCCAAGTGTGTGAGCATTTAAACACTAATGCTCTGTTTGAGGAATTTCAGTCTGGTTTTAGAGAGTATCACAGCACTGAAACTGCATTAGTGAGAGTCTGCTGGCAGAGTACCGAAAAACAGCCCTTGAGGAACCACAAACAGGTACCAGCACATCCTCACATCACACAGATTCAGCCAGAGAGAGAGCGATTTCTTCTCCTTTGATGACGATGAGGAAGACACCTCCTCTTCAGCAGAAAACCAGGTGGCAGACTATATTAGATTTTCATCTCAAAACTTGAGCTCTCTGTGTGGATTTTCTCTCATTAAGAAAATCTCACTATGTCTCAATGCTTCTACTCCATCTAGTGCCCCTGTTGAGAGACTGTTCAGCCTGGGCAAACTTGTCTTCTCTCCTTAGAGGAACAGACTGTCTGACAAAAGATTTGAAACGCTTCTCCTCTTACGTTACAACCAGTGGTTTAGTTGTTAGATGAGAGGAGCATTTTAGTATATTATTGTATTGTTTATTTTTACCGGGAACAAACATGTTCATTTACATACTTAAGTTAAGAGTTGGATAGCGTTGTTTACTGTGCAAAATTACAGATACAGAGATTTGGACTACCTAAGGGCCAGAGTTTTCTTTGTCTTTTTACAAATATTTTTCTTAGTTGGCTCTTTAACGGAAAGGGTGTGAACATAATTTATTTTCCATTGAAATTTTTTAAATATATTTTTTATGCACTTGGCCAGCTGCAATCTTGTTGAGTTCAAATAAATGCCAACTGTTTGAATATACTGAATAAAGCTTTTTTATTCGTGACAGCGGGACATCCCGAAGGTCCGCTCACCTGTTCACCGCTCAGACATCAGGATCTTCTACCGCTGTAACCTGTTCCTGATCATGTCTTTAGTCCCACTGTAACACTGGTTGCATCAGTCTCAGACGTCATGGAGCTCAGGTGTTATTAGAACTACCTGTGTGTGTTTACCACCCAGCTTCAGCTCTTCTGTGTTTGGGTCTGACCCAAGTTAGTACATTTAAGTCCTCCATCAGATTTGTGCCTGTTCTAGTGTCATTTTAAAGGATATTTATTTATTTATGTATTTAATGTTAGTAGTTCCTCCTGTTTAGTGCTTGTTTATTTAAATTATTCAGGTTTATAAAAACATTTAGACATACATTTTATTATGTTCAAGTCATTAGTCATTTATATTTCACTGTTGTAGTAATTTATTTTAAATTAAGTACATTTAATTAACAGGGGAACCCATTTTTCTTGCATTCTTTAATGAAAAAAAGTAACTAAGTAGTTACTTTTCTTGGTACTTAGTTACTTTTATAATCTCGTCACTCAGTTAGTAACTGAGTTACTTTTTTGACAAAGTAATCAGTAACTATAACTAATAACTTTTTTTTAAAGTAACGTTCCCAACACTGCTCATTTGGTCTGCCAGAAACAGCTCGAAGGTCACGTCCTCCCTGTACAGGATGAAGAGGCTACAGGATGAATCCTGTGTTTATTTACTCTTGAGGAGCACCAGATGTTTTAACGGTCAAAAAATTGAGCTTTAATATTAAATTAAGCTATAATACCGTAAATCCTCTAATACAGGCCCGGGCCTGTATTTGACTCAAGCTCACCAAGCTCCAGGCCTTTATTGGAAGGAGGGCCAGTATTAGAGGCAGGCCTCTTTTTCTATTTGAGCAAAATGAACTAATGGTTCGCTGGAGTTTTTGACAATTAAAAGTGCGCCCACATTTTTAAAGTTAAACACATTTCTTTTAACAACGGTAGTTCCTGCTTCAGCCCTCTCCCCCCTCCCCCTGCTTCAGTCCTCTCCCCCCTCCCCCTGCGCAGCAGCCGCAAACTCACTGATGCGCCTGCAGCCTCTTGGAGTTCCTGCTGCTCTAAACATTAAAATAATTATTTCATTTTCTGTTCCTCACTTCTGATGACCTTCAATGGTGTCTGTTTGTTGCAACAGCACGTACAAAAACTAACTTGTTTTTATTTGACTATTTTTCTGTCCTGTCTGTTTATTATCTTCCTGCATCTCCTCTCAATCCTAAAGAGAAACTGCTACCTGGGTTCATATATATTCACCTTATGAGTTACCTTTGAACTGCAGTTCTAAAATATCTACCGACCGCAAAAACAGCGGAGCACTTGCTGTTTGGCGGCTGTATCAGTGATCAGTGCGTCGGAGGACAAGGTGATGCGCGCAGCGTCCCGCTCCACAGCATGCAGCGAAACACATCAGGCGCAAATAAAAGACAGAAAACATTAAAGGAAATGAACTGACATGAACGATCGCGTGTTAAATTAGTTTTTGAGGTGGCGACACCTGATTGTTACTGTGGCCGTGCTCAGGAGGCAGATCTACCGACCGCGAAAACAGCTGAGCGCTCCCTGCTGTGATCTGTGCGTCGGAGGACAAGTTGATGCGCCCCGCTCCACAGCAGCGATACACATCAGGCGCAAATAAAAGACAGAAAACATTAAAGGAAATGAACCGACATGAACGATCGCGTGTCAGTACCTACGGTCTGGCACTTGAGTTTTACCCCCAAAAAGAGAATGTGATCATACGATAATTCAATAGGGAGCGTGGTTTCACAGACGCGGAAGTGATAGCGTCGGTGAAACGCCGGCTGATCTAGGAAACCCCCGAGCGTTCGAGCGTCAACGAAGTGGCACGGAAATGCCGGGCTTTCCAGAAGTAAGTAAGATAACTTACTATGAGCTGATAGTTCGTTGGATTGATCGGTAGGTTGGATACTCTGATCGTGAATCTGAAGAAACGATGATTGAGTGGTGAGCTGGAAAGGCGACTTCCGTTTATAGCCGCGGTTTGTGACGTAGGTGCGACGTGAAGGGAATCCCCGCGAGGGGCATGCTGGGAGTCCCTACTTCGCGGATTTTCACCTATAGCGGCCAGGTCTGGAACGCATCTACCGCGATAAACGAGGGATTGCTGTAGTTCATACACCCCCTATTGCTGCTCCCCAGAGTGTTCTGCAGCATAATCAGCACGTTCTCTTTGAACTTGATAGTGTAATGACCTGGCTGGGGTTGTAAGCCAGGTGCATTCTGGGTATTGTGTTATATGTGTTTCCTATCGTTCTGCTAGTTCCTATGTGCTGATTTGCGTGTTGTGTGAGTGTTATGTAAGCCACAGGGAAGGTGATGTGTGTTCTGTGGAGCGGGTTGAATTAGCATGCTTAACTGACACCGTGACTCTGTGTGGTAGGAGCGTGATAGAGGATCGTGTCTGTAGCGTTACAAAGCGTTGAAGAAAAAACCTAAAAAAGGTCTGCGTGAACTTCTACTGCCTCCTGCTGGTTGATTTGGGGACTGTAATACTGCCGCTGAGACGCTCGTACTTGCTTGTTACCACATGCCATCCGGCCACAATAAGAGACCGGCCATTATTTACCTCCGCTGACTCAGACACCGGCCAGAATTGGAGACCCGGCCTTTAATTGAATACCGGCCTGTATTAGAGGATTTACGGTATTAATTTTTACCTAACAACCACCACCAACACAGGCAAGTTGGGTGAAGTGTCTTGCCCAAGGACACAACAGCAGAATACCCCTGGTGGGAGCTGGAATCAAACCCATGACCCCAGGGCAAGATTAACACTTTGTTGTACCCTGGGCAACAATATTCAAGGCCCCATCATCACGACCCAAGGATCACCATAATATGGTCATATACAGAATATTTTACTGTAATATGCAGTAAATATATACTCAATACTTGAATGCCTGACGTCACGTAACCCGCTCAGGGTAACCTTTGACCCACCTCGTGTGGAATGACCAATGAGGAGAGGGTCTTAACTTGAGGCCCTCTCTTCATTGGTCAGTCTGCATGAGACTGATTCTCAACCGCTCTCAACTGACGTTCAAAGTCATAGGCAGCGAAGCATCTCTGTGCAGCGCAAAAGCCCGGGTGGACAGTTTGTTTAATATAGGGTGACCATATTTCCATTTCCAAAAAAGAGGACAGGGGATCTGTGCCTATGACGTCAAACTATGGCAACGCCACACAAATCACGTTGGGACCCATTTTTTTGTTAGAACAAAAATTAATATCAGATTCTGCCAATAAAAGGGCTTTAAAACAATTCATACCGTACATCCTCTAATACAGGCCGGTATTCAATTAAAGGCCGGGTCTCCAATTTTGTCCGGTGTCAGAGTCGGCGGAGGTGAATAATAGCCGGTCTCTTATTGTGACCGGGTGGAATGTGGTAACAAGCAAGTACGGGGGGCGGTTGTGTCATCGTCTCACTTTTGATTTGCCAGTGATAGACCGCGAGGGTAACTTTAACCGTGAGGAGGCGAAAATTTGATATCAAGTTCAAAGAGAACGTGCTGATTATGCTGCAGAACACTCTGGGGAGCAGTAGCAGGGGTTGTATGAACTAGTCGACTTCACTATAGTGACTTTTTATGCCAGTCGTCGACTAGTCGCTGTCACGTGATAATGACCGGCAAGATGCAGCCCTCATAAAAGACAGCAGCCTGCTGGGGGGGGGGCAACGCGCTGTGCCAGAGCATTCGGTACTGACACGCGATCATTCATGTCGGTTCATTTCCTTTCATGTTTTCTGTCTTTTATTTGCGCCTGATGTGTTTCGCTGCTGTGGAGCGGGGCACATCACCTTGTCCTCCGGTGACGCACGGATCACTGATGCGGCCGCCAAGCAGGGAGCACTCCTCTGTTTTTGCGGTCGGTAGATCTTTTAGAACTGCAGTTCAAAGGTAACTCATAAGGTGAATATATATGAACCCATGTAGCAGTTTTTCTTTAGGATTGAGAGGAGATGCAGGAAGATAATAAACAGGCAGGACAGAAAAATAGTCAAATAAAAACAAGTTAGTTTTTGTACCTGGTGGTTGCAACAAACAGACACCATTGAAGGTAATCAGAAGTGAGGAACAGAAAATGAAATAATTATTTTAATGTTTAGAGCAGAAGGAACACTGAGAGGCTGCAGGCGCATCAGTGAGTTTGCAGCCACTGCGCAGGGGGAGGGGGGAGAGGGCTGAAGCAGAAACTACCGTTGTTAAAAGAAATGTGTTTATCTTTGAAAATGTGGGCGCAATTTTAATTGTCAAAAACTCCAGCGAACCATTAGTTCATTTTGCTCAAATAGAAATAGAGGCCTGCCTCTAATACTGCCCCCTTCCAATAAAGGCCTGGAGCTTGATGAGCTTGAGTCAAATACAGGCCTGGGCCTGTATTAGAGGATTTACGGCATGTAAATATTCTGCATATTTATTGCAAAATCTAATTTTTCTGCTTTAGTGCTGCAACAAGGTTTTATAATAATTTCTTATTAATACCTTTTGTTTTACTACAGCATCGGTACGCTTCCTGTGCACAGATTATTAAGGATGCTTGTTTCAGCTGTGAGATTAGACGATAGGATCAATGAAAAAATAAGTTGTCCCACACTCCATGGAAACTTTCAGAGAATCCACAAATAGTGGCTTTCAAATGGTTTTGTTACTTTTTGTAAGTTTAGAAAAGAAGCAGATGAGACAGCATGTCTGATAATTTAATTTTTCATCTGATAATATTAGAACATGTCAGTGATGTCTGAGGGGTTTTTACAAACACTGTAGAATTAACACTCCTGGACAGGGTATGAATTACACAGAGGTTTCTGGGGAGCCCAGTTATAGGGGTAGGCAGGGGCGGCGTTAGGCCCAGCTACTTGGGCTCAAGCCCCGAATGTTTTATGAAAAGCCCCGGATCTAAAACGTGGAAGTAACATCCAGTACCAAAGTCCAACAGAGAGGGAGCAGCTGGCAGTAGTTTGTATACAACCTGCCTGAGCCTCCACCACTGAAGAAGCCCTTCAGCAGCCGGCTTCTTCTACAGTCTCTGCCTGAAACCCATGTGTAAAGATGGACATGAGGAAAAATTTGTAGGCAAAAGGTACTGCGACAGAACCCCAGCTTTGATGATACTGGTGTTGACTCAGGTTTGAGAGTCTTATTTGAAAATGTTTGTGATTTGTAATATATATATGATGTTGACTAGTGTGTGTCACGTGTGTGTGTGTGCGCGCGTGTTTAGCCCCGGATCTTCTTCAGTCCTAAGTCCACCCCTGGGGGTAGGGGGTGTTATGTTTTGCCTTGGCCCCCACAATGCCTTGAAACGGCCCTGGGTGTGTGACTGAGTTTTGAAGGTGATCTGAATTGTATCAGATGTATAAATATTACATGTGTATAATAGGGGTTGTATGAACTAGTCGACTTCACTGCTCTGTAGTGACTTTTTTTGCCTGTCATAGACTAGTCGCTGTCACATGATAATGACCAACAAGATGCAGTCCTCGGAAAAGACAGCAGGTGATGAGCCCCTGTGCGTCGGGAGGCGACACACTGTGCCAGAGCGTCGGTACTGACACCCGCCATAAAACGGACATTGTGACCTTTACCCTGTTGCAATTTAACCTTCCCCTCACCCCCATCCTAATCTTAACCAGCTTGCACATGCAAAGCTCCGATCATTGACATGCTCCAGACATCTGCGTCCTGAGCACGGCCACAGTAACATTATTAAATCAGGTGTCGCCACCTCAAAAACAAATTTAACACACGATCGTTCATGTCGGCTCATTTCCTTTTATGTTTTCTGTCTTTTATTTCTGCCTGATGCATTTCGCTGCTGTGGAACAGAGCGCATCACCTGTTTTGTCCTCCGGTGACGCACCTCACTGATGTGGCCGGCGCACACTCCGCTGTTTTTGCGGTCGGTAGATCTTTTAGAACTGCAGTTCAAAGGTAACTCATAAGGTGAATATATATGAACCCATGTAGCAGTTTCTCTTTAGGATTGAGAGGAGATGCAGGAAGATAATAAACAGGCAGGACAGAAAAATAGTAAAATAAAAACAAGTTAGTTTTTGTACCTGGTGGTTGCAACAAACAGACACCATTGAAGGTAATCAGAAGTGAGGAACAGAAAATGAAATAATTATTTTAATGTTTAGAGCAGCAGGAACTGCGAGAGGCTGCAGGCGCATCAGTGAGTTTGCGGCCGCTGCGCAGGGGGAGGGGGGAGAGGGCTGAAGCAGAAACTACCGTTGTTAAAAGAAATGTGTTTAACTTTGAAAACGTGGGCGCAATTTTAATTGTCAAAAACTCCAGCGAACCAACCAACCCCCCGCCCCCGTGCCGCTTCAGGTGTATGACGTCATCAACGACTAGTCAAAGTCGACTCGATTTTCATTACTTGACTGCCGACTTTAAAAGAATCAAGTCATGCAGCCCCTAGTGTATAACTCATTGTTTAATACAGGTAAAAACGTGTAGTGGGGATAAATCTACCTACATTTAACTTTTCAACACAATGTTTTCTTGTTTTTATTTAACTATTTTCCTGTCCTGTCTGTCTCTCATCTTCCTGCATCTCCTCTAAACTCTCCAGAATAACTGCTGCCTGGATTCTTACTTTTTCACCTCATCAGTTACTTTTGAGCAGATCAAAGGGATCTCCTGACCGCAAAGAGGAGAGCGCGTTTCGATGCTGCGTCAGTGAGGTGAAATCACCGCAGCACAGGTGATGAGCTCCGCAGTAGCAGAGCGCTTCAGGCACAAATAAGACAGAAAGTAGAGAACACATGCGGACATGAACGATTGTGTGTTAATTATAGTTTTTTGGTTGCACCACTTTGAGAATGGACCGTGTGCTGGACACAGCTGCCTGAGCGCACCAACAATCTCTGTGCTCTCCGCTCAAAAGAACCCCCGGTACGCTGAAAGCACATAAATGATGTAATGTAGGTAGAAACGTTTTTTCTGGCCCTCCCTGGATGTGTAGGATATCCAGCTCCCCATAATTTGATCCCTGCTTCTGGATGAAAAACCGGACATTTTCATTACTGTACAATTCATTACTGGACATGGTACTGGCTGGTCACAACGTATCAGCAGTGAACCAACATCCTGATGCCTGGAAAGTGTGTTCTGTTGTTGCACTACTACCTCTGAACACTACATGTTGCTATAATATCTGTTCCATATTCAACCTTTAAATTAGGGGTATATAATTCCGGGCCTGGAAGGTTGGTATTCAGCAAATTTTTGTGGTTTCACTGCTCCAACACACTTGATTCAGTGGTTGAATCACCAGTGCAGCAGCTCGTCAGGCTCTGCAGATGCCCGTTAATCACCTGCTGATTCAAATCAGGTGTGTTAAAACTGAAATGTGCTGGATATCGGCCCTCCAGGCCCAGAATAGAAAACACTCACTTTAATGCAGTGGTGTTTTTTTTAGCTAAGGAATACTGCCATGACCAAAGGGGAGTGTCACACACTGACTTGGAGGAGGTAATATTCAGATTCTTAATGTTATAGTATGCTTTTCACATCTGAATTTGTTTCATAACAGAAATGATTACTTTATTCTATAAATTGACCTACATATTCACAGAATAACTTTTTTAACTTATCTTCTACACTCAAACTTTTCCATATTTAGCTTCTTTCCAAAAATCTTTTTATATTGTCTGAACAGGTTTTACTTTCGGACCCAGAAGAAGGCCCATCACCATCTATCCGTGCCATGGAAACTACATGCTACAGGTATTATTTCCTCTTTATATAATGCTTGAGAAGACATTATCCACAGTGTATACCGTAAATTCTCTAATACAGGCCCGGGCCTGTATTTGACTCAAGCTCATCAAGCTCCAGGCCTTTATTGGAAGGAGGGCCAGAATTAGAGGCAGGCCTCTATTTCTATTTGAGCAAAATGAACTAATGGTTCGCTGGAGTTTTTGACAATTAAAATTGCGCCCACATTTTCAAAGTTAAACACATTTCTTTTAACAACGGTAGTTTCTGCTTCAGCCCTCTCCCCCCTCCCCCTGCGCAGCGGCCGCAAACTCACTGATGCGCCTGCAGCCTCTCGGAGTTCCTGCTGCTCTAAACATTAAAATAATTATTTCATTTTCTGTTCCTCACTTCTGATTACCTTCAATGGTGTCTGTTTGTTGCAACCACCAGGTACAAAAACTAACTTGTTTTTATTTTACTATTTTTCTGTCCTGCCTGTTTATTATCTTCCTGCATCTCCTCTCAATCCTAAAGAAAAACTGCTACATGGGTTCATATATATTCACCTTATGAGTTACCTTTGAACTGCAGTTCTAAAAGATATACCGACCACAAAAACAGCGGAGTGCTCGCTGCTTGGTGGCCGCATCAGTGATCGGTGCGTAACCGGAGGACAAGGTGATGCGCCCCGCTCCACAGCGAAATGCATCAGGCGCAAATAAAAGACAGAAAACATTCAAGGAAATGAACCGACATGAACGATCGCGTGTTAAATCATTTTTTGAGGTGGCGACACCTGATTGTTACTGTGGCCGTGCTCAGGAGGCAGATCTACCGACCGCAAAAACAGCGGAGTGCTCCCTGCTTGGCGGCCGCATCAGTGATCGGTGCGTCGGAGGACAAGGTGATGCGCCCCGCTCTACAGCAGCAAAACACATCAGGCGCAAATAAAAGACAGAAAACATCAAAGGAAATGAACCGACATGAACGATCGTGTGTCAGTACCGACGCTCTGGCACAGCGTGCTGCCGCCCCGAGTGCAGGAGCTTGTCACCTGCTGACAGCAGGCTGCTGTCTTTTCCGAGTGCTGCATCTTGCCGGTCATTATCACGTGACAGCGACTAGTCGATGACAGGCATAAAAAGTCACTATAGTGAAGTCAACTAGTTCATACAACCCCTGCTACTGCTCCCCAGAGTGTTCTGCAGCATAATCAGCACGTTCTCTTTGAACTTGATATCAAATTTTCGCCTCCTCTTCGTCTCCGCACAGTTAAAGTTACCCTTGCGGTCTATCACTGGCAAATCAAAAGTGAGACGATGACACAACCGCCCCCCCATACTTGATTGTTACCACATTCCACCCGGCCACAATAAGAGACCCGGCCGTTAATTGAATACAGGCCTGTATTAGAGGATTTACGGTATTTATATTTAATTTTTTTGAACAGCAAGTACACAGAACTCTATGCTCCAATTGTAGCAGAGAATCAGGAGGATTCTAGCAGTGAGGAGGGCAGTACACATTCTCAGAGGGATGCAGAGTAAGAAAAAATGTTCTATATTATTACTTTGGTTATGCAATCATGCATATATATATATATATATATATATATATATATATATATATATATATATATATATATATATGTATATGTATATGTATATATATATATATATATATATATATATATATATATATATATATATATATATATATAGATAGATAGATGATAGATGATAGATGATAGATAGATAGATGATAGATAGATAGATGATAGATAGATGATAGATAGATAGATGATAGATGATAGATGATAGATGATAGATAGATAGATGATAGATAGATAGATAGATAGATAGATAGATAGATAGATAGATAGATAGATGATAGATAGATGATAGATAGATAGATAGATGATAGATAGATATGAAAAGTAACATGACAATGATTTGTGTTGTGATAGGATGCAACAACTATCTGTATCAGAGGTCATTGCAAACCTGGCTCTTCAGATTGATCGTCACTCAGTCAGCAGATTTAACATTTGCCGCTCTGACATTTGGGATGGAGCTGTGAGAGGATTTAAAAGAAGCACATTCTCTGCAGAAAAAGACTGTATTGTAAAGTTTTCTGATGATGGAGGCAGGTTGGAGGATGGTCTTGATACAGATGGCCCCAAAAGGGAATTCCTCTCTATACTAATGAAAAGGCTGAACCAACGACCCATATTTGATGGTCCTGAAAACAGACGCTACCTTGTCTACAACTCTACAGGTACACCAGTGGGTAATATTTTAAGTTAAATGACATTTAACCAATCAAATGAACTGTAGTGTAATATGGCAACCAATTTAATTTTTCATTGCTTTTAATTTCCCTGAGCAGCAATCAGAGAGGATGAATATGGTTTTGCAGGGAAGATGATATCTGTGTCCATTGTTCATGGTGGATCTGGCCCAAACTTTCTATCGGAGGATCTAGTCAACCACATCCCGGCATTCCAGTTTCAGTGCATCTATAGGGGACATAACTGATCAAGAAATAGGGAAAGTGCTACAGCAGGTAGGGTTATTGACATTTGGGTACAGGAGACATTTTATTAAAGAAAGCAGCTTTGTTTACTTTTAACATGATTTCTCACGATGTTGGTATTATCTATTTCTAATCAGTGATAGCCACCTTGTTTTTAGATTGAAAATGCATCTTCACTGGAGAACCTACAGGACCAGATGGTACAGAACAGCACCATGTTGCAGACTGCTGGTTGTTTCAGACGTGTTTCGTCGTTGCAGGAAAAGCACTCTGTGATCAAGGATTACCTTAGGTGGTATATCCGAGACAAGAATCACAGAGCTATTGAAAGGTACTATTATCTTACTGTAGGAAAAGGATTTAAGTGGAAAACATGACGTTACTCATTAAAATTTAAAACCCAACATACTGGTGTGAATCCTCAGCCGCATCTCCAGTTCGACAAAAGTTCAAAGTTCCCCATGGCAAATACATGTGCTAACACCCTGAAGCTGCCCCTCTTAGACAACTACAACACTTTTAAAGTGAACATGAACTTTGGAATCAAGAATTCACCTGGTTTTGGGTGCTATTGAAATATAGATTTGAAAAATGCCAAAGATTAAACATGTTGGTACGACAGGTGAGACTGTCAGGATGTAAACAAAACTAAGAATCTGGAATAGAAAAAATTCAACAGGATTTTCACACTGTAACTGTTTGGTTTCCGTTTCTATTACATGTTTAAGATAACTAAATGTTAATGTGAACACTTTTAAAGATTTTCACATAAATTTCAAAGTTCTTGAGGTAAAAAATCTTAGATTTGTTGATGTAGTTTTGTTAGAGCTATAAAGAACAAAATAAAAACAGAATGGCCGGACAGTTTTTTTTTTTTACTTTTCCACATGAATACCACAAATATTTTAATAAAAAACAAAGATTTTCTGATGAAAATATATACATCAAAAGACTGCTAAATGGTGTCACAACAATCAAAAACATTGCAAATTAAAATACAATTGAGGTTGAAAAAAATGCAAATAATATCATGTCTTATCTATTTTTCCAACAATGTTAGCAGCAGAGCATAGAGGTGAAAGGAATTTACTAACACACTATATTCTAAAACATGGCACCAGAATGGCCTGGAAAACTAGATCATTAGCATCACTACATCAAGACCAGCTGTGTCAGTGGCCGTGTTCGAGTTGAGCTGCGCCTCGCCTGGGAAACGGACGACGGAAGCAGCAGGGGGAGTGGCTGAAAGCCGGCGTTTAAGTCGGACACAATTTCCTGCATGTGTAGCTCGGGGGTGACGATGGCTGAAGATATCGCGTTAGCGTTCATACTTGTTTAATTTTCCATTTTAATTCTGGTGCCTGTTAGTAGCTGAAACACATCCTCATGTGCTTGTGGATATCATATATTGCATGTGAAGACATGACTGTAATAATAAGTAAAGGTTATCAACTGTAGGTTCAGTGTGCTCATAGGAAACGTGACAAAAGAACACAAATCGCATTTCTCTTTATGGCCTATATAGTTGTCATCATCAACGTTACATGATTTACAGAATACATGTGACCAACTAACATTTGATGTTTTACCACCAGATGTTCGGATCAAAATATGAACCAATCAGATCTTAGATCAGGTGAGAGCCAGGCGTTTCCCATCATCCCCTAGGTTTTGCAGCCGAGGGAGAGCAACTGCAGTGCCTTGCTCCAAAATCTGCGGCCACCTTGATCTCACGAGGTTATCGTTGCCTACGTATGCATGACGTCAGAGCAAGTCGGCGTCAAGTCGGACACAAATCTAACCGGCATGCACTGCGCGCTGATCACCGCTGATCTATGCGCAGAACTGGCTCATCTCGAACACGGCCAATGTAAAGTATGGGTGGTTGAAGAATATAGATGAGCCAATGCCCTTGTAGAACTGGTCCTGTTTTCTGTACTGAAGAGATCACTAAATCAATTTATTGTAGCTTAATTGTCCTTTGGCCCACTTTTTTATTTATTTTTTTACATTCACATTTACAGATAAAGGTGTTGCCCTTTTATCTTCTGCTGGTTTGAGAGATCATAATTTGTGTCTCCTAGATGAGGGGTTTGGAAAATGCAGTTCCAGAGATAAAAATAGTACAAGAGAGAGTTTGATGCATATTTTTGAAAAACACGGTCTTTGATTTCACATATTTATTTACTCTTATTTAAATCCTTTGAATACATTTTCATTTGACAATAATTTTTTAATAGTCCAAGTTTTTTTTTATAAGCTGTCTAAGATCTCACCAGACAGGTTATATTATAATTCTGCCATGTTCTTCAAGGTTAAGTAGTTTTCTACAGCCGACTCCCATCATAGAGGACGTGGCAAACCACTTTGTCTCTGCAGTCCCTCAAAGCATTTTGCTGATCATCCTTGACAACAGGAGATGATGGTGCTGGAATGAGGCTTCGAAGCTGGTTCAGGGTATGTGTAGATGATGCAAATCCACAATTATTTGCATTAAATCTGGGAAGAAATAAAAAAATGAAATATTGACATTAATTATCTATTGGCAAGTTACAATCTTTTCCCATTTCAAATAAAATTCTAATTCAGATGCAAATGATCTGATTTCCTTGTTACAAACAAAAAAAATTACCAAATACAGAGGCAAAACTACAATGTTAAAGCTATAATACATAGCTAAGAAGTTGCAGGGGTTGGGAACACTGGTAAAATCTTTTTGTTTGCATTTAAGATCAGCTGCTTCTCGAAGTTGGCATCTCCCAGTCTGTTTCTCCTGGGCCTTAATCAGACAAAACAGGAAAGAACAAAAGAACATCATGACCATTATAAAATAATTTGACCAAAGAAATATATGTATTTAAAGATTGTTGAATATAACAGTTTATGATTACCTGAATATTAGGCCACCAATGCTGAAGAGCCTCTCTACTGGGGTGCTTGAGGGCAGTGCAGTGTTGTGCTTTATGAACAGTCTTTTGAGCTTTGGAAACTGCATATATCTGTGGTTGGGGCATCCAAGTAGGTGTCTACTTGGCCTTTTCCAGAAACCTGAGGTTTTCTGTGAAATCTAAAGAATGAAGCAGCAGGATCTTTCGTGTTTACTTCACTACTGAATTGGGCTTGACAGGAGTCTCCTGGTACTGAGTCGTCCAAGCTGAGGGTTTGAAATTCTCTCATTAGCATTGATTTGTAATGCACACGTTTCTGTTCATCTTGGACCCAGTCTAGCTTGAATCTTGGCACCAGAATAGCAGAGTATGTTCTTTAGTGATGTGTCGGTCGTGAACGAACCGGCTCTAAGAGCCGGCTCTATGAAGTGAACGACGGGAGCTGGCTCGTCATTGGGAGCCGTCCCCTCCTCTCCCCCTCCCCTTTTGCTTTGGTGAAAGCTACAGGCGATTGGTCAGCATGTGTAACTGCGTGTCCAGACTATCCACACACAGAGCAGTAGGGGCGGGGAAGAGGGAGGACAAGACTCAGACACACAGCAGAGCACATGTGGGAGGAGGGAGACGAGAGGGAATGAGGAGGAGGAAAAAGGCGAGAGAGAGAGAGAGGGAGAGGAGAGTGTGACGAAGACGGTGAGAAAATGAGCGCCAGCAGTCGGAAAGTGGAGATTTCTGAAAGTGTTCAGTTATTAAATCCATAGAAATGATAAATATTTGATATATAGCATTTTTTTTACATTAGTAAATCATGTTAAACATAGTTTTGCATTATTTTGGTTATAAATGTACTCTACGCAACAGAAAATCTGAGGAGCCACTTGGGAGCCGAAAGAGCCGGCTCTTTTTGGTGAGCTGAGCCAAAAGAGCCGGCTCTCTAAAAGAGCCAGAATTCCCATCACTAATGTTCTCCCTCTTCTCCAGAAGATCTCCCAGCCTCGTGGTCAGTGACTTCAAGATGCTCTCTATGAGGGGACAGCATATAATCAGGCCCCCTACAGTTGTGGGTTTCATGCTCTCATACAACAGGTTATTCATATGGCACTGGAGCTGGACAATGGTTGGAGCCAGCAGCCAAGAAAGATGTTCTTCTGTGCTTGAAGGATGTTTAATGCAAGTGCTAGGGGCCTCATCAAATCTACAAAGTTGTGTATGAACTGGACTTCATGTGGAAGGAATCGATGGAAGTCAAACTCATCACTCACAGTGTGCAAAATCAGCTCATCGTGTAGGGGAGTGGTCTCATTTTCAGCAGTGACCTCAGCCTCCTTAATTTCCACCTTGGTAGATAGTGTTGCTATGCGAGACAGTCGCTCCATCGCAAGATATACAGAGTTCCATCTTGTGTCATTTGGCACAACAAATCCAATCCCAAGCTTTTCCTCCACAACGTCAGACGCCTTTGGACTTCGTTTAATCCGGTTCCACAGAGCAGAAGCTTTTGCAAAAACAGCCCTTGACATTGTTTTGTAGCGTTTTTCAGTTATCTTTTCATTATCTTTGGCCACAAGATTCAAGGTGTGACTCATGCACCTTCTATGAGGGGGGAGGCAGGGATGATCCAGACCTGAGAGGGACAGAGGCTCCATCTGGTCATCTTCATCTGAACTCTCACTTTTAGTAGCAGAGGAAGACTTAAGTTCCTCATCATCTTCACTTTTTGTTCTAAAGTAATCCTCTGTTTCTGGCTCCTCAGGGTTAACAGCAACATCCATTCCAAAACAGTTGAACGCCTTGACAATATTAGCAGCATTGTCAGTTACTGTACAGACAACCTTGTTGTGGATTTTGAATTCTTTGTTAATATCGGAAATTAGTTTTGCCAACACATCATGTGAATGTGCCCCTTTAATACGTCGACATGCCAGTACTGCGGAGCGTCTCTTAGAAACATCAGTTTTGTTCAGCCAGTGGATAGTGATGCCCATGAATGCTTTGTTCACAGCTGACCAGCAATCTGCAGTTGTGCACACAATATCACCCTCAGAGAGTTCAGTCTTAAGTTCAAATATATTTTCCTCAAATTTCGAGTTTAGCAGAGCTTATATATTTTTTCTGGATGGCACCTTTTTGGATGGTTGCAACCCCTTGATTAAGTTTAGGAACGCGGGGCTTTCCACTGTTCTTAAAGGCTGCAGGTCTCTGATGACATACTGCAATATTAGGTCGTCTACCTGCTGCTGGGAAATGAAAACACAGCTTCTGCTACTGTATGCCGTTATCTGGTTTTGGGTGGTAGAGGAGCCGCTCGTCATCGCTGTCTTTTCATTTTTTAATAACTTGCATATATCTTGAAAGACTAGCCGGGTGCTTTATTTCAACGTGCCGTTTCAAGTTTGCTTTTGACGTTCTTGATGTTCAGAGTTGCTTCTTGAAACCCGGCGGGCAAAGTTTACACAGAAATGTAATATTTTTTCCATCTGGATCATCACTGACCTTTTCAAAAAAGTCTTTTAGGTGCTCATACAAAGAGGCCACTTTGCTCATTGACGCTAGCTGTTGCTGCCTGTCGCTACAATCACTGAATCTCCCTCCGTATTTTCATGCAGGCGCAGTGTGGCTCGATGACTTGGGTTGCCAGATCTGATATTTTCCCTCTTTCAGCCACCATGGCTTTAGACAAACATTTGTATGCAAGGCACCATGTCAATCTGGCACTTTCTTGAATCAAGCAGAACTGCGTTCAGAGCGGCGTTCACAAATGCCAGAATGACCGCGTTCACGATAATGTTCATCAGACCAAAATGGAGCGAGTTCAGTTAACGTTCTCCAAAAATATGAACGAGTTCATGAATGATCGTTCAATTAACTAGTTCAGGCACAACAGTGCCTGTGAGGCCAATAATACATTGCTTCTGGTCTCCCAGATGGGCATTTAGACTGTCGAACAGGACGAATAACGTGAGTGTTCCAGTATTGCTTATGTTTGTTCAGTTCTTCCTGCAGGACATCCAGAAAACAGTACTGGAGCAGCCTTGTGTGGTCACTGCTGCCATTAAACAGATGCCTCTCCCTCAGGTCACCAAACAGCTCCTACCAAAATTGAATCCTAGTATGATAACACACATTGTACAACATAAGACAATAGCCTGTTGTTGTTTTGTACATTTGAACAATAAAAAAAGTTGGAGACAAAAACCTTTCTTTGCGAAAGTAGGGCCACCAGCTTTGAATGCGATGGTTAGACATTGATGTACCTACCATACATATGACTTCTGGCTTCTGCAAATTCATCTGTTTGTTCTGATCTCAAGCAACATTGAAGTGCTGCCATAAGGCCATTTTCTGTGCCACAGTCGGTGCGAAGACGTGATGGAAAAACACCAAACTTAGCAACACAATTTATATAGTTTTGGACAATCACATTAGGATCTTTGTTGGATTTTCCACAAGTGAGCCGCATAATCTTTCTTGAGAATCCATCAATACAGCCACTGATTACAATTCCAAAAGGTTTCAGTTTATCATACCCATCAACATGCCAGACTTCATTTGGACCCAATGAATGGTAAGTTCTTCTGGCAAACCTTCTTCTCAAACGATTTTCTATCCCAGATGGATCATCTTCTCTCATGAGGAGCATTACATCCTTTCTTCGGACAGTGAAAGAGTATTTTTGTTTCAGAATCTGCCACGTTGCTCGGAAGCCCAAAAGTTTGCCAGATCCTTGAAGTTCCTTGACTATAGCTGCCCGCACAGTAGCAATTGGAGTGTAGTTAATTCTCCTACTAAGGTCTGCATCCTTTAGTCTTCTTTTTAAAGAGCTGAGACTTAATGAAATATTGTGCTTTATCGAAAGGAAATCAGTTATTACTTCTAAAGTATGACCCTCGGTAAAATACTTATGGATAAGTCCTTCCCCCACTGTTGCTTCAGAACCTGTGAATGAGAATATGAAAACTATTTTAGATACAACATCCACAGCATTTACACACTTTGGTAGCCTGTTTTAGACAATTGTTAATTATTATATGAAGCAGGACATAGTTTGTAGGTTATTTAGCTTTATTTTTGTTATTCAACGTTAAAAAAAACAGCATTAATAAAACATTTACCTTCTGCTTGATGACTTCTTAAAAACTCAATATTTCTGCCACATAGGCCACAGTGTGATTGTAGAGTCAGAAGATTTCTCCCGCAAAATGGACAAAACATATTCTGTAAAAAAAGAGAAAAGGGACAAAGTTTAGTAAGTAAGTTTAGACAACTAACTTCATGTGCAACAGCTACATATGTTCTCCTCAGGGGCCAGTACAGCAAACAGACACTTAGAAAATGGATGCACAGGATATGAGGGTTGAGTTGATTTGATTTGAGGATTACAAAGGTAAAAATCAGACCAAATAAAAAAAAATAAAATCAAATGAACCCTCTGTGACAGAATGTTGCTCCAAGATTTTCACATTTTAATCATCAGTTTATTTTCCTCAATGCAACTTAATTACATATTTTTAGTTTGGTGAGGATTCTTATTAAATAAGTAGCTTAACTTCGGTTTGACCTAATTGTGTGAAGAAAGTTTACAGTTCTGTTGCAAACATAACTGCAGCATAAAAATTAAGCATTTCCTTATTTGCAGCTTCAGTGTCTACTGTCTCATGACAGTTATATCTATTACTCCCATCTCTAAATATCTGTAAGAATGCAGTTTGTAGTTAATATAATTCAGGTTCATTTGAACTGAATTACAGAAGATAACCATGAGATGAGTTTTGGCCATTTAGCGATTAATTTATGTAATGAAGCGAAGAGCTCTTGTCACTTATGCTTGCTGAATAGTTTATAGCTTATTATTTTCTTTAAATATATAATCTTTGCCGGGTGTCGTTGCTATATTACGACATGGCTATTTTACGAACGCTAAATTTGATATATATGGTGAAACCCCTTTCGTTCCAACACAACACAACACAATATCTTTAAAACAACATACTTCAACACTACGTTAACTGAACAATATCAATGTTTTACTTACTTTTCCACTCAAAAACTCCCGCTACCATATTTGTTTGTTGTGGTGCTTTTTCTCTTTTCTCTTCGTCAACGATGTGGCGCATTACCGCCAACTACTGGTTCTGATTTTAGCAGAACTTCCGTGGCAGCGTCATTTCCGTTTTTGCAGAACTTCCGTTGTAGCTTTTCTTGTGTTGTGGGTTTGATTATGTTGTGGGTTTTGTTGTGTTGTGGGTTTAGTTGTGTTGTGGGCTTTGTTTTGTTGTGGCTTTTGTAATTTGCTGACCCTTCTGGGCCACCGTAGGAGACAACTCTAAGACCAGTCTAGTAGTGCCGCAGTTCTTCTATGGACCTCGGTGCCTGGAAGTCAGAGGACTTCAACATTCCGGATCTATCATGAGGGTCTCCGAGTGGGTACGTAGACATGACAGATTGCGTCTGATGTGTTTTGATAACAACCACCTTCATAGCTCAAAGGGACTTTACGGAATTTTGAATTTTTATGCTCGCGATTGCCCCCTCAGGCCAAAAGCGTAACGGCAGCTTCAATAGTAGGCTCGTGCACGAGGCGAGTATGCTGTACGTGCACACTCCTTAACGAAAATAACAGCTGAGACAGTCCCTTGTGTGTGTGTGTGTGTGTGTGTGTGTGTGTGTGTGTGTGTGTGTGTGTGTGTGTGTGTGTGTGTGTGTGTGTGTGTGTGTGTGTGTGTGTGTGTGTGTGTGTGGCACGAAGGACAGAGGACAGGAGAACGCGCAGCTAATTAATTAAATAATTTGGTTCTGTACCTTTCTCTTCAGCACAGCCGACAAAGGTTTATGATGGGTCAGTCCTCCTGCATGCTCAGATCATTCCCTTCCCTTGCTTGAAAAATTGTTCCAAAATGAAAGTTGAACCCACATCTTTTTTATCTGTGAATTCAATGCCGTTCGGCGAGTCTCAAGACATCTTTTGTATCTGTAACATTTATTTCCTTGATGACAGCTGAAACAACGTCAAACCAAAGAACGGGTCGGAGCGAAAATGGCTATTTTGTTGCTAATTTGCAGGAAATATCTAGAAGAAAGATCTACAGAAAGTAGCTAAGGGTCCTCAGAAATGTAGCTAGGTTCGTCACTAGGTGTTAAGAGCACTACCTCTCTCTCTGCTGCTAAAGCTACTGATAGCAAATGCTACGGGCTATGGCTGAGCGTGAACGCGCATGAAGCAGCCTGCTCGACCCGAGCATCTCTCTTTTTCTGTGATTTTACAGAAAAACAGGCAATCACAGTAAAAATGCCAGGGCTCATTCTACAGGACCAGGGCATTGCAGGAGAATGTATGAAGAAGAAATGTATTACAGGGAGTGCAGAATTATTAGGCAAGTTGTATTTTTGAGGAATAATTTTATTATTGAACAACAACCATGTTCTCAATGAACCCAAAAAACTCATTAATATCAAAGCTGAATGTTTTTGGAAGTAGTTTTTAGTTTGTTTTTAGTTTTAGCTATTTTAGGGGGATATCTGTGTGTGCAGGTGACTATTATTGTGCATAATTATAAGGCAACTTAACAAAAAACAAATATCTACCCATTTCAATTATTTATTTTACCAGTGAAACCAATATAACATCTCCACATTCCCAAATATACATTTCTGACATTCAAAAACAATACAAAAACAAATCAGAGACCAATATAGCCACCTTTCTTTGCAAGGACACTCAAAAGCCTGCCATCCATGGATTCTGTCAGTGTTTTGATCTGTTCACCATCAACATTGCGTGCAGCAGCAACCACAGCCTCCCAGACACTGTTCAGAGAGGTGTACCGTTTTCCCTCCTTGTAAATCTCACATTTGATGATGGACCACAGGTTCTCAATGGGGTTCAGATCTGGTGAACAAGGAGGCCATGTCATTAGTTTTTCTTCTTTTATACCCTTTCTTGCCAGCCACGCTGTGGAGTACTTCGACACGTGTGATGGAACATTGTCCTGCATGAAAATCATGTTTTTCTTGAAGGATGCAGACTTCTTCCTGTACCACTGCTTGAAGAAGGTGTCTTCTAGAAACTGGCAGTAGGACTGGGAGTTGAGCTTGACTCCATCCTCAACCCGAAAGGCCCCACAAGCTCATCTTTGATGATACCAGCCCAAACCAGTACCCCACCTCCACCTTGCTGGCGTCTGACCCCAAAATTCCACTATCTCCGATCCGCCCCCGCCCTCCGCAGCCGCTCGCTTCCGAACTCAAATTATACTGTACCCGCTCTACAATGGCTCTGCTCTGGTGCGGAGACCTGAGTTGCGCAAACAGTCATGCGCGGGATTTTCGAGATCTTGCGATACAGTCCGAGCAATAACCGCGGAAGTTAGATCCAAACACCCGTTGTGTGGGAGAAGCGTCAAAATGAACTGTTTAATCTGCCTATCATTTGTGTTGAGAGATCAGTGGTGTTTGGATCAACAAAGTGTGACTACTTTGATAGTGGAAACTGTATTTATGGCTTATTTTTGTGCATTTAAAGTTCAACCGCCATTGATAGTTGTTAAAAGTTGTTAAACCTGTGCATATGAAACAAAAAACGCCTTTTGTTTGTCGATTTATTGTGAAATAACGGAAGTTGTGCTTGCTCCCTTTCCTGTTGGGCGGTTGTGATTTCAGTCCATTGACTGCGGGGGTGCTCCGGCGTCTGGCAAAAATAGAATTGATCCTATTTTTGCCGGATGGCGGAATGGCGGGCGGCGCACTGCGCCGCACGGCCGCAGTAGTGGAACAGCTCTGATTGACTACAACGGGACCGTTTTTGCTGCGGAGTTCGTGCCGGAGCGGAGTGGAGCGCAGCGGAGTGGAGATAGTGGAAATTTGGGGTGAGTCGGACTGGAGCTCTCTGCCCCTTTACGAATCCAGCCACGGGCCCATCCATCTGGCCCATCAAGACTCACTCTCATTTCATCAGTCCTTAAAACCTTAGAAAAATCAGTCTTGAGATATTTCTTGGCCCAGTCTTGACGTTTCAGCTTGTGTGTCTTGTTCAGTGGTGGTCGTCTTTCAGCCTTTCTTACCTTGGCCATGTCTCTGAGTATTGCACACCTTGTGCTTTTGGGCACTCCAGTGATGTTGCAGCTCTGAAATATGGCCAAACTGGTGGCAAGTGGCATCTTGGCAGCTGCACGCTTGACTTTTCTCAGTTCATGGTCAGTTATTTTGCGCCTTGGTTTGTCCACACGCTTCTTGCGACCCTGTTGACTATTTTGAATGAAACACTTGATTGTTCGATGATCACGCTTCAGAAGCTTTGCAATTTTAAGACTGCTGCATCCCTCTGCAAGATATCTCACAATTTTTGACCTTTCTGAGCCTGTCAAGTCCTTCTTTGGACCCATTTTGCCAAAGGAAAGGAAGTTCTCTAATTATTATGTACACCTGATTTAGGGTGTTGATGTCATTAGACCACACCCCTTCTCATTACAGAGATGCACATCACCTAATATGCTTAATTGGTAGTAGGCTTTCGAGCCTATACAGCTTGGAGTAAGACAACATGCATGAAGAGGATGATGTGGACAAAATACTCATTTGCCTAATAATTCTGCACTCCCTGTATTTCTATTCATGTTTTGGCTGTCAATCTTCCATAATGCCCCTTTAACGCAAACAAAACTCTTTTACATCCAGAACTCAGCTCTCCTAGACACGGAAGTTCTGACTAACATCACATTGACACATAGGTTTCATACATCACATTTAGTTCCATCCATCACAGTAAATGCTTAGTTAACTTGTCCTGTTTCAATTGTTGGTAAAATAAATTCTTACTTTTATAAACCTGACTTTTCTGAATCAAAACGAAGTGTGTACAATTCCTTAATAAAGAAAGAATCCTAGATCTTCTGAAAAACACAGTACATATTCTATATTTAGAGTATCATAGCTTATTGGTCATAAGTAGAGGTAATATTTATTGAGCTCTTAAAGCACTCAATTTACCAAACCCTACAAAGATGTCTGTATGTGCTCAAAGGCATAAAGTCTGACTAGCATATTCTGTGTGTGTGTGTGTGTGTGTGTGTGTGTGTCTAAAAGACACCGGGTTCAGTGACTAATGTAAGTTGTGTTGTGTGAGCAGTCAGGTGCCAACTCTACTTAAAGTGATGAGAATAGGAAGACGAGACAAGAGGGAAGCTAAAAATCACTTAGAGACTGAAGTTTGTATGAGAAATTGTTATGTTGCATAATAATTGTGTTCAATACCAGAGTTACATAATATGTCCGTGTCTCTTGCAGTATGTTGCATAGTGTTGGAACCCAAGTTTCTTTTTTTTATTCGTGACTTTTAGTGGTCGAAGGTTACAATTCTACACTACTTGTCAGGATTTGATGTGGTAGGATGTGTAGGACCCAAAATGCAGAAAAACCAGATGAACCAAGCAGGAGGTAGATGATGAAAAATAAATCCTTTATATAGGAGTAGTCCACAGGCAGGGAGCCAAAACCCAAAATCTAATAATCTTGACTGAGCAATAAAAACCACTAGAGGACTAGAGACACTGGAACACTGGCTGCTAGGAACAGGAACAAGACTGACAAGAACAACAAGCAAACATTAATGGACCGACAAGAACACAGAGACAGACAGGGCTTAAATACACTGGGAGGAGCAATCAGGGAAACAGGAAGCAGGTGTGTGGGGTGAGCTGCTGGAGGGAAGGCAGGTGACACTAATCAACTCAATGGGGAAAACAGAAACAGAGGATGGCAAATACCTTAACACAAAACTAAACAACAATTTCCTAAAGACAGAGGGAAGGACTCACACAAACTAGCTGGAGGAGGACATAGTACATACACACACTGAGCTGGGGACAACGAGGCTGGAGCTGACCTGGGAGGAAATAGTGAAAAAGATATCAGACACTAAACTGACACACAGAAAAAGGACACAAGAGGGCGCCAAAGGGCTACAACATAAGACACATAACAGGGATGCAGACAAGGACACATGAGGGCGCTAATGGGCCATTCCCATCTGTACCGGGTCGGCCCGGGCCGGGTAGCGTAGGTTGTTTACATATCTGGGTGGCCTGGTATTTTTCCGGGCCAACCAAGGCTCATTCTCAGCCCTCTTCTCGTGGGGGTCTGCTTCAGGCCGACCAGGGCCAACACACCCACTGCTGACAGCAAATTCACACCTTCCATTAGAGCAAGCCTCTGATTGGTGGGTAGAATCAGCCCACATGGGCTTAAGGCAAGGATGTGTGGAATCAACCGGGCCAGGCTGGGGCCGACTGGGGCTACCCGGCCCGGGCCGACCCGGTACAGATGGGAATGGCCCATAAGAGAGCAAAAGGGGAGAACCTGGAGTGGACCACAAGAGGAGCTGGGGAACAAAGGGACACAAGAGGGAATCTAGAGAGGGATGGAGGACACCAGGAGGCACATAAAGGAAGGGGGCTGACGCAGACCATGACACTACTGCCTATATGTACAAACATGTACCTTTGTTATCCTTTTTTCTTCAAATTATTCTCTTAAGTGTTGCTGCTGCTGTAACAAGTGAATTTCCCCACTGTGGGGCCATTAAGTCTATTCTATTCTATTGCATTATGTTGATATTCACAACCCACAGTGCTGACTTTTATTATTTAAAGTGATTATGTGACTGCAGGATGGCCGTTGAGAAGAACACACACACACACACACACACACACACACACACACACACACACACACACACACACACACACACAAAAGCAATTCTGCAAATACTTCATTAAGTACATTTACAGAACTGACATATTAGTCCAGGTCTTTTTAGGTGGTCCTAGAATGTAAAGCTAGATTTACCTTTTTGTTGTTTTATCCAATCGTTATTTTACCAGGTTAAATGTTTGAAAGCTCTTTCAGGTTTACAAACATTATCAGGCTGCATGGCCTTGGAGGTAGTGCAACAAAAGAAAATTCTGTGCGCATATCTATCCATCCATCATCATCCGCTTATCCAGGATCCGGTCGTGGGGGCAGCAGCCTAAGCAGAGAGGACCAGACTTCCCTCTCCCCAGCTGCTTGGGCCAGCTCCTCCAGGGGATTCCCAAAGCGTTTCCTGGCCAGCCGAGAAACATAGTCCCTCCAGCTTGTCCTGGGTTTTAACTTGGGTCTCCTCTCGGTTGGACATGCCCGGACAACCTCACCAGGGAGGCGTCCAGGAGGCATCCTAATCAGATGCCTGAGCCACCCCAACTTGCTCCTCTTGATGTGGAGGAGCAGCGGATCTACTCTGAGCCCCTCCCAGATGACCAAGCTTCTCACCCTATCTCTAAGGAAAAGCTCAACTCCCATGCAAATCTTGTTAAATAAGTAGCTTAACTTCAGTTCGACCTAAATTCTCTTTCTTTCGGTGACTACCCAAAGCTTGAGACCATAGATGAGGGTTGGATCATAGATTGACCGGCACCCTCTTCATCATGACAGATCGGTACAATGCCCACATCACTGCAGACGCAGCACCAATCTACCTATCGATCTTGCACTCCATCTTTCCCTCACTCGTGAACACGACCCTGAGACACTTAAATTCCTCCGTTTTGGGTGGGACCTCATCCGTGACCTGGAGAAGGCATTCTACCCTTTTCCAACTCAAGATCCTGATCTTGGATTTAGATGTGCTAATTCTCATCCCAGCTGCTTCACACTCGGCTGAAAACCCAACAGATCCCAGGGACCCAATGTGGTACATTGGTGATACATTATGTAATAGTAATTGTAGAGAAAGAGACTGAGTTGCACCCTACTGTTTAGTCACATTGCCAAACACGCGAGCACAACCATACCAACACACATCTGGATTCACACAAAAACAAGACAGCCTTAAAGACGTGCAAGCACAAATACGCTGTGCACACAGAGACACAGACGTGATTAAAGACATAAATCTGAAGTCAGCAGAATTACTCTTGGACACAAGAAGTATGAGTCAGTCAGCTAAATACCAAACAACCACACACTTATTGTAGGGGGATATTGAGTCATAAAACCAAAGAGGCTCGAGGTAAGGCAGCAGAGATTTTATGAACAAAATGAAAGCAGAAAGTGATGCTACAGACTGATGCCAAAAATATTTCTCTTTTAACTCAAGTGCATGCCAAAAAATGGAATCAGCAGTTTTGATGACCCAAATCTGCAGTTTAATAATTTGAACTATAATTACAATATGATTGTAAATTACATAATAATGATTACATAATCATTTTAGGATATATACCACTGTGAAAAGATGTTTAGATGTTTTCCTGCATGTGCATCTTTTTGTCTGGTAAATGTTTAAGATTAACAAATAAAATTCAGCATAAAACAAACATAAATAATACAGCATGAACATCCTGTTAAGGTCAAAGGTCAGACATTCTCCTTCAGGATGCTTTGGTAGAGGGCAGAATTCGTGGTTCTAATAATTATAGAAAGTCTTCCAGATCCTGAAGCAGTAGGGTCTAAAGCAGTGATCCTCAACTAGCGGCTGCGGGCCAAATCTGGCCCACCAGACCTTTCTGCCTGGCCCTTTAAATTTGCCCTAAATATAAATAAATATTGTCATGCTGTACCTCTAAAGAAATGTCAGAGCCTTGGCTACAAAAACATGCAAACCGTTACACCAGTGTGGTTTTCGTTAATGAAAACATTGACGAATCGATTTCGTTGACGCCCCTTTTTTCATAACAAAAATGAGACGCTGACAAGCTAAAAATAGCTCTTTGCTGTCTAAAACATGACCAGATGAACGGGAGTTTTCATTAACGAGCCGAGACTAAATGAAAACTGCTCAAAATGCACATTCCTGCCCATCTCTAAAAAGTTAAAATTAACAGCACTGCTGCTGTCGTCTGTGTCCTCTGCTCAGCAGACCAGCCCCAGCTGAGTGAAGCTGGCTCCCACCCACATCAGAAAGCGTTAGCCACCCTATTTGTGTGGATTTCTGATGTGGGTTGGAAGCCCTCCTCCTTGAACCGTCACCTTATCGTGGTGGAGGAGTTTGAGTGCCCTAATGATCCTAGGAGCTATGTTGTCTGGGGCACTTAGTGCCCCTGGTAGGGTCTCCCATGACAAATTGGTCTTAGGTGAAGGGTGAGACAAAGAACGGTTCGAAGGATCTTTCATGGCGGTTAAAACGAAGAGTCGGAGTACCCGGCCCGGAGGGTTACCGGGGTCCCACCCTGGAGCCAGGCCTGGGGTTGGGGCCCGTGAGCGAGCGCCTGGTGGCCGGGCTTTCGCCCATGGGGCCCGGCCGGGCCCAGCCCGAACCGGATACATGGGCTCGTCCAACTGTGGACCCACCACCCGCAGGAGGAACATGAAGGGTCCGGTGCAATGCGAATCGGGTGGCAGACCAAGGCGGGAGCCTTGGCGGTCCAATCCCCGGACAAGAAAACTAGTTTTTGGGACATGGAACGTCACCTCGCTGGCGGGGAAGGAGCCGGAGCTTGTGGCAGAGGTTGAGCGGTACCGGCTGGATATAGTCGGACTCACCTCGACACATTGCATTGGCTCTGGAACCCGAGACCTGGAGAGGGGTTGGACACTCTACTTTGCTGGAGTTGCTCCGGGTGAGAGGCGGAGGGCTGGGGTTGGCTTTTTGTTAGCCCCGAGACTCTCTGCCTGTGTGTTGGGGTTTACCCCGGGGGACAAGAGGGTAGCTTCCTTGCGCCTTCGGGTCGGGGAACGGGTCCTGACTGTTGTTTGTGCTTATGGGCCAAATATCAGTTCAGAGTACCCACCCTTTTTGGAGTCCCTGGGACGAGTGCTAGATAGTGCTCCATCAGGGGACTCCATTGTCCTGCTGGGGGACTTCAATGCTCACGTGGGCAATGACAGCTTGACCTGGAGGGGTGTGACTGGGAGGAACGGCCCACCTAATCTGAACTCGAGCGGTGTTTTGTTATTGGACTTCTGTGCAAGCCGCAGTTTGGCCATAACGAACACCATGTTCGAACATAAGGATGCCCACCGGTACACTTGGTACCAGGGCAGCCTAGGTCACAGGTCGATGATAGATTTTGTAGTCGTATCATCTGACCTGCGACCGTATGTTTTGGACACCCGAGTGAAGAGAGGGGCGGAGCTGTCAACTGATCACCACCTGGTGGTGAGTTGGATCAGATGGCAAGGGAACATGCCGCGTAGACCCAAACGCATAGTGAGGGTCTGCTGGGAACGCCTGGCAGAAGAACCTGTCAAGACGGTCTTCAACTCCCACCTCCGGCAGAGCTTTGACCACGTCCCGAGAGCAGTGGGGGACATTGAGTCCGAGTGGGCCTTGTTCCACTCTGCGATTGTCGAGGCGGCTGTTGCTAGCTGTGGTCGTAAGGTGGCCGGTGCCAGTCGTAGTGGCAACCCCCGTACCCGCTGGTGGACACCAGAGGTTCGGGGAGCCGTCAGGCTGAAGAAGGAGGCCTACAGGGCGTGGCTGGTCTGTGGGTCTCCGGAGGCAGCAGACAGGTACCGGATAGCCAAGCGGGGTGCAGCAGTGGCAGTTGCCGAGGCAAAATCTCGGGCGTGGGAGGAGTTTGGTGAGGCCATGGAGAAAGACTATCGATCGGCTCCAAAGAGGTTCTGGCAAACTGTCCGGCGCCTCAGGAGAGGATGGCAGCAACTCGCTCACACTGTTTAAAGTGGGGATGGGGAGCTGCTGACGTCAACTGAGGCTATAGTCGGACGGTGGAAGGAATACTTTGAGGAGCTCCTCAATCCCACCAATGCGCATTCCGAGGAGGAACCAGAGTTGGGAGGCCTGGGGATGGACTGTCCGATCTCGGGGGCAGAAGTTGCTGAGGTAGTCAAACAACTACACAGCGGCGGAGCCCCGGGGGCGGATGAGGTTCGTCCTGGGTATCTTAAGGCTATGGATGTTGTAGGGCTGTCATGGTTGACACGTCTCTACAACATTGCGTGGTCATCGGGGGCAGTTCCTAGGGAGTGGCAGACCGGGGTGGTGGTCCCCATCTTTAAGAAGGGTGACCTGAGGGTGTGTTCCAACTATAGGGGGATCACACTCCTCAGCCTCCCTGGAAAGGTCTACTCCAAGGTACTGGAGAGGAGGGTCCGATCGATAGTTGAATCTCAGATAGAGGAGGAGCAATGTGGTTTTCGTCCTGGCCGTGGAACTGTGGACCAGCTCTATACCCTTGCAAGGGTGATGGAGGGGGCATGGGAGTTTGCCCAACCAATCCACATGTGCTTTGTGGATTTGGAGAAGGCTTATGACCGTGTCCCCAGGGGCACCCTGTGGGGGACGCTCCAGGAGTATGGGGTGGGTGGCTTTCTGTTAAGGGCCATTCAGTCCCTTTACCAGAGGAGCGTGAGTTTGGTCCGCATAGCCGGTAGTAAGTCGGACCTGTTCCCAGTGAGGGTTGGACTCCGCCAGGGCTGCCCTTTGTCACCGGTTCTGTTCATCACTTTTATGGACAGAATTTCTAGACGCAGCCGTGGTGTGGAGTGTGTCGAGTTTGGTGGCAGGAGAATCTCGTCTCTGCTTTTTGCGGATGATGTGGTCCTCCTAGCTTCATCCAGCTCTGACCTTCAGCTCTTGCTGGGTAGGTTCGTGGCCGAATGTGAAGCGGCTGGGATGAGGATCAGCACCTCCAAATCTGAGACCATGGTTCTCGACCGGAAAAGGGTGGCTTGCCACCTCCGGGTCGGGGGAGAGGTCCTACCTCAAGTGGAGGAGTTTAAGTATCTCAGGGTCTTGTTCACGAGTGAGGGTAGGAGAGATCGGGAGATCGACAGGCGGATTGGTTCGGCATCTGCAGTGATGCGGACGCTGAGCCGATCTGTCGTGGGGAAGAGGGAGCTGAGCCAGAAAGCCAGGCTCTCGATTTACCGGTCGATCTACGTCCCAATCCTCACCTATGGTCATGAGCTTTGGGTAATGACCGAAAGAACGAGATCGCGGATACAAGCGGCCGAAATGAGTTTCCTCCGTAGGGTGGCCGGGCTCAGCCTTAGAGATAGGGTGAGGAGCTCGGACATTCGGGAGGAACTCGGAGTAGAACCACTGCTCCTCCGGATCGAAAGGAGCCAGTTGAGGTGGTTTGGGCATCTGGTCAGGATGCCTCCTGGACGCCTCCCCGGGGAGGTGTTTCGGGCATGTCCTGCCGGCAGAAGGCCCCCGGGTCGACCCAGGTCACGTTGGAGAGGTTACATCTCCAATCTGGTCCGGGAACGCCTTGGGGTCCTGCCGGAGGAGCTGGTGGACAAGGCCGGGGAGAGGACGGCCTGGAGCTCCCTAGTTGGGATGCTGCCCCCGCGACCCGGACCCGGATAAGCGGAGGAAGACGACGACAACGAGACGACGACGGTTGGAAGCCAACTTCACTCAGCTCAGCGCTTCCCAGCCACAGGAACGTGCAGCGCTCAGCCGCTCATTGACGCTACAACGAGCGACGATGTTGTTCCTTTTAAACATATCTGTAACATTAACACATTTCTTACCCATGTGTTTCTTGAAAAAGTCATGCTTTTGCTGGATAACTTATTTATTTCATTTGGGGATTACTGTTTTACACATTCTGGGGCAGCTGAGATTTTGTCACATAGCCACAAACTATATGAGGTTGGTATGAAACTCACTCTAGTAGCTCAGATTACAAATGACCTATAAATGCATTTGTTAGAGAATTGTTTTGTAAAATTCAAAACAAATCTTTGTCGACTAAAACTTTTTTGAATTTTAGTCGACTAAAACTGACTAAGACTAAAACTAAGATGCCCGCCAAAAACAACACTGTCTTAAACACAACTAAAACTACAATCAAACGAGTGACCGGAAATCCCTCAGGTGTGAGTGTTTTTGCCTTTATTTCTGTTTTGCTGCTAAAAGTCAGATTGCACATATATTCTATCCACCCATGATGAAGCTCAAACCCAGCTGATTCTAAACATGTTTCTCACAACTCTATACTTTATACCAGTGTTTCCCAACCCTGGTCCTGCTTGTTTTCCATGTTGCCCTTTTAGGCACCAGTGTTTTCTTAAATTGGAAAAGGGCAGAATGACTTCTACGGGTAAGGGACGAGGTCCTGGCTCAAGTTTCTTCCGGCTCTTGGAGGATGCAGATGCTTTTTTCCTCCTCTCCTCCAAATCTAATCCTCAATGTCCTTTGTCTGTCTCTGTGTGCTGGGTGCATGGCTGCTTCTGCATTTTTCTGGAAACTGAAATTCACCAGAATGGATCTCGTCAGCTGGTCTCTCAACGCAATTGATAAAATTTTTTCAATGATAAGAACGGGAGAAGGGGCTCCCGGATGCCCCGCCGGCACAGACCCAGTTGGACACATCATGGACTCCTGGAAACAGTGGAACTTGATTTGCCTATCTCAGCTGTCTGTGGAGGACTCTGAAGATGTGTGGATATTTGTGGTGTTGGTGCCAGGTTTCCTGCTGATCGGCATTGGAGGCTGCCTGGCTTACCGGAAAATTAACGAGCTGTTAAGGAATGTTGGACTGATCCCGGAGCTCAGAGATGGTTTGTACCACGCTGTGAATTCACAGACTCACTTAATTGACGAGATGACTCGTAAGCTTGGGACTTTGGCCGAGATTCATTCATTGGCACAAAGATGGATGCCATTAAGGAGAGAGTGGACAAATCAGCATGGATTGGGATAGATTAATGTCCATTACTGGGATTTTGAGAGGTTGAGGACCAACAAACTGTAAGACAGAGAGGAAATTGTCTCTGTCTGGCCCCAAAACAAATTTTAATTGGAATCTGGCGCCCTTGAGCCTGCAAGGCTCCAACGAAAACTCCTCCTTCTCAGAAGATATGTGGAATGTGCCGTCGCTATGGCAACTCATCTCTGTCTCCTTTCCCAGCCTGAGCGGGACTGTGGGAAGGCCGCTGAAACGTTCCAGGGTCACTGCAACCCTCCAACCCTCAATGCTCCTCCCCCTATCCACACTGAGGTGACATGCGCTGCTTATCGTGGCTGCAGGAACTGTAGGGATATTCCCAACCCATCACCCCACCTAGTGGACACTTATGTTGTGTTGTCTGAAGTCTGTTGCATGTTTTTTGTCTGTTGGTGTTTTTTGCAGAGCAAAGCTGCCCTCCTGGTGGAGGGTAGCTCTGAAGTGCCTTTTTTTCCCTCCACCTGAACAAATCCTCATGTAACCCTTTTATTTCTATGAAGGTAGCACGACTCAGGGTCGCGAATGACCACAGTCTCCAATTCTTGTCATGTGTCTTGCCCATGTATGTCTGATCTCTGAATTGTGTGTACTGAAACTCTAATTTCCTTCTGGGATTAATAAAGTATCTTTGATTTGATTTTTGCTTGGGTTTAAGTATCCCGGGGTCTTGTTCACGAGTGAGGAAAAGATTGTGGGAACAACAGGTTGTTTGGTGATGCAGGCTTTGTACCAATCTGTCGTGGTGAAGAGAGAGCTGAGCTGTAATGCAAAGCTCTCGATTTACCGGCCATTTACGTTCCTACCCTCAACTATGGTCACGAGCTTTGTGTAGTTCCCGAAAGAACGAGATCGTGGATAAAAGCGGCCGAAATGAGTTTTCTCTGCAGAGTGGCTGGGCGCTCCCTTAGAGATAGGATGAGAAGCTCGGTCATCCGGGAGGGGCTCGGAGTAGATCCGCTGCTCCTCTATGTCGAGAGGAGCTAGTTGAGGTAGCTTGGGCATCTGGTCAGGATGCCTCCTGGATACCTTCCTGGTGAGGTTTTCTAGGCACGTCCAACTGGAAGGAGACCCAAGGGAAGACCCAGGACACACCGGAGGGACTATGTCTCTCGGAGGGCCAGGGAACGCCTTGGTATTCCCACGGAAGAGCTGGCCCAATTAGCAGAGGAGAGGGAAGTCTGGGTGTCTCAGCTTAGGCTACTGCCCCCACGACCCTACTTTGGATAAGCGGCTGAAAATGGATGGATGGATGTTTCCCTGCTGCCACACACCTGGTTTAAATGAATGAGTGATTAACAGGTATCTGCAGCACTTGATGTCCCCCTGAGGAGCCAATGGAAATCAGAAGCAGAGACATGGAAAACATGCAGGTCAGTGTGCCCTGAGGACCAGGGTTGAGAAACACTGCTTCATACAGCTGATGTCAAGATGTAAAATTAATCAAAATGAGACCAAAAGTTATCAAAACTGAACTTGTGGTTACAGAAATATGCTCATTAAAGTGGGTGTATGTAATTTGTAAATGACTTTTTCAAAAATATGGGATATGGGAATAGAGAAAATTCATGTTTTACTTTGTTTCTAAATCAAATTAAACAAAATAAACAACCATTAATCAAAAATGACTACTAAGTCATAGCTTTCATTTATTTCATCTACAGCAGTTCTCGTTTTTTTCACTTTCTACTATGTTAGTGCATAACTGATGTGTTTTGACAAAAACTGCTCACAGGAACAAAGCAACACATGTACATGTACAATACCGTAAATCCTCTAATACAGGCCCGGGCCTGTATTTGACTCAAGCTCATCAAGCTCCAGGCCTTTATTGGAAGGAGGACCAGAATTAGAGGCAGGCCTCTAATTCTATTTGAGCAAAATGAACTAATGGTTCGCTGGAGTTTTTGACAATTAAAATTGCACCCACATTTTCAAAGTTAAACACATTTCTTTTAACAACTGTAGTTTATGCTTCAGCCCCCTCCCCCTGCGCAGCGGCTGCAAACTCACTGATGTGCCTGCAGCCTCTCGGAGTTCCTGCTGCTCTAAACATTAAAATAATTATTTCATTTTCTGTCCCTCACTTCTGATTACCTTCAATGTTTCTGTTTGTTGCAACCACCAGGTACAAAAACTAATTTTTTATTTGACTATTTTTCTGTCCTGTCTGTTTATTATCTCCCTGCATCTCCTCTCAATCCTAAAGAAAAACTGCTACCTGCCTTCATATATATTCACCTCATGAGTAACCTTTGAACAGCAGTTCTAAAAGATCTACCGACCGCAAAAACAGCGGAGTGCTCGCCGGCCACATCAGTTAGGTGCGTCACCGAGGACAAAATGGGTGCTGCCCCCCGATCCACAGCAGCGAAACGCATGGGGCACAAATAAAAGGCAGAAAACATAAAAGGAAATTAGCCGACACGAACGATCGCGTGTTAAATTAGTTTTTGAGGTGGCGACACCTGATTTGATAATGTTACTGTGGCCATGCTCAGGACGCAGATGTCTGGAGCGCGTCAACAATCAGAGCTTTGCATGCGCAAGCTGGTTAAGGTTAGGATGGGGTGAGGGGAAGGTTAAATTGCAAGAGGGTAAACGTCACAATGTGGTTAAATGTCCGTTTTACGGCGGGTGCCAGTACAGACTCTCTGGCACAGCGCGTTGCCTCCCGATGCACAGGAGCTTGTCACCTGCTGACAGCAGGTTGCTGTCTTTTCCGTGGACTGCATGTTGCCGGTCATTTTCACGTGACAGCGACTAGTCGATGACAGGCATAAAAAGTCACTATAGAGCGGTGAAGTCGACTAGTGACTAGTTCATACAACCCCTACTGCTCCCCAGAGTGTTCTGCAGCATAATCAGCACATTCTCTTTGAACTTGATATCAAATTTTCGCCTCCTCTTCATCTCCGCACGGTTAAAGTTACCCTCGCGGTCTATCACTGGCAAATCAAAAGTGAGACGGATGACACAACCGCCCCCCGTACTTGCTTGTTACCATATTCCACCCGGCCACAATAAAAAAACTGGCCATTATTCACCTCCGCCGACTTCGACACCGGCCAAAATATGATACTCGGCAGTTAATTAAATACAGGCTAATATTAGAGGATTTACGGTATTTACCCGGTTGATAGTCGGAGCCACCTGAACTTAACACTGAAGAAAAAAGCATTAATTAGGACGGAAAGTTAATAATACTAAATTATTAAAACATTTATAATAAAATTAAACACACACATATATATATATATATACATATACATATATATATATATATATATATATATATATATATATATATATATGTATGTATATATTTGTTTTTCATATTTGTTTGTTTTTTCTCTGAAATGTAGTGTTAGTTTAAAGGGATTATATCCTGCAAAATCCACTTTTTGGTGCTTTTGACCATGTTATAATGTTTTAGCTCTTCCCTATTAGCTCAGCTAAACTACGCCAAGCAATCGCAAATGGCTGGTTAAGGCATAGTTGTGTAATGATTCCTCCCTCCCCCTCATCCAGCTAGTCTCCCGAATCTGGATCCCTCCATCCCTGGACAGTAAACACTAACGCCCACACTCTCTGCATAGCTATCAGGAAGTTTAATCTTCACAGCTGTGAAGAATAGATTTTTTTTCTACTTGCTCCTTAAATAACACCTAGAATCCCGAAACGGAACAGGATCTGTCTAGTCTTCCTGAAGAATAGTTGACTATATTTTAAAACATTTCCTATGCACAAGTAGAAAATGGTAACACAATCATAACACGAAATGTGCACACATCTGTATGGTTGGTAAATAAAGGCCCAAGGCTGAAAATGAGCCCTAAACCTTCCCAAAATCATCAGTTTTTTATACAAAACTTTATGATTTAGATGTTGCGATTACATCAATTATGCTAATTCTTTCATTCATTTATTAAAAAAATTTGCTTTGTCCAGTAGGAGAGGTCAGAGTACCCTCAGAAAACGTACGTAGAGAGGGGAGGAACGGGCATCAAAACGTCTCTACAGACAAGATTCGCACCCTCAGCCTAAACCTTTTGAAACCACAGAGTTGGCTTTCACCGACACTTTCTGTTTTCTAGTTGTTGTGGGTCATTGGTGAAGTCCAAATACCAAATGTGTTTATTTTTCATACATGTAGTAATGACTAGTTGTGTTCAGGAAAATTTGAGAATTTTTTACATTCAATATTTCCTCTGAATAACTCAACTAGATAGATGCACACACAAACGTGAGTTTAAAATAGGACAGTCAATAGAATTTGCCCTTGGATTGACTGAATAATGAGGTTGCCCACAGGCAGATTGACAGTCCTACTGCAGCTGGTTTTACTTTAAGGCACAAGTTAACAACTATCTCCCTGTCTGTGTAAGGAGACATAACTGTGTATGTATTACTAAGCGTGTAAGAGTGAGGTCACGTCAGACCTTATTTTTCAAAAATGTAAACTCCTGGTGTTCTGTGTGACAGGAGGAGCGTCCTGGCTACTTGGCCACGGGGATATCCCTTTGGCTCACTTGTTACCGCACCCGGGACTCTGAGGATCGAATCCCGCCCGGGCCCTCATTTCTCCACCCCTATCCAATCATCTAACCCTGATTTTTGCTCATTTATCGTATCTGCTCACCCATTTCACTCATTTATGTATACATGGCCATCTGATCCAAAAAATAAGAAATACTGGAGCAGAATGCTGAACACACACACACACACACCCACACACACACACACACACACACACACACACACACACACACACACACACACACACACACACACACACACACACACACAAATCCAAAGTAACTTGAACAAATGGCTAGTGGACAAAAAGATACCTGGTTCAGGTGTAACAAACTTTCTTTAAAGGTGTGGTTAACTGAAAAAAACATTTTTAATTATTACTTCTGATTATAATGGGTCATTCTGAGTTTTTCATGCAGGCTGAACATGAAAATAGTCTACACCTATCTCCTGCATTAGCTTCTGATAGAAAATATATGGTGAAATGATAGGATTTGAAAATCCTCACTTATCCATGTCACACTGTTAATTTGCATTCATGGCCCCACCCATCTGGACTCGCACTGACCCACAGGAAGGCTTTTCAAATAAATGTTGCAGCAAGGAGAGAGCGGAGTGTGACTTGAAGATAGTGACTTTGCAACATGGCCGAACATGTTCTGTTTGCCAATCAGAAGCGAGGTGTGTGTATATCATTAATAATAATGAATAATCCTACTGTTTTCAACCCACCTCTGCACCAGCAAACATCTGCATCTCAGAAAAGGAGAATCATAGCTTTTTTCTTTTTAATGACCTATAAGGCATTGATTTATACTAGAGAACACTGCAAATGTATTGAACAAACAAGTAAACCACACTTCTACATATCAATAAAACAAACTACATCACATTCATTTTATAATTAAACCGACATGTTGTGTTATGTATTAGGAAATCAGGTGTAATGATTAAATTTACATACTATTTAATGAACCATAAAATGTGAGATTCCATGGGAACTATGAAATCAATCTCATGGACCTTTGGATAATTTAAACCAGAAGATTGGAACTTTTTATTGCAGGGATTATGTAACCACTTCATATTAACTCAGAGACAAAAGAAAGAGAGTCAAGTTTTAAAAGTTTAAAGATTTATTACTAAACAAATTAAACCTAGACTAACTTTAAACACTAAATGTATGGTGTAACTAAGGTGACGTGAGACGGAGAATGGTGTAATGTGGAATGTTGTTCAGAACCAGCAAATCCGGAGAAATGATTAGTTCTGATGGGAGTGAAGATGATGTTTTGCTCTAAGCTTTTGGTTTGGAGGTTCATAACACACATTGAGACGCCATTCTGCCAGCCTACATACCCTTTGCGGAGGTCCCCATTAGATCAGGAATGTCGAGGTCCAGCTTGACCTTCTCTGGAACCAAAGCCTGTAGGAAAAGCAACGGTTGCCGATCAGACCAGTCTTGAGATACTTCTGGGTCACGACAGTTTTATTGGCATCTAGCAAGACCCAAAACGGGGTCGTGATGGTTCAGCTTTTATTCTGAAAGGAACCATTGCAGTAGGTGGAACATGCAACAGATTTTATCCAGCTTGTCGTTAGGTTCTTTCCGCTGAAGAGGAAAGTTACGGATTGGCCACTCCGACAACTTCTCTAGAAAGCTTTCAACTGGAGTTTAAGTTGACGTGGGTATAGTTTTATAATTTGGATGTTTTGATTTACGGTCGAATCAAAAAGGGACAGCTTTACCAAGCACCACCAAAACCATGCCTCCGTCAGATCTGGAAGATTCTGATTGGATCAGTAAAAGCAATGTGTGATGTGGCTTAACCTTACGCGTGATCAGTCTCTAGTGGAAATATTTAAAGGTATATTACTTATTATGTTCTATAGGATTATAATTTCAAGTAATTAATATTTTCATTTCACAAATTGGTTCACGTTTTATTATTGGCTAACAATGTTTGATTAGCTTATTAAAATAGAGTTCTTCTGATTTATTAAAAATAGAGTCCTTTGTCTTCATTCTTCTCTTGAGCTGGAAGGGAAACAGTTTTAGATAAGGGCAAAGCATGAGCGGCCTTGACCCATCTTTGAAGATTAGTTCTTCCTGAGGAGAGAGGGAAATAACCTTCGGTGGAATAGCTCCTCCATCACGTTGCACAGGCAATAAAACTTTATCCACACAAACTTTTTTTCCATCCTGGATTTTCATTTCTCATCTGGTTTTGCACTCAGTATTTCTGTACACTCCCCTAGTGGTTCAGAACACATTTTATAAAATTTATCTATTGATTTGTTCAGAACACAACATGACACTAAGCAAATATGTCCCAAAGTAAATTAATAGAGTATTATGCTCTTGGGAACCCTAATTGATAATTTTCTTAATGTCATATTGATGATGTGACTTTCTACACTTTTAGCCCATATAAGACTTCATTTGACTGCCAGGAAGCTACATAGCTGTAATATACTATGTAAATTTACTCTCTTATCAGAACACATTTTGTACCATTTCGAGCTTCTGAGTCTTGCTGATTTAAATTATTTTGAAACGCAGTGGCGGTTCTACATGGAATTACTCCCCGGGCGAGGCCCCTTTGAGCGCCCCCCACCACACCACCCCACCTGCACGAACACACGCATGTTTTCTACAAACATGCATGTTTTATTAGAATGACTATTGAACATTCATTTTTCTAAGTTGCACATATTTACATTAATTACTATGAAGTTGTCAGAATGTAAAGCAATATACATTATATACTGTATCAAAATATATAGAATCAAATATACAAAAACAAACAATAACTAAATATTAAGAATATATGAACATAATATATAATAAATATTCTAAATAGCAAAAATGTTTCACACATAACAAACTAAAGATAATCACTACAGCATTGCACTTAGAACAGAAAACGCAAACTAAAATTAAAACCTAACCTTGATACAACGTCATCAATAATGTCATCATATGAAATCTGCTCCCCTACTGAGTGATTGATACCAGGGGCGCAGAAAGGATTTTCAAACTGGGGGGGGACAAAGTTCCAGTGTACCCTCCCCCAAACACATGCACGCACAAACACACACACACACACACACACACACACACACACACACACACATATACACACACACACGCACGTACACATACACAAACTATTGCAAGCGCCTTAACTAGTGCTCAGTCAGTTTGTGTAATTTCATCCAATGGTTTACGTAAAAACTAACACTTTTATATACGTGTTTGAAGACATTATGCAGTGGAACGCTGGCAACAAAGCTCTGCCTGATCAACACTATAAATAATAAATGATCCGCACTTGTATAGCGCCTCTCAGAGTAAGGACTCCAAAGTGCTTTACACTACAGTGTATCATTCATCCATTCACACACATTCACACACTGATGGTGATGAGCTACGATGTAGCCACAGCTGCCCTGGGGCGCACTGACAGAGGCGCCCCACTATTTAATTCAGTCATTTGTTATTCTTCCAATCAATTACTAACCAAAACCTCATGCTTTATGCAAAACATTAAATGATTTTCAGCATACCAATCTTTACAGAACTGCACATAAAATATATTTAAAAAAAGAAATTCACTTATCACTTAGAGCAGTAGTTCCCAAACTTTTCAGCCTGACCAACAGATGTTCCTTCGTATTTTTACATTATTTATAAATTTTCATTATATTTGAAAAGTTTTAATTTATATATAAATATATAAATCTCTTTTTAAATTTTATATTTTACTTTTTTTATTATTATGTGGCACACTTGACTTCCATATCGAACGCATCGGTATCTGTCTCTTTTTTACAGCGTTTTTTTTTTTTTTTTTTACATTGTCGCTACGTCTGTCACGTTTGTGGTGTTTTACCATCATTTCTACATCCATCACGTCCCAGAGAAGGTTAAACCAACATCAAACCCAACGTTTGGAGCTTGTAAACTCCACACACCTCTCGTGCAGCACCAGCTATCTGATGCTGCAGCAGAGTCAATCTTCCCGGCTGGATGAGTGAATTTCTTCATCAGAGTCAATATTCTGCTTCATAATCGGAGTCAGTCATTAGCAGACAAAGTGATCAGTCAGCAAAGACCAGACCTGCCGGCAATCATACGTTTTATCTAATATTTGCGCTCTTCATGCTGCACGCATCTCCTCCTCTCCCTGACTGGGAGCCTCTCGGCGGGAGGCATTTTTCAAGCTCTAAAAACTCCCAGACTTTGCTCAACCTGAAGGTTCCACATCTCCACTATCTTCTGGTGTAAAGTAGTAACTTCATGAGGGATCATATTTTTAGATGAGACTTGTTAAAGTCAGCAATGAGGCTTTGGCGCTTTTAACGAGTAAGTCCCAACAATGACAACAATGTGCTGAAACTAGAACCAACATGCATTAACAGACAGATCGGTCCCGCCTACTTACACTGTTGGTCTTTTTTAAATATGCAGTAATCGTTGCTTGCCTTTTTCGCTTCATCCTGCATCCCAGCAGCAACCACTTTGGTGCCTCTGGAGTAGGTGTTTGTTTACGTCATGTTGCATTCAATGTAATTTGAAAAAGGAGCTTCAAGCGCTAAACCTTCGATTTTGTTTTCTTTCTGGCCTTAGTTGGGGGGGGGGGGGGGGGGCACGGATTGGGGACCCTATCTGTGCGCCTGATTGATACTAATCAGAGCCAGGTTAGTGAGCCGCCCCTGAAACATAGTTGACCTCAGGTATGACTTGATCAAGTTTTGAAAAGCTCCTCTCAGCTTGAGCCACAGTGACTAGCAGAGCAGTCCAAAAGTTGGGGTAGATCTCCAATAGATCTTTATCATGACCAATAGAATTTTAGAATTGCCTCTGACATTGTAATTTAAACTGACATAAAAAACTGTAGACTACCAAAAATGCCAACTTTTACAGAACAAATCATGTAAAAAATAATCAGTGCAGCCATCTGCAATAAATAAACATAATAGTTAGTGGTGACTGGGGAGTTTTCTTCTGCTTGTAGAGTTGTTTTATTATTATGTGAATATGATCAACATGTGTTTGTTGTTGTTCAGGCAGGCTGCAGTTAGCATTTAACAAATCCTAGTTTGAATCAGTAAAAACGATTCAAGAAATTTTTTTGAACCATTTGAATATTCGTTTTAATTAGGGGTGGGCCGTTATCGGCGTTAATGCGCTGCGGCAAAGCCAGACTCTTATCGCACGATAAAAAAAATGACGCCGTTAATCTATTCTCAAAGTTGGGTTGGGATCTGGGTCTATACTAAGTAAACTGTGATGACTTTCACATTGCGCGGATGGATACCTGGTTGGCGCGGATGTATACTCGGCGCGGATCATCGTACGTATGGACGGACGCCAGGCTCGCGGAGTTTAATGTTCCCCATGCAGCCGAACAGTCGCACCTTCGCCACCAGCAGCGCTTCTCCCTTCTCATCGCATGGAACAAGTAAATAATTTATGTACTTTCACCAGAGTTTAATCCATAAATCCGACTTTCATTCTTTTTATTTTGTTTTGTTTACCTCCGACATTTCCAGCTGGGCTTTCCCTGGGCCACACTTCACCGTCCGCGGCCGAAGCAGCGCTCGGATGTGAGAAAACCGAGACAAGAATTTCTCAGACAGATGCGGTTTCCAACTAAGTTTAGCTCTTTTAGCAGCTGTTTATTGTGATAAAGTGATACATTGTTTCTACAGGTCGTTGTTCATGTGGCTTCGACTCAGATTCACCTGTAATAACGTTTTACTCATAAATTTTTATATTTGTTTAGAAAAGTTCAGCTAGGATAACTGCCTTTGCCGTTTTCAGAGACAACAACAGCAACAGTTGGCTTCTGCTCATACAGGTAAGCTGTGGCATCATTTCCAGCTCTTGCTCCTATTCACCAGAGGCGATCCTACATGCAAACTAAAGGGGGGCATTGGAAGGGCACCCCAGAAATTTAACCCCCTCCCCAGGCCAGATAGTTTGTGTGTGTGTGTGTGTGTGTGTGTGTGTGTGTGTGTGTGTATATATATATATATATATATATATATATATATATATATATATATATATATATATATATATATATATATATATATATATACTTTTTTCTTTAGCAGGCCATATTGTGCAGAAGAGAAGATCTAGTTTGTCACCAGACAATGTGAACAAGCTGGTCTGCTTGAGTGACTGGTGGAAGAAGGAGAACTAGAGCTTGGACTGATTGACCAAATGCTACTGACTGTAAATAGTTAATCATGACCTATTCTGTAGACCTACAGTGCAGAATTTGTTGAACTGAATAAACAGCTATTAAACACAAATACTTATTGATCATTATTTATTTTCATCATCAGTTATTGTAGTAAAACTGCTTTATCAGTCTGTGATGCATTATTGAAACAAGAAATACGCCTCCATTCTCAAAGACTTGCTTTTATTCATTATCTAGGTAGCACACACATGCCTTTGGCAGAATTTGAATGAGCCATTTTAATCTAGATTAATCCAGATTAATTCCAAGATTACAGCGAGATTAATCTAGATTAAAAAAATTAATCTATGCCCACCACTAGTTTTAATATTTCAGCCCTATTAGCTCTGTTAGCAATTAGTTGACCGAATTTAATGGTTAAAATCCCAGTTAACTGTTTCAAAAAATTTAAAACATGCATCATGAGAGCGTACATCCCTTTATCTTTCTCCTCTTTTTTTCTTTTTATTCCTGAATCAGGCACCTGGTGGTTTTAGCCTTTTTATGTTCATCTCTTCTGTTTGGCTCTTGACTCAATAAGTTTCCTTTAGTCAGGACTAAAAAAATTGACCTTGATGAGGGGGTGACCACAAAATTGTTTTGTTTTTCCTTTTTTTATTCGGCCATTTCACACAATTCAGAAAAACCTGAAAGAATGATAGGCCTGTGTTTATGATATTATGAATGAAACGTGCGTTAAATGGAAGAACATCAAGATGTGATTGACTTTAGCCATGTTAATAATTCAATTCAATTCAATTCAAGTTTATTTATATAGCGCCAAATCACGACAAGAGTCATCTCAAAGCACTTCACATAGTAAACATTCCAATTCAGGACAGTTCATTAAGCCAATCAGAAATAATGTTTCCTATATAAGGAACCCAGCATATTGCATCAAGTCACTGACTAGTGTCAGTGACTATACAGCAATCCTCATACTAAGCAAGCATAAAGCGACAGTGGAGAGGAAAACTCCCTTTTAACAGGAAGAAACCTCCAGAGAATCCTGGCTCAGTATAAGCAGCCATCCTCCACGACTCACTGGGGATCGAGAAGACAGAGCAGGCACACACACAATACAGTTGATTCAGCCCCTACTCGCTCATTTCATTTGGGAAAGACCCATAGGTGAATTCCCCCGCCGCGCCTCTCCCCTTCCTGTTCTTCATACACACACGGTGCACCTGAACCCTCTCAGTCAGCAGGAGCGCCTGCAGCTGCAGGGGGCGCCAACTTGCTGTTTCCAATCCAGACCATATAACAGATAATAGAAAACCTCGGTGCGGCGCAGATTTCTTTCTTTTTTATTTTTTACTCAGTGCTTGTGCGCCCCTTTTGTGTCATGAAAAAAGGCCGCCCCGGGCAACTGCCCTGTCTGCCCGGGCCCTCCAAACCGTTCTTAAGTGGTACAGATACGAGTGATGTCACAGGTGTGTTAGCTCACCTAGTAAGATGTTGGACTCTTGTGCAGAAGACCTGGGTTCGATTCTGGATGTGAACATAGCTTATTTAGAGTTTCTTTTTTACATTAATGGTATATTTTTTTACAGTAAGATGCCCAAATTTTTATTTGAGACTTGCCGAACGGCATTGAATTCACAGATATAAAAGATATGGGTTCAGCTTTCATTTTGGAACAATTTTTCAAGAGCATGCAGGAGGACTGACCCAACTTAAACCTTTGTCGGCTGTGCTGAAGAGAAAGGTACAGAACCAAATTATTTAATTAATTCGCTGCGCGTTCTCCTGTCCTCTGTCCTCCGGGCCACACACACACACACACACACACACACACACACACACACACACACACACACACACACACACACACACACACACAAGGGACTGTATCAGCTGTTATTTTCGTTCAGGAGTGTGCACGTACAGCATGCGCGCCTCGTGCACGAGCCTACTATTGAAGCTGCCATTACACTTTTGGCCTGAGGGGGCAATCGCGAGCATAAAAATTCGAAACCCCGTAAAGTCCCTTTAATGGGGGAAAAAAACTTTAACAAGTCTCAGAAGACCACAGATCTGAACTTAGGCTAAAAATGCCACATTTCACATTCCATCAAGAAAAAAAAAATGTAAAAAACTAAACAAAATTACAACAACTAAAAAAATCTTGTATCTACTTATAATTCATTCACTCATTTTGTAGCATGGCCTAGTTCAGGGGTGGGCAATCCTGGTCCTTGAGGTACAATATCCAGCGGGTTTTAGTTGTGTCTAGGGTTGTCACGGTAACCGGTGTAGTGGTAAACCCCGGTAAAAAAGTTGACAATAATAATAATCGTCTTGTATTTCAAAAAACTATATTATCTCGGTGGATTACCGTGGCTGCGGTGTAGGCGCGGTGACCCTTACCAGCCACCGTATCATCTGCTGAAGTTGCCGGCGGCACATGCCCTCTTTGATGTTTACAACCAAAACTTTCTTGAAGCTATAGCTGAAATAATGGCCAAAGGAGGAGCTGGCAACGCGCAGGACATTTAGTCCATCAAAGAAGACAAAGTCGGTAGTATGGGCATTTTTTGGATATTTGAAGAATGCCGAGGGACAGCTGATAGGAGACAGCTATCCTGTCTGCAGCACGCGCAGGAAAAAGTGTCTGTGAAAGGCAGCAACGCTTCAAATCTCATGACACATCTGCGTGACCATCACCCACAACTCTGCAGTCAACGCAAGGCAAGTTAGTGTTAGCGTTTTAGCTAAAATGCGTGATCTGAGGATTTGGGTTCAGGGAAAATGCAACGAGTCGCTATATAAAGCAGCCGCAGCGCCACTACCTGCATATAAACCGTGTCACGGACAACCCCATACTGAAATGACGCTATGCATTATGGGGCTCCCAGGGGCAGATAAGAGTTGGTCTCTCTCCGAGAATAATTATGACTTTAACAATGATTACTGCCTGATGACATTTTCCCAAATCTGCAAAGCTCACCGGAAGGACACAAACCAAGGATGATATTTTCCTGATATAGGGTTTATTACTCAAGTAAGGGTAAAAAAGTATCTGATTAGAAGGCTACTTGAGTACTGAGTATCATCTGATCTAATATTTTTTTAAATGATGACATCAAACAGACAAAAAATAAGAAGTTATGGGCAAATATTAGTATTTTAAAGACTAAAGGGGAAAAATGTAAACAAATGAACAACATAATTACAAAATAACAAATTTTAGGCAAAATTTACACACAAACTGGGGACAATATTTTCCTGATATACAGGGTTTATTTAGTTGTCTGAAAATTGAACATGTTTAAAAAAATACTGCGACAATACCGAAAACTGTGATAATTTTGGCCACAATAACCGTGAGGTTAAATTTTCACACCGTGACAACCCTAGTTGTGTCTCTGCTTAAGCACACCTGGTTTGAATTTGCTGGCGATTAACAGGCTGCTGCAGAGTCTGATGAGCAGCTGAACAGGTGATTCATCCAGGAATCAGGGGTGTTGGAGCAGGTAAACAACTAAAACCTGCTGCCTTGAGGACCAGGGTTGCCCACCCCTGGTCTAGTTGATTTGTTTTATGAAGATGTTGTTTATTTCAGTTTCAAATTACTTCGCACACTGGGGCTTTAAATGGAAAAAAAAAATTCCTACTCTCTCTATGGATCCAATTCAACCTAAAACATTCATTGAAATATATCAAAGTTATGTTTGAAGAACAATTTTACAAAACAGTAAAATAACAAGGAATACTGAAATTCATTCAAATCCTTTGAGTTTTGCCAGAATGCACCTTGAAGATTCCAGTACAGAACGGAAAAAGGTCTTATGGTCAGATGAGAAACGTTGACAAGTCAAATGTGTAAATGTGATTGTTTCACCCATTCATAACATACTTTTGTGCCAGAGTGGGGTTTTCCAAATTTGTGTTTTGATTTTGTGAAAACTGACACAAATTTAAGGTAAAACTAGTCTGATTTCCTCTTTAGCTATTGATACACCACCTGTATTTATTGATTAATAAATAACAAAAATGATTTGTCGGAAACTTGTTTAAGCGATACATTTGCAGTGGTCTCTGGTAGGAATGAATGTCTTGCAAGCCGTACTCGGGGCAGAAAGTCAGAGGAAAGCTTGGCATGGCAGGATTTAGAGTCTTATTTCCTGATGTTTGGACAATTAGTCTCAGATTAGATAACAGCAATGTGACTCTACCACTAATTCCATTTGCTCTGCAACATGGAATTTTTATTTCCACATCTAACAAAGCCTGGAGGAGTTCTACCATTTGGTTGAATTGCTAATGCTAACAGTTAGCGTTTGCTAGCCGAGACGTTATCTGCTGATTCTGGATGCTAAAACTTCCACGTGGCGAGCCAGTATGGGTTAGCCCAAGCCAGGGGCGCAGCTTCCTACTTTATGAGGGGTATGCGACCACATAATTGAGACACTACTAGATATTAATAAATATATTTTTAATCATTTTCTAAATTATTTTTTATATTTTTACATTTATTGTTTTTGTTTAGCGCCATGTGATTTTTAATCGTAAGAGGCGCTATAGAAAATACATTTTCTTCTTCTTCTTCTACTCTAAGGGCTACTGTCAAATTCGGGAACACCAAATCAAGATTCTCCTGAATGAGGAAATTTAGCTTCTCAAGAGCTTTGTAACCCTTCAGTAGACGGCTTGCTGGGTATATTTCTTGAATTATATCTTTGGAAACATCATGGCAAATGTGGTAACTGATTCCTCCAGCTCAGTTTTTGTCATCTGATCCATTTTAGTGATGAATTTAAATTTCTCAGACACATGCCAAAGATTGGAAAACCTGTCTGATAGCTCTTGCCGGTTGGTGTCAACAATTACATTGAAAACCATGCACCTGAAGTGCATTTCGGGTTCTTCTCCATGATGAGCATTGCTGGAATTGTCATCTTGGAACCTCTTTTGCTTCCTAAAACGTCTCTGTTTGAATACTGGAGAAGCATCCATTTCAACTGCTATCCTGCTTGCAATGTCAAGTGAATTTTGGTAGCCCTCTTCTCTATATTTGAGTAACAACGTTTTCAGAGAATCAATTAGGCTAATAGCTGTGTCAGTTGAGACATCTGCTGCTTGTAGTGCCTTCCCTGCAAAGTTTATCTCTGCAGTGAACACGCATATGGCGCAGTGATGTACCTTTGCTGTAGCTGCAGTCATGGTGTTGTCTTGAAACTAGTAGAATCCAAAGCCAAGCTGACTCCTCTCGACCACAAAGGTGACCCTTTAAAAGCAGAGATGCGTGGCACCGTCTTCGTAGTCCGCCTGAAGACCTACTTTCAGAAGCACTGTTTTATTCAGGTCAAGAGATGGTACCATCTCGTCGACAGCCAAACGATCCTGGGCACGATACAACACGAAAGTTACGGCTTCCAGACGTTCTTTGAAAATCGTGTCAGCGAGATCCAGAGCAGCACTGATGTCCAAAATTGGTGGTGGATTACGGGGCCAGCAAACAGAGCAGACATTATCATCAGAGGGGCTAGTCCAAATGTCTTAACTGAAAACTCTGAGTGGCAGTCCGGTCCAAAGTTTCTCCAACTTCCTGATGATGATTGGCCAACAAAATCTGCCAGAGATGTTAATGCCCATGCTCGAGAGAAAGTAACTAGGATCCGGAAAAAGACATTTGTAGCAGTACTCACCAGAAACAACCTGAAACCAGCTCATGATCCAGCCTATGTATGCTCTAGAAGACCACCAGCGGGGGCAGAAACCCGAAAACTAGTTGACGAAAGGCGTTTCAGCAACCTAAGGAGGCTGGTTGGGGCTGTGGCATGGATCTGGAGAGCAGCCAACAAGTTCCAAAATGCCAAGACCACAGATAAAGAAAGGTGAGAGGTAGTGCCGTCCTTGGGTGTTCTTACAGTCAATGAGAGACGAGATGCATTTCGAGACCTTTGCCAAGCAGCATAAGATGGTGTTAACTTCACTTTGTAAGCACTACAACGGACAGGTTAGTCGTCTACAGAGATCAAACAAGTAGACTTCTAGTTTGTGGGGGCAGAATTCAGACCTTCAGAGAAGACCACAAAGCTGTTCCTCTTTTACCATTTCATGCCTGGTTATCCACCCTCCTTGCCAGAGAGGCACACAGTGAAGGACATGATGGCGTAGCAGGGACTTTACTGCAGATGAGAAAGAAAGCATGGGTCATCAAAGGAAGACTTATTACCCAAAAAGTTGTCAACAAGTGCAATGTGTACAAGAAAATAAAGGGAAAAACCTGCAATCAAATCATGGGAAACTTACCTGAAGAGAGGTCTAGTTCTGCTGTACCTTTCGAGTTCATAGCCGTCGACCTGTTCGGACCTTACCATGTGAATGATGATGTCAAGAAAAGGGTAACCATAAAAGTATGGGGAGTTGTGTTTTGCTGTATGGCTAGCTGAGCCATCCATGTCAAACTAGCAAACACACTATCAACTGAGAGCTTCCTGTGTGCCTATATGAGGTTCACTGCTGTCCGAGGGCATCCTCAGAAAATCTGGTCAGATCCTGGCACAAACTTTGTCGGCTCAAAATCTGTATTGAAAGAGATGTACGCTTACCTGAGACAACAAAATCAAGAATTATTGGAGGAATATGCTGCTAAGAACGAGACCACCTGGACGTGGAAGATTCGTCCCGTCGATTCACCTCACTGAAATGGAGCTGCTGAAGCTGCTGTCAGAGTTACCAAGAGAGCCCTTCAAAGTTTTAGGAATGTAGAAGGCCTTACCTTCAGTGAGTTTCTGACAGTGCTCCAGCTAGCTGCCAACCTTGCAAATGAGAGACCCATTGATGCCAGAATTCAGAGCAGAGAGGAACGCATCCAGTACATCATGCCAAACAACCTGTTACTTGGTCGAGCCACACAAAGTGGGGACTTTAAAACTTTTGACTACACCACCTACCCTTTCAAATGGCTCATTGAAGTACAAACAACAGTCACCAACTTCTGGAAATCTTGGAGCCAACTTGCTGGTCCAAATCTGTTCTTTCGAAGTAAGTGGCATACTGCTGAAAGGAACGTTGCCGTTGGAGACATTGTTTGGATCTGTGATCAAAATGCACTAAGAGGGCAGTTCAGACTTGGAAAGGTCACCAACATGAATCCTGATTCCAGGGGTGTTGTCCGAGACGTGCACATGAGGGTCTCCCCAAGTTCCAGCATTTCAGTGAAGAGGCCAAAATCTGCTACCAGAGATCCTGAGTCAAGCACCGTTCTGCATCGGGATGTCCAACGCCTTGTGGTCTTTGTACCGGTAGAGGATCAAGTCGGATAAAGCTTACCTGTATGCGATCTTTGCCACACAAAGATCGAGTGGGAGGTGTCATGCTGACTTGGCAGAGGTCGCCCTGTCAACTGTCTCCTCCTCATGCTGACTCTTCGGCACAGTATCTGTACATGAGCTCTACATGCAATCTTCTCACTGGCCAGAGGGGGCTTGTGAACCCTGGCATGTGTCCTCCTCCAGGTGAGCCAAATTAAGCACAACCAGTGGCTTCCTAATGCATGCAGCAGGCATTCAACCAGTGTGTGACAAACTGAGATGGCAGAAGTAAGCAAACAATTCAACTGTGAGGAGAACTTTTGGTCTCGACAGGCTATCAGTTTTCACCTGATATTGATGCGGACTTTTATGATGATCCTAAAACTGGTCAAATAAAGATATCTGAGTGAAGCCAAAAGTCTGGTCTTTTCAAGTGTAGATGCCTCACAGCAAAAGAAGCACTTGACAGTGATGGTTGTTTGGTTTTCACTTCAAAACCAGCTGAATAAATGGATGTCACCTCTGATTTACTTTGCATTTTTTAGGTAACTCCTGCTGGTGTTTATTCATAAGACACTGAGAGAAAACTTGAGTACATTTATGAAACATGTAGGATTATCCCCTATCCCCCATTTAGTACACTATTTAGTGAACATGATGCAGTGAGTGAATAAACGTGAGACTATTCTGAATTCAGCTTAAGACGATCAAAGGGAAGTCTAGGGGAAAAGTCAGCGTATTCTGATAGAATCAAGGATGACAAATGTCGACTTTTCTTTAAGGCCCTTATGTTTTCTCGTTAACTTTATATTTTTCACAGATAGAAAGTGACTCCAAGAAATGAAAGAAGAAAACTTCTATTTGCAGGAGTGAAATAAGTGAAACAACACCTAATCTCTCATTTTACGCTTCAAGTTTTGGTAAAATCAGTAAATGTAACTCCTAAAAGCATACCTTTGTTTGGGCTTTTAGTCCCTACAACCTCAAATAATCACAAATGGCAAATGCAAATATACTAGTTCAGGCTTACTAAATTGATTTATTTCTGTGCCTTTGACTGTCATAATATGAGTGAACCAACTGACTCAAAATGGTAGAAACTAGAGCCCGACCGATATGTTTTTTTAAGGTCGATGCTGATTAAAAAAAAAGTCGATGGCCGATATCTGAAGCCGCTTATTAAGACTGATGTCCTAAGCCGATGTTTATTTTAGCAGCGCACTGATTCTGAAAGACAATTGAACACGCACTGTGTGCAATATAAATTAAGTAAGTCAAATGTTTATTTAAATATTTATTGCACTTTAAATATAGGACAACAACACATCTAAAAACAGTAACATGTGCAAACCATTTCAGAACAGTATAAGTTTTTTGTAAGTGGACAAAATTTTAAAAAGCCAAACAGTACCCAGAATAAAGGTGCAAATACTGCTGGTTGCAAAATAGTGGCTGGGCGAGGTAGGGTCATCAAGTAAAACAAAAATCACTAAGTAAAGCCCACTACCACATTGTAGTAAAAAAAAATTAAATCTAAAATACAAATAAAAATAGTGCAAAGATTAAACACTAACCTTCAAGGAATATTCCACTCAAGTACCGTTTTGTCTGTTAGAATTCCCAAAGTTAGATAAGTGAGACAAATGATTTTGTAACATGGTTGGTCATTCTCCTGATTTGGAAGCAGTAAGTTTTGCTTTAGCTTAGGATAAAACAATGTCAGTGAATGGAATGTTGTAGCATGCCATAACCTTCCATTCACTTAATTCTAACAGACAAAACTGTACTTATGAGTGGAACATCCCCTTAGATGTAAAGTGTGAAAAAAGCATCAACAATAGTCACTGTGAAACAAAGCATTTTCAATGCTTAAAATAAAGCTGATTTTGTTCAGTTTTCTGTAAACTTAACATAAAAAAATATATAAATAAATATGTATACCTTCAAACGTTCAGATGCTTGCAGTGTGAAACCGGGGTGACACCCTTTGGTTACGTCAGAGGCTCAGATAAAAAAAAAGAGTCTTTTTAGAAGCTTTGCTGAAAAAGGCCACTTTTTACTAGAAAAACTCTGCTGTTATGTATTTTTAAATGAAACATCCACAATAAGCATTTCAAATAGTAGTCTTTGGACAGCATTTTATATGAATTAGAAAAAAAATTAACCTGCAATTTGCTCTTTAAGTGGATAAGGAGGGAAGCATGGCAGAAAAAAGTGTTGGTACTCCCAGTTCGTTGAAAGGTAACATTTCAAAGTGCCGGTTATGCATACCAGCCCACTAAATGCACTTGGCTTATCATTCTCTTCTGTAAATGTTATGTTTTGTACACAACCTTTTTCGTCTAAAAAATAATTCTTCAACTTTTGTTAGGCCTGTCATTAGTAAACATTAAGTTCAGTGTCTACATGCAACAACGGTCATTGCTCATCTTCTGCTACTCCTGTGTTGCATTTGAGTTTCATATTAAATTACTGTGAGAAACCGTTTGCAAGCCACAGCTTTTACTCCCTTGTTTTTAACAGTTGAAACAAAATTGAAATAACAGTCTCCTCTCTGCCCATACAAAAACATGTTTTTATTACCTACTGAGTCATGTTTTTTCTTTCTGAAGGTTATAATCAGCCTGTTACATTTATATTCCTAAATTATACAAAGGAACTATGTTGAAAATTTTTATTTTACATTATTTTTTCACTGTAGTACTTTTAAAACAAACACTTAAACACTATATATAAAATGTACTTTTGAATTTCATATGTACATAATGTTTATTGCATGGATCAATCTTGTACAACTATGCTTAGTTTATTAATGTTTTTCTCCATGAAGCAAAAAAGCAGATTAAAATATATTAAGTCATCATTTTGTAAAGTGATATTTGTGGAAAAAGTGGTATATTAAAAATATGATCTTGTTTTGCTTTTCAAAAAAGTCAAGTTTTCAAAAAAAAATTACAAAATGAGAATTTAAATGCACCCTGTAGTCTTTAAAACATGCTACATTTAAAATGTGTGCTGATCACTGTAAACTGTCTAATCTAATCTATGCAGTGGAGCAGGTGCATATACGCGCGCGTGTGTGTGTGTGTGTGTGTGTGTGTCTTATGAGTGATTGCAGTTCGACCTTTCCTTCTGGCAGCCTCTCTTGGATTGCACTCAGACCAAGATAGAACCAACTCCAAATCTGAATGTGTGTGTGTGTGTGTGTGTGTGCATGGGCACACCTGTGTGTGTTTTGATGGATGTTGTGGATCATAGCTACTGGAGTGGATTGTTGTGAGCCAGCCCGACCAGATCATTTATCATATGCACATATTGCAATTATGAATGAATGGGTTGATATGTCATGAAATGATAAAATAAAAGTTTTTTTGTTTAAATATCCAAGGCTATAGATGAGTTCATCTTTAGACATTTTAATCCCAGTCTCTTTATTTACACTTTTTTAATCCAGAATCATTTAATACATATTTTAACATAGTTAAAAAAATTAAATTATAGCACAGAAGTAAACTGAAACAATGGATGTTAGATCAATAATTATCCTATTTCTGTTTAGGCGACTCGTAGCTGAGTTGTGAGTATATGTTGAGTTTCATATGTTAATCTATTGTCTAGCTTTGCATTGCGTCATCCCTCAGCAGTAAAGTCACGAGTTGCTGCTGCAGCTGGCCTTGTTAAGCTGCGATGCACTTCTCACTGCAGTAAATTGGATGCAGTGTGAGCTTCACATTCAGAGCTGTAGAGCAGTAATGGCAGCAGTGTCACAGCTGGACAACTTCTGGGACTGTGTGTGTGTGTGTGTGTGTGTGTGTGTGTGTGTGTGCGTGCGTGCGTGCATGAGTGTGCATGTGTATGTGAGCATGTTTCATTAGGATATGGTACAGAAATAAAGGATGGAGAGTTTTATTGAAGGATGATTATATAAGTGTCCTCATTTTTATAGAATAAGCAATCAGCTCCATATCTACATACCTAACAGAGAACCTCCATTGATAAAAATGCTGTAGATAAAACACACACACACAATGTTATTTTAAGTCAAACAACTTTTCCATGCACTCATCTCCATGTTAATTTCTGTTTCTGACTGTGATGAGACAAACATAAAATGTGTTATGGTGTCTATGTGGAAGTTTCAATTCTGTCAGTGTACCCCAGGGCACTCATCACCAGTGTGTGAAAGTGTGTATAAATGATTCTACTGTAAAGCACTTTGGAGTCCTCTGACATACATTAGCACTATACAACTTAAGCTCCATCATACGTCAGTGATTGATTGTTCTGTGTGTTCCTAACAGAGCACTTGACTCTCAGACTTCAGGTTTACTGGTGGTTCCCAGAATATCTAAAAATAGGGTGGAAGGCAGATCTTTTAGCTATCAGGCTCCACTCTTGTGGAACCAGCTCCCAGCTTTAGTCTGTGAGGCAGACACCTTGTCTACTTTTAACCCTCTGGAGGCAGGCTATGCAGATTTGCAACGTTAAAACCTACCTACCTGGTTCCTCCACATATGTATTTCATGAGCATTTTTAAACTCAGAAGTACCCCTGAAGGACTTGGTTGTTCGTCCTTTTATCAAAACTTATTTAGAGCCTGAGAGGGTTAAGACTAGGCTTAAAACATTTTTTGATAGGGCCTAAGGTTAAAATCTGATGTTAGGTTTGGACGAGTGGGAAAGTAGAGGAAGGTGCAGAAAACAGTCAGTAAAGATGGTTCTCCCTGGCCCTGCCTCCAGCATGCTTCCATCTAAAAGGCTAGGTTATCCAGAGTTATCTCTGTAGTTATGCTGCTGTTATGCTGTAGTTATGCAGCTACAGCAGGGGTGTCAAACTCAAACTCACAAGGGGCCGAAATGAAACTCTGGGACGGAGTCGAGGGCCAAACTTAATATTTTTTGAAAAAGTGACTGCAAATTTGCACATTTTCTTTATCAACATGTATGCAATTTTGAACCTTTAAATTTGGAAACAAACATATTTCTGCATTAACACTGAATGTGGAATAACCAAATGACACACGAGCAAGTCAGATACAAATAAAACACATCAGTGGTATTCATTACTTGTGGTATATTCAGCATTTTTAAAATCTATTCAGGATTTATGTTTTCTTGTTTATTCATTTTTCTTATTTTTATTCTCCTTTTTTTCTCCTGCAATACGTGTCATCGCTGCTGTGACGTCTAGCTTTCCCCACTGAGGAACAATAAAGGGATTTTCTATTCTATTCATCTATCTGCAGCCTTTCCACTTCCTGTTTACTGCAGGTTAAATCTTTTCTCACTGGCCAACAACAAAATAAAAATATTATTTTATCTTAAATGAAAATGCAACATCTCACCTGTTAACTTTCATGTTTTGGAGCAGAAAACGAGCATAAAGCCAACATATTTAAAGCTCAGTTTGTTCCACTGGTTTACTGTGATGCTCACCTGTTCCAGCCAGATACCTGCATCATGGGGTTGATCTGAGCTGAGGAGGAGACTCCTGCTGTTTTGTTCATCTTCATCATAATAATGACAACATTAGTTGACAACAGGTGCTCACATAGGTTTGTGCTGCTGAACATGTCTGAGCAGCTTGACCACGTTGTTGTGTGTCGGGGAGGAAACACGACAGCAACCACAGAGTCGAGCTGGTTTGAGCGTGTCGCTGTTCGCTGGAGTTATATCGGCTCTGTCTGGACCTTAGTTTGAAAACTTTCTCTTTAAGTCGTGAACACATTACTGAGCGGCTAGAATCTCCGTTTCTGGGCTTCAACGTCAGAAAACAGCTGAGTGAACTCGGCGCTGAGTGAGAGGAGTGTAGTTTGTCCGAGACAGCGGAGCTGCAGACACCCAACTACCTCTGACTGCCTCGGCGCTGAAAAAACACAAAGGAGGGGGCGTGTCTGTTCTGCGCTGGCGCCGCAAAGCATCATGGGAGTTGTAGTCTTTGCGGTAAAATCGGCCAGCGGGCCAGTTTTAATATATTTTTGATATTTATCTCGCGGGCCACATAAAAGTGCTCCGCGGGCCGCATCTGGCCCGCGGGCCTTGAGTCTGACATATGTGAGCTACAGTATAGGCTTAGATTGATAAATCTCAATGTATGTGACTGGCATGGTCAAAACACCCATCATTACTTTTCAGTTAAATTGCAGTACAACATATGTGTGATTCAGGGCCTAAAGCAAAGCGGATTAGAAAATAGCTCTTTTAGCCTCGCTGACTTGCATTGAATTTTTCATTCTTCCGAGGACCCATGAGCCGACCGGAAAGAGAGGAGACTCTGGAGTTTTCTTTCTGTTGAAAGGGAGTTTTCTTCTCCACTGTCGCTGCATGCTTGCTTAGTATGAGGATTGCTGTAAAGACTTTGACACTAGTTACTCGATGCCGTCTGCTGGGTTCATTATAAAGAAAACCTTTTACTGATTGGCTTAATGAACTGACCTGTATTGGAATGTTTAATGTGTGAAGGTCCTTGAGATGACTCTTGTCATGATTTGGTGCTTTATAAATAAACTGAACTGAATAAAATTAGACCTTTTCCACACTAACATTTCTCATATTGGTGAATGTGGTTCAACTCAAGCAGCTGAAGCATTTAATTGCCACAAAGACTTAATTAGTAAAATTAACAGTAGATTTCCATTTTATACTGGATAACCAGGGAAGATTTTAAAAGATATCTTGGTGCCGAAATGTGCTAAAAGTTGCACATATTCAGGCTTCACAAACCTGAGTGCAAACAATTGATGCTGAAGTGTTAGCAGACATTAATTCTGTTGGAAAACATGCCCAAAAATACTTATTGCATGCGTGAAACAAAAGTCCCACGTCTGAAGGTGAAGAAAACAAAAATATTTGTTTGTCATATAAATGTAAATGACTCCACTCCAAGGGCAGAAAAGACAAAATTTCTTACAAACAAACCCGACCTGTTTGCTCAGTCCTTCCATCCTCTTTTCATTAACTCTGCTGTTTCTCCCACCTCACTCTCACAGCACTTAATGAAGCTATCACTTCAGCTGTTCTGCTTGAATGTAAACGTGTTTAGTGAAATTAGCTTGTAATAGCCCTCTTAAAATTTTAAATCAAAAGTGTTAATTTGTGTTAATGTTATTACTTTCCCTTTCTTAGTTTCACTCACTTTTTCACTTGTTTCCATTGTCAAATGAAAATAGGTAAATACTCAACAGCATCCTTCCTTTTGTGGCTTTTCCAAGTGTTTTCAGAATTTGATTATAAAGATTAGGTGTGTGGCTCATCTGTGGTCTGAGTCATCTAGACTGTTTATGCACTACTGTAGTACCTGATAATTAAACCTGATGCATTTTCTTTGCTTCTCTCTTGAATTCATTTGTGTCATACCTGCTGGTTTGATTTGAATTTCTGAAAACAGTCTTCTTAAAAATGTATCCTGGTGAGTTTCAGGTTTTAACTGTTGCTGATTTGCAACAGTTAAAACCTACCTACCAGGTTAATCCACATACACATTTCATGAGCATGTTTTAACTCAGAAGTACCCCTGAAGTACTTAGTTGTTCGCCTTTTTATCAAAAATTATTTTGAGCCTGAGAGGGTTAATAAGGAAATGTTTAGAATCAGAATAGGTTTATTGCCATTGTCAATGAACAAACAATTCACAAACTAGGAACTTGCCTCGGTACTAATGTGCTACATATAACATGAATAATAAGATTAAAAATAGAATAAAATATAATAAAAAAACTAGAATAAAACTTTCAGCTATAAAAAATGGCAGGTAATGTTAACATGGCCGATAACATGACTTTGTGTCGAGTACAGAAGACCAGCATGGTTGTGTGTTTATAATCTATTCACAAGTCTAACGGCAGATGGAAAGAAGCTGTTCTTATGGCGGGAGGTTCTGGTCCAGATGGACCGTAACCTCCTGCCTGAGGGAAGCGGCTCAAAAAGTCTGTGACCCGGGTGCGAAGGGTCAGCTGCTATCCAGCCTGCACGCCCCCGAGTTCTGGAGACGTACAGGTCCTGGAGAGATGGAAGGCTGCAGCCAACCCCCTTCTCAGCAGAGCGCACAATGCGCTGCAGTCTATGTTTGTCCCTCACTGTGGCTCCAGCGTACCACACAGCGATGGAGGAGGTGAGGATGGACTCGATGATGGCCGTGTAAAACTGCACCATCATCTGGGTTGGCAGCTTGGCCTTTTTCAACTGCTGGGCCTTTTTGATCAGGGAGCTGATGGATGGCTCCCACCTAAGGTCATGTGTGATGGTGGTTCCGAGGAAGCGGAAGGAGTCCACAGTGGTGACGGGGGTGTCCGTCAGGACGAGGGGGAGAGATGGGGCTGTGACTTTCCTGAAGTCCACAATCATCTCCACTGTCTTCTGAGCATTGAGCTCCAGGTTGTTGCTGCTGCACCAGTACACCAGCCGTTCCACCTCCCTCCTGTAGGCGGACTCATCACCGTCAGAGATGAGCCCGATGAGGGTGGTTTCGTCCGCAAACTTGATCAGTTTAACAGAGTCATGGCTCGAGGTGCAGCAGTTTGTGTACAGGGAGAAGAGCAGAGGAGAAAGTACACAGCCCTGTGGAGATCCTGTGCTAATTGTCTGAATGGTGGAAACATTCTTCCCCAGCCGCACGCACTGCCTACGGTCTGTCAGGAAGTCAGTGATCCACCTGCAGGTGGAGTTGGGTACGTTGAGCATGGAGAGCTTGTCCTGTAGCAGAGCAGGGAGGATGGTGTTGAACGCAGAGCTGAAGTCCACAAACAGGATCCTAGCGTAGGTTCCCGGGGAGTCCAGGTGCTGCAGGATGAAGTGGAGGGCCAGGTTGATGGCGTCGTCTACAGACCTATTAGCTCTGTATGCGAACTGCAGAGGGTCCAGGAGGGGGGGAGGTGAAGGACTTGAGATGAGGGAGGACCAGGCGCTCAAAAGACTTCATGACTACAGACGTCAGCGCCACAGGCCTGTAATTATTCAGTCCAGTGATACGGGTTTCTTAGGAACAGGGACAATGGTGGACAGCTTAAAGCAGGCTGGAACATGGCAGGACTCCAAGGAGATGTTAAAGATGAAGATTGGACACAATACCTCTGTGCAGTGTCTCAGGGTAGCGGGGGAGACACCGTCCAGGCCCGGGGATTTCCGTGGGTTTTGCTTACGGAAAACCCTGAGCACATCCTCTTCTGTCACTGAGAAGGCAGTGGAGGGGGAGGGGTGGTCAGCGGGGACTGTACTATTCACAGTGGTGAAGGTGGTGGGGGAGGCATGTGACACCAGAGTGGCTAAAGAAACCTGTGCAGTAGGGGGTGTGGGGGATGGGTGTTGCATTTCAAACCTCGCATAAAAGGAGTTAAGTTGTTCAGCCAGTTGCAGATCGTCAGCAGCATGTTGGGCCCTAGGTTTGTAGTTGGTGATTTGCCTGAGCCCTCTCCAGACAGAGGTGGTGTCATTGTCAGAGAACTGCTCCTTTAGACGCATATTGTACCGGGATCTCGCCTTTTTCCAACTCTTTTGAGAACTGGTACTTAGCGCCCTTGTAGCTTTCTCAGCTGTCCTTGGCTCTGTGGGCTGCTTCTTTCTCCCTCCTCAGCTTTAGCTTCTAAGGCATTCTTAACGCTCTCAACATTTCCACATGTTGTTGTATGGATAGTGCAGCTACCTCTGAGAACTTTGATTGCCTTCAGGGGGATCAGCGTTACCTGCCTCAAAACAGCGGCTGGCTCTACTACCCTTCACGATGTGGGCCAGCAGGACCTCTATCTGGTCTGCAGTAACCTGGATCCTCTTGTTATTTCTCTGCCAGCCAGGCAGGTTTACTCTAGTACACGGCTGCTGACCTTCTGCAGCTGTCATGGCTGAAGGCTGTTTGTCATGGGCAGCCTTCTGGCTCCTCCTGCACTCCTCCTGATTGAGCTCACGCAATCAGTGAGACTGGCTTCACCTTTACATTCCAGGCTCTGCTGTCCACTCACTGCCAGATTGTCTGCTGTTCTCAGAGTGCTCTCTCCTGTCACAGAACTTGGATTCATCTGGAACTTTACCTCTTGTGACTTCCTGAACTAACCTCAACCCTTGGCTTTGTCTCACCTCGGTAACATGGATTTTGTTGGATTGCCCTTTTTTTTCTAACTGCTCTGTTTTTGCTCCCCAGTTTTTGGAGACGTTTTGGAGTTTGGACTGTTAGAGATTGGAGATAGACAAAGAGAAAATCTTTTGTGTTCGTGTCACTCCTCGGTCAGGTGTTGTTGACCACAACGGCACCGGACTGACCAGGGGATCCAGTACCTCTAAGATCATTGATGTCCACAGAGCCTGTGTTGTCCCTGCAGCAGAACCACTTCTACCTGGGTTGGGAAAGCCACCTGACCCAGGGGAGGCCGACGCTTGCAGCGATGCTCCGCCTGAGACTCCACACCCTGCAGTGGGGACACCACCTGGCGCAGGGAGAGTTGATGGTGGCACTGAGACTCCAGCTGAAGCCCAGTACCTTGTGGTAGGAACACCATCTACCAGAAGTGGGGCCAACGCCATCACTGACCATACTCCACTACAGCTGGCGCTGATGACCTCTAAACCTCAGGTGGGTGACTTGCCTACCAAAGGGGGGGGGGTTCGGATGTCGCCCTGTACCTCTACTGGCTGATCCTGACCTCTCTGATTGCACCTGTGTGTCGACCGGGGGCCCTCCAGGGAGCACATCTGCTCCGGACCCTCGTAAGGCTGCACCTGTCTATAGCCTAAATCATTCCTGGTTTCAGTCTTCAGGACAGACAATGTGTCTCTTGCTAGTCACACGTGTCTGTCTGATCCTAAACGTGACTGTACTTCCCCCACAGCCTCCTCTACTACGACTGTATGAATCTGGGTTCTCTTCCAGGGTCTCTCTCCGAGGACCCCCAGATCTCTTGATGTTTAACCATCGCCTGATGTTCCAGCCTGTTCAGTCTGGTGGCGCTGTGGCTTTCACTAGTGAGCAGGTTTTGCAGAGCCTTAACGACAATCTGCATGCTGTGTATTCTTTTTCACAGACAAGTCTGAAGAAACCAACAGGGGGCAGTATGACTCCTCATGATCAGAGGGCCTCTCATTCTGACCTCAGTTTTGCTCCTAAAACTGGTAACACCAAGACCACCTCTGGGAAGCTGGCTAAGAAACTTTTGCCAAAGTGGCCAGGCCAGTACCTGATAACTGATAAGCTCTCTCCAGTTGTGTATCAGATCAAGATTACCCAAACAAACAAGGAGCCCGTCTATAAATGGGTCCACAGGGACCAAATCAAACCACACAAGGGTTCCACTAATTGGGTCAATGCTACCACCAACAACTTACCAACTTCGAAAGGGGGGTGATTTTGCGCCTCGTCGGTTCCTTAGTTCTCTATCTCGAGTTACACAAGTTTGTCTATGTTTGTGTGTGTGCATGGTTGTCATTCCTGTTTATACAAGACGTGCGGACTTAGGTGATTTGAGATGAACATGCTGTGGGTTCCTGAAGTCAGGTAATCAGTTAACAGTAGATGGGTTTAGTCCACATATTACTTTTATCCAAATTTGTTGTTATTTTCACTAATCTTAATTCCTTATTCAATTCAATTCAAAAATAATTTATTAATCCCAGAGGGAAATTGATTGCTGTAGTAGCTCAGAATAATAATAATAATAATCAAGTCATCAAAGAGTTGTTGTATATTACGATGGCTGTTGGCAGGAAAGATCTTCAGTAGCGGTCAGTGTTGCAGCGAAACTGAAGAAGCCTCTGGCTGAAGACACTCTTCCATTGTCGGACAGTCTTGTGAAGAGAATTCTCAGGGTTGTCCATCATTTTCTTGATTCTCTGGAAAATCCTTCTTTGCATTATCTCCTCCAGCGGTTCCAAAACTGCCGAAACTCTGGCTGAGTCTTGAAAGGGCTTGGAGTTCCTCCATCTTGTTGGCCAGTGATCTCACATTGCCCATTATGATCGATGGAAGAGATGGTTTGAATTTTCTCTTTCTCTGTCTCAGTTTTGCTCCCGCTCTGCATCCATGCTTCTTGTGTTTTAGCTCATTTGGGATTTGTGGCTTCAGTTGAGGTATTATTTCAGCCTTTCCAGTATTAATCAGCTGCTCCCGATTCTAAACCAGCTTGTTGCCATGGGTACGTATCATAACAAATGCTCAAAAAGTGAAAAAAGCTAAAAAATTGCTTTAAAAATCCCTCAAGCTTCACAGCACCAGAAACAGAAATGTAAAGTGTCCAAAAAATACAGTTTTTCTTGAGAAACTAGAAGAAAAAATGCCCAAGAAAAGGTAAAACTTACATATAGTCAACAGTGCAACTCCAACATGCAGCCGCCCCGAGCAGCGCAGTTCCGGAAAAAAAAAAAAAAAAAATTATTGACACTCATATCTATCTTTTTATATAATTTTACTACAGTGATTAAGTTTAGAAAACTTTGATTAACTTTGTTAATTTACCATTATGGGCTACAATCATTTTTGCCCTTCATTTTGATAACATTTTTACTTAGTGCAGTGATTCTTCCCATACGCAGTATAGGGTTTTATTAATTTTATTCTTTTCGCACCACTTTTTCCAGTACACGTAGTGTATTGCACCCATTTCTTCGTTTAAAGGTTATTCACATAATTGCTATACATAGTACATGCAGGTACTCACAGGGCCAAGTTTCTTTTTGTTTATTAATTTGCATTAGACACCATTTTGTTGTGTTTACATTGAAGTGCCCTGTGCTGTGCTCTCTCTCCTCTTCTGAGTTTTGCTGATGATCCTCTATTCCTGGGGGTGGACCTATGATTCATCATCGCATTCTACTCCTTCTGATTGGTGTTCCGGCTCATAGGACCTGGATGTCCGTGGATTCCGGCATGGTTGCTGGGATACTTCGCTCGCTGGGACTTGACCTGCCTGCTGCTCTTTCCTGCACTGGATCACGATAAATGCAATTACAAAGATCAATATACTATTTTGGAAGTATTCCCTACCCGTGGATTTATAAAGTTGCTCCTGCTTCAAATTATTACCTCCACGTGGATACCTTAATAATCTGCTGACTTGTGTGCTTCCAAAGGGATCATGCAAGACTGTTGAAATCATGTACTGTCTTCAGAGTGGGGTTCATACCTCACCACTTTTGGCCTCTTCCTGGGGAACTGCACCTTCCCCTATTGTCGGAGCCCCTTTAGGACTCTGGTTTGTTCAGTGCTAGGTGGTCTCTGTACGGACCACCGTACTATTGAAAAGGGGGGATATGTAACGGAATGAAATGACTGTTTTCCACCTAAAAGTCATTTCCCCCCTCTCCTCAACAAGAACTAATCTGCATGAGATACTGCTCAAGGTCAGGCATTTGCTTATAAACTGTTTTCCTTTAAAGCACAAGAGAAGAATGAAGACAAAGGATTCTTTCTTTTTAATCAAATAACTATTTTAACAAGCTAATCAAACAAAGTGTTAGCCAGTAATAAAATGTGAACCAATTTGTGAAATGAAAATATTAATTACTTGATATTATAATCCTACATAATATAATAAGTAATAGAACTTTAAATGTTTCCACTAGAGACTGATCACACATAGTGTTAAGACATGACACATTGTTTTTACTGATCCAATCAGAATCTGCCAGATCTGACGGAGGCGTGGATTTGGTGGTGCTTGGTAAATCTGTCATCTTTTCATTCGACCATAAACCAAAACATCCGAAGTATAAAACTATGCCCACGTCATCTTTAATGCCAGTTCAAAGCGTTCTAGAGAAGTTGTCGGAGTGGGTGTATATATGAGGATCAATCCTTACCCTCGACCGGGAGGGCAGCTTTGCTACACAAAACACACCTCAGACAGAAATGCAACAGACTTCAGACATTACACAACATAAGTGTCCACTAGGTGGGGAGGTAGGTTTGGGGACTCTCCTCACATCAGTGAATGCAGCCACGATAAGCAGTGCTCGTCACCTCCGTTTGGACAGAGGAGGGAGGTAATTGGGTTAGAAAGCACAGTGACCCCTGGAAACTATTCAGCGACCTTCACCGGTCGCAGTCCAGCCCAGGCTGGGGATAGGGAGACAGAGTTGTCATGGCAACGGCAGCATTCCACATTTCTTCTGAGGGGGAGTAATCACTTCAGCCTCACAGGCTTAAGGGCACCAGATTCAGATAAGAACTTGTTTTGGGACCAGACAGAGATAATTTCCTCTCTGCCTTAAATTTCCGTTGGTCCTCAACCCCTCTAAATCCAATAATGGAGTAATTAATCTTTCCCAATCCGTGCTGACCCGTCAACTTTCTTCTTGATCGAATCCACCTTCTGTGCCAGAGTCTGAATCTCAGCCAAAGTTCCAAGCTTAAGACTCATCTCGACAATTATATGAGTTTGGTGTAATCCATCCCTGACCAACACCACGAATATCCAGACATCTTCAAAATTCTCCACAGACTGTTGAGAGAGGCAGATCAGGTTCCACTGTTTTCAGGAGTCCATGATATGCCCAGCTGGCTTTGTCCCAGAGGGGCAACCGGGAGCCCCTTCTCCCGTTCTCATAATTGAAAAAAAATGTTGTAAATCGTGTTGAGAGACCAACTGACCAGATCCATTTTAAATAATTTCCAGTTTCCAGAAAAAATGCAGAAGCGCCACACACCCAAAGACAGACAAAGAGCCTTGGGGATAAGATAGGGAGGAGAGGAGGAAAAAAGTGTCTGTAATCTCCAAGAGCCGGAAGAAGAATGGTGGTTAAGATGCCTAAAGGTAAAGCTCATGATTTCTAACCCTCATTTTTAGCTTTGGGTTGTGGACAGTGACCAAAAGAATAAGACTTCTTTTGGTCCATAGTAGTCCATAGACCTAATTTATATAAAGTTCTACCTTATTGCTTGCCTATTTTGACAAATTGAGCAGTAGCAAAAGATTTTGCTCTGCAGATCGGTCTAGCCATGCTTCATTTTAGCGTCAGCAGATCAACCACTGGCCTGAACAATTTCAGGTCGGGCCAGTCACAGCACTCTTTGTCTGTAGAGTGACGTTGGGTGCGCTTGACATGAGAGCTGCGACAGAAGGAATAGTACAAAGATAGCTCTAGCTCAGACACAGACGTTGGCGTTGACTTGGGATGATTTAGCAACTAAATGTTCCCTTAATCATTGGAAGCTGTGTTGATTTATTCAAACTAGAAGCCCGTTTATGTTATTTAGGGCCATTTTCTAATGGCACTCTGCTTCTTAAAGGTGTGGTTGACTGATTCGTAGGGATGAGCCGGATACGCGTGTCAGACGAGTATCCAGTACGGATAAAGCATTTTTAACGAATACGAGCATGAAACAAGTAAAACTGGTAAATATCTATAATCGTGCTTAAGGAAAATCCTCATTGGGTAACTGACTGTCATCACGCTCTGTGATTGGTCAGTCACACAGAGTGCCCACCCCTCCCCACGCACAAAACTCTGCAGCTGGGAGCTCAGTCTGCATCCGGCCCATCCACGCACACACACACAGACAGTAACGGATCTGCCTGTGCTTGCTTCACTGTTGCCAACGTTTATTCAGTACTCCCTAGGTTTTCCTCAGCTCGCCTCCACTCTGGTTTTTATTAATTCTCTCTCTCTGTCTCTCTGTCTCTCTCTGTGTGTGTGTGTTTCACTTAAATATTAATGTTCTGCTTTTATTGAAAAACTTGTTCTGTAACAGTTTCTTTACTGTTGTGATAAAAAAACATTTAACCTCAATTCTGAGGCTGCTCTGGATTTAGTTTTCAAATAAACAATACACATAGCAACTTCTGATCAATCCATGTCAATTTCAGACTTCAAATAATGTAAATACGTAAACCACACCCACTTCCGGTTAAACTACACCCACTTCCAGGTTAGGTCACGCCCAGTCCGAGTACAGATACAGATAATTTAGATGGTTGAACAGATACAGATACAGATAGTGGTGTACTCGCTCATCCCTACTGATTATAATCAGAAAAATAGTTTTTTTTTCAGTCACTCGAGTGTCATGGAACATAGCTAAAGTTAGATAAGCTTCATCAATTTGAAACATGAAGGTTTCCATGCATTTGTGTTTTCTACCTCTTGAAAATCACCTTTGTGGTCATTTTAAACTGCATGTAAGGAATAATTTTAGGGTTACGTTCTACTTTGACTTCTTCCATGAAAATCATCCATCTCTTCTGCATTTGCAAGTAAAACAAATAACAAAAAAAAAAAAAATTCCAAACCACCTGTATGCATTAGTGCTAGTGATGTGTCGGTCGCGAACGAACCGGCTCTAAGAGTCGGCTCTTTGAAGTGAACGACGGGAGCCGGCTCGTCATTGGTAGCCGTCCCCTCCCCCCTTGCTTTGGTGAAAGCTACAGGTGATTGGTCAACATGTGCAACTGTGTGTCCAGACTGTCCACACACAGAGCAGTAGGGGTGGGGAAGAGGGAGGATCAGACTCAGACAGACAGCAGAGCACATGCGGGTGGAGGGAGACGAGAGGGAATGAAGAGGAGGAAAAAGGCGAGCGAGAGAGAGGAGAGTGCGACGAAGACGGTGAGAAAATGAGCGCCAGCAGTCGGAAAGTGGAGATTTCTTAAAGTGTTCAGTTAATAAAGCCACATAAATGATAAATATTTAATAAATAGCATTTTTTTACATTAGTAAATAATTTTACATATAGTTTTGCATTATTTTGATCATAAATGTACTCTACGCAACAGAAAATCTGAGAAGCCACTTGGGAGCCCAAAGAGCCGGCTCTTTTTGGTGAACTGAGCCAAAAGAACCGGCTCTCTAAAAAGAGCTGGAATTCCCATCACTAATTAGTGCACTGTCATGGATTTGATCAATATGTTTATCAATAATTTCAAATTTCAAATCAATATTTGGGCAGCAGTAACTCAGGTGGTAGAGCGGGTTGCCTCATGATCGGAGGGTCATGGGTTCGATTCCAGCTCCTGCCAGGGGTATCCTGCTGTTGTGTCCTTGTGACACTTCACCCAACTTGCCTGTGTTAGTGGTGGTCAGAGGGGCCGACGGTGCCAAATGGCAGCCTCGCCTCTGTCAGACCTCCCCAGGGCGGCTGTGGCTACAAGTAGCTTACCATCACTAGCAGTGTGTGAATGTGAGAGTGTGTGAAAAGCGTCTTTGGGTGTCTAGAAAAGCGCTATATAAGTTCAATGCATTATTATTATTATCCTATAGTGAAGAGAGAAGGAGACAATGAGCAGACAAGTCAAACCAGTCATAACTGTGGCATAATGCACGAGGCAAAATGCCCCGAGCATTTGTTCTAATTTCCCTCTGGGATTAATAAAGTATCTTTGAACTGAATTATTTATAGAGAGAAAGAGAGAGAGAGATTTTGTGTGTGTGTGTGTGTGTGTGGGGGGGGGGGTCAAGAATGTGTGTGTGGCTTGTGTGGGTGTGTCTGAATGAGTGAGCATGCAAAGAGGCATAGAGCAATACATTTACATTCAGTTGACTGAGTCAATGATCAAGAATTATTAAACATGAAATTTTCCATAACATTCCCTCCTGTTTATCCGAATGGGATAACCAAACAAAATGAAGCAACAAAACAAAACAAAACCAAATAAGGAAAATAAAAATAAGTAAAATAATAAGGAATATTATCCACTTCCATAACTTGTCACTATTAACTATGAAAGCTACATCAGTCACGACATATGGAATAGGGAACGGGTAAAACCAGGAAAGGTGATCATCTCAGTAGTCTTAAGGACCAATAGGGTGCAAATCAAGTAACTCAAGACAAAAAATTATAAGCATCAAAACAAGCAAAATAATAAGTAAAGTAATAAACTCTACGATCAGATATGAAAGGTTCAGAATCAACACGATGATGTGGGAATACAACATGAGGAGCTGCAAGCTTTTATCTATTGCAGATCGTAATCTCAATCCTGATAACGTCGTCCAAAGAATCATTCCATACAAAGTTCAATACAAAAATCAGTAAAATAATAAGAACAAAAAAGGTAATAAGCACGATAAGGCAAACACAACTGACAATAATATCTTACAGCAGTTCACAGAGATAGAGAATGGAATCAGCTAAATCAACACAATTATAAACTTAAGAAAAGCTAATTCATACATATTGAAAATAATTTACTGTGATGCACAATTCTACAATCTTATGGCAGTTCCTGTAAGGAGATTGGGAAGGGTTAGCAAAACCATATAATACACAGAAAATATCAGTACAGTGTATTGAAGCATCAGGCAAGTTTAGTTTAAAGCCCCAATGTGCAGACGAATCTTTCTGTGAAGGAGGAAAAATGAAGGTGTAATATTAATTTACGCAGCTCTAACTACGGCAGAGCTGAGGCAAACCAGGCGTTCATCATCAAAGGGCTTGTCCGTGGACTGACAGTCCCGGTTGGAGAATAGGTTTGAAAGTCAGAGTCCTCTTCCGTTGGTCAGGATGGTTTCAGTCTTACGTTGATGAGTACCTTGAAGTCCAGGTCCAGAACGTAATAACGTTCTTCGGAACATGAAGCTCAAAGTTCAACTTCTCATTAGGAAGACACCAGGGTCCTTCCATGGCGTGCCGAGGCAGTTGTCCAATTGTCAGGGAGCTGATCTTGTCCCCAAAAGGTCCTACAGGTCCTTGACCGTGAAACCAGTCTGGCAATTTGGGTGCAGGTGCTTGAAGCGATTATCCTTTCCCAGCGTCTCTTCTTCACTGTGTCCTGTTGTAGTTTTATCCGGGGTCTTCAGCCGAGGTGGATGCAGATTACGTTGTCATGTAGGTGCGCGGTCAGGGAGGAGCCCCAATCTGTCATTTCAGTTCCAGTTCTAGTACCCCCTCAAATGCTGCTGTCTCAGTTGTTCCATCAGGTGCTGAGAGGCGGCCCAAGTGCAGGGCCATGAGTGCGACCACCAACATCAACAATGTGGTGAACCCAGCAAGCTTGAAGCAGATCTTTATCTTATCTTTATCTTATCTTAACCGGGTTTTAGAGATGGCACCCTAGTGGTGGCCCACCCCTTTGTAGCCGGATTTATTTGCCGCGCTAAAGCGGTTGGTTGGTAAGCTTGCAGTGGGATAGAGGAATACAAGATGGCCTCTCAGCAATTTTCACAGCAGTGGGAATGATGAGGAGTACATCGTATGGACCTCTGGCTGCCCCATCTGTTTCGCTTCAGCACCTTCATCAAAACCCAATTTCCTGGTTTCACGACCTGTGGCGAAAAAGCACAAGGAAATTTGCATTCCTCCTAACGACGTCAAGACCCCACCGACCCCCCAGCAATACTCAGCGCTGGAGGAGATTAGGTTGTCTACAGTCCTCCGGCGTCGGTTCTTGGCGCCACGAGGTGATGGGACCCCGGCTTTTGAAGGACCAAATTATGTCATGGATTTTATCAATATGTTAATCAACAACCCATTTCCTATAGTGAAGAGGGAAGGAGACAATGAGCAGACAAGTCAAACCACTTATAACTGTGGCATAATGCACGAGGCAAAATGCCCCGAACATCTGTTCACAAGTTTATTTATAGAGAGAGGGGAGTGTGAGAGAAAGAGAGAGAGATTGTGTGTTTGTGTGTGTGGAAAGTCAAGAATGCGTGTGTGTGTGTGTGAGTGGCTTGTATGGGTGTGTCTGAAAGAGTGAGCATGCAAAGAGGCATAGAGCAATACATTTACATTCAGTTGATTGAGTCAATGATCAAGAATTAAGGAACATAAATTTTTCCATAACATGCATGCTAACATTCATTACACATTGCACAAACACGTGTGCGAGTTCACTCGGATGGGTTTCGGAGCGTGTGCATGTGTGGTGGTGTGAGACGCAGAAAATCTCTGTCTGATGCATCTTTACCCAGGCTTCAAATCAAAAACACTTGTTCTGTAGCCCCTCAGGGAGTTGAGCAGACAGGAGCAGAAACTGGGGGTGCTGGTGAAAAGTTCTTTGAAAACAAAAAGGGAGAAGTGAAAGAAAAACACAAGTGTAAAAAGACAAAAAAACGACTGATGATTTATTTGAAGAACTATTTGATACATTATTTTCCAGATGAATCATTTATGATATTAAATTTTTTACAGAAAACCTGAATAAAAACAAAATTGCAGTTTTAAATGATGATTTCAGTTTTTAAGAACATACGTGTCCATGTAATCAACTGCTGAACCTAATAACTGTTTGTAAATTGTCTGGTGGTCAGCAACTGCATTCAAGCCTTTGAGATGACTGATAACAAATCTCTCATGTCACTGTGGAGGAATTTTGTCCCAATCCACCAAACTCCGTAATGCTTTAAGGTCAAAGGTCATACATTCTTCTTCCAGACTTTCTCAGAGAGCAGAATTCATCATTTCATCAAAGCATCCCCAGACCATCACCCCTTGACCACCAAGTCTGACCGTTGGTCTGATGTTTCTCAGAAATTGAACTATCTTTCTGTAGTATTTCTCTTATCCAATGGTACCATCTAGTGGCTGTCAAGCATATCACATAAATAGTCAGTCGATCCGTTTTTTTAAAGATGGCGACTTCACGTTTCTTGTCTGTAATTGTGCTTCTGTAGCCGACAAACAGAGCTAAAATATGTTTTTACAAGTATTATTCTCATGTCATGTTGTAGTTTCATATATTTATATTTTAAAACGCTAGTCTAATGCTATTGGTTAGTTCTGGTCGGCGCTCAGTTTCCTACTGCATGGAGCTCTGCGGAACGGGGTGTGGTTAGTAAAAAAAATATGTTTTGCTTACATTATATCACACTACATGATAAGACAATAACTTTTATGGATTCAAACAGATTCAAAGCTGCTTTGGCCAATCAACAGAACAAGCTAGGTTTTGAATGCAAACACAATCATGGAACACTCGCCTCCCCTCGGGTATCTTCCTTGAGATGCTTCTGCTGGAAACAGAAACCTGGAGGACACTTAACCCACATTGCCTGCTGGTAGTGCTCAGAGGGACCGGTGGTGCCGGTGTTTGGCAGGCCTCGCATCTGCCAGTGTACCCCAGGTCAACTGGGGCTATTGTAGCCCATACCCACCAGCGGGTGAATGACTGATTGTGTTGTGAAGCACCTTGGGGGGGTTGTAGAACTCCAAAGTCCCCTTCAGACAGGCCATGAAAAACGGAAATGTTCCGGACTCTGTCCGTAAGACCTTTGTGTCTGAATACAAACATTCGGATAACGTGTTCCCGGAATTTTATCCGGACGAAGCCCCTAGTAACAGGTCCGGACTTGTTACGGACAAGGTGGCTGCTTCAGACTGGTGAGGCAAAGTTCCGGACAAGGGGGAGGGGGAGGAGGAGGGGACCGGGGGACGCTGTGCGCACCTAGATAGCTCGCTCCTATAACATGCGGCGAACCACGGCAGCTCGCCTCCTACGGTACCGCCTAGACGCGCGACGGAGCGCTTCACACCGCTTCAGTGATTCCTTTAACCATTGAGCTTCATCATCCAGGTCTCTTATGCGTCTTCGTGTGCGCAGAATTATGCTTAAGCGCCTCGTGATTTTTATCTTGAGAGGCGCTATAGAAATGATATTTTTTTCTTCTTCTTCTTAACATATTTTCAAATAATGTGGGCAGTTGCTAGCCTGGCAAGCCATCCTATACATGTTAATGTAGGCTTTGGCGATAAATCGATTTAATAAATTAAATAGAATTTTTTCTTGCTGGCGATTTTTAAAAAAGTAAATCAAATTTTGAAAGTGGGAAATTTGTTCCTAAGAAAGGAATTAATCATCCGCTGTTTGGAACTGGTTTGGGTTTGCTGCGACGGACGTGGAGCGAGGCACTTTTATTCGAAGAGGCTGTTCATTTATTCATTATTCATCTCCGAAATGAGCGTTACATTTTTCTTGCTTGTGATTAAATAAAAAACAAAATTGGCTTTAAGGTGCCTTGTACTTTTTGCTTTTCTTAATAATTGAGGGGGAGAGAGAATAAAAAAAATCGTAAATGGAATAAAAAAATATCGGAGATTTTATTTTTAGGCCGTATCGCCCAGCCCGATGTTAATATATAGCCTGGCTATGATCTATAGACAGATCTCAGTCATGGGGTGGAATCTACGGTAGTAATTCAAACCATCTCTGCATGCTGTCGAACAACGAACAATGTGAAGTACTCACCGCTGTGGATGCTTAACCTTATTACACTGTTGAAGAAGACACAAATACATCCCTTTTCTAAATAAAGTACTCAAGTACCTCTATCTGCTCTTGACTTTGTATGATTATTTGTGAATATGAATTGTTTTAATGTAACTTTTATTTGATTGATTGAATAAAAATAAATGAGACTCAAGGAAAAGTTTAAATGTAATTATAATAAAACTATTATTTCTTTTGGTTTAGTTAGATTACAGAAGTAACCAGAAAACCATGGGGGACATTTTTTGTGCTTCATCGTCATCTCATTCTCCATGTTTTCCTATTTCTCCAGTTCTTTACTTCTAATTAATTCTCTTGATCCATTAGAGATGGAGCGAGGGAGTGAAGGATGAGAGAGGATTGGAGCATGTTGCCATCTGCATTTATCCCCTGCAGGGCAAAACGATGAGTCTGTCTCCAAACTGCAGTAAAATTACTTGCTTCAATAAAACAATAGGGGGGGTGGGGGGTAGAGTAACAAGACCAATCAAAAGAGGAAAATAACTAGAATGAACTCTGCTCAAGACAGCCTGACCCCCCTCTGTTTTCATCCTACCTTCCACCCCCCTGCTCCTACCTTCCACAGCGTTTTGCATTTGTGTCCGGTTTTATTCTGAGATTGCTTCTGACATCAACGGAAGCACAAATATTCAAAGGTTGAGATGGCAAAAGATGCGCGGGGTGGGGGTCTGGACTGAACCTACAAGCAGACAGAAAAATAAAGCAAGGAAAAAACATTAAATATTCAAATGGTAAGACTGAGATAGACAGCCTGCAGTGACAAAATTTTTGCATTTTCTTTTAGAAATTCTTCATGTGTAGGGATGGCGGTGGTTGTGTGTTTACTTTCATCCCAAGATTCTGTGCTTCATGATTTCTTCATCTAAAAAACTCACTTAATACTGATTCAGTTTCTCTCAGATTTCTCTGGTTTGATTTTCTCCGTCGTGTATTTATGTTGACCTTTAGAAATCAAAGAGAAAAACAGGAAAACATTTGGTAATTCTAAGGCTTATTTCATAGAGGAAATCAAACTCTTATGTGAGCGCGTTGCTTTGCAGCAGAGCTTCAGTACTCTGCGTCTGGCTCAGTAATGCACAGAAAATAGTTCACCACTGAGCATCTTTTCCTGCCTATATCTTTTTCTAACAGCCACTCAAATACAGACAGTATTCAAGCAGAGGCTGCTGAAAGTATCCACTTCCTAGATACAGTTTTGGTTTCATGCCGAGCATAATTAATATTTTGTGCTCTTATCCTGTTTTGGGTTCAATTCCCACAGCGAGCAGAGTGTATGATCTTCATAAGGGAAGGGTTTTTTAATAGAATGGCTGTTGTCTAATGATCCAGTAGATCTTTCGATGTCTTTAAACCAGTTTAAAGCAACACTAGGGTGTTTTTAATTCTTTAAAGCAATAGTGTGTAGTTTTTAACATTTAATCTCTGGAAATGTCCATTTAAATATTGTTTTAAATGAAATAAAAGACACCCAGTTGTTGAAAAATATTGGCGGTTTCAAAACGTATAACCATAAAAATCGAGTCAAAAATACATTGGAGCGGGACTAAGTCTCTGGGTGACGCCATATTGGATGCCATGCTTCCTTCTACAGAAGCCTGTGAGGACAGAATGCATTTGTCTAATGATCCAGTAGATCTTTCATTGTGTTTAAACCAGTTTAAAGCAACACTACGGTGTTTTTAATTCTTTAAAGTGATAGTGTGTAGTTTTTAACATTTAATCTCTGGAAATATCCGTAAAAAATATTGTTTTAAATGAAATAAAAGACACCCAGTTGTTGAAAAATATTGGCAGTTTCAAAACATATAACCATAAAAATTGGGTCAAAAATACATGGGAGCGGGTCTAAGTCTCTGGGTGATGCCATACTGGATGCCATGTTTCCTTCTACAGGAGCCCGTGAGGACAGAATGCATTTACTGATTTGTAACAAATGGTTACAAAACTTTCAGCAATAATAAATGTTATTCTTTTACACATTTACCTCTTCACTCATTACCAGTGATGAAAGGGAATCTGTGTTCTATTGTTTTGCTGGAGGTTGCACTCCTGAGAAATTTTGAGCCCATGTGGCCATCTGTTGGCAAGGTCTTTCTTAAACACAAAAATAATGCTTGCTTGCAATAATTTAGGTATCTACTGCCCCCTACCGCAATAGAAAATACACACTGTCTCTTGTTTAAGCTATTGCTTTCATACTGGTTTCAGTAGGTGCTGACTAGAAACCACACTTAACAGTTTTGTGGTTGTGGTAGGTAGAGTAGTAGGAGGACTCACCTACTTTTTGGTAGTAGCTGTTTACTACGCAGGCAACTAATTTTAAGGGTAGCAGTTACCATTTTTAGTTCGTGTAATGTTAAAAAAAACAAGTAGAAGAAGTTGGCTTTTTTGTTAGCATCATGATGGAGGCTGGAAGTAAAAGTAAGAGTAAAGTCTTTGGATGGTGCGAAAAGCTGAAATCAGAGTGAACGTTGAGGTGGCTTAAGAGAGCTACTAAATCACAGACTAATGGTGACCTGGCTTTGTTGCTTATGGACTTGTAGGTTATGTAATTTGTTGTTCAACACTTCGGATCCTTTTAATTCGTGCTTTATTTTAGTATCAGTTGTCTCATCTGAGTGTTTGCTCGTTGTTAGCGCTAGCTGCAGCAGGCTGCAGCAGAGTTGTTTACGATGGTTTTATTCTGCATTCAATCAATAGGAGGGAAAAACAGAAGTGTTTTTTAGTTTGATGTCGAAATGTCAATCAGCGTGAGCAAAAATGATATTATATGAAGTCCCAACTTTCACAAACAAACAAAATTATAAACTGTTCAACTGTTTTTTTAAATCATGTGAACTAACAAATGAAATCATTCCATGCACCAAAAGTTCAAATCTATGTGAGCAGTAGCTCATTCAGAGATGGTTTGTTTCTCAAAGGGAATATGCGATGCCTTTTGAAATGGACAATTGTCTAAAGCTGTTCGGAGAAGTGAAAACACAAATCTCAATCCAGTGTTCCACATCACTGGTGTGATGGAAAGTCAACCGTGTTTATTAAGTGGTTCAAATAGTGTGTGCTTTTGGCACCATCGTGTTAAGGTTTGAATTATTTAAATGTAAAAGTAAAACCTGCATTCATGCTTCTTCTTTGTTAATCCTCAAATTATCCATTAATTGTGACTTTGATCCCTCAGTAACCAGTGTTGGGAGTAATGCGGTACAAAATAATTAATTACTGTAATGCATTGCTTTTTGCTGTAATGTGGTAATGTAAGGCATTACAGGGAAAGAAAACGGTAATATTTACTCGGTACAATTGTCAGTAATGCAGTAATTATTACAAAGCATTTTTAAACCCAGAATCAAGATGTGGGCTTCCTAAAAATTCAAATTGCAGGAAGCCTGAAAAAAGATCCAATATCCACATATATGACATAATTTATGGACTCAGCTTTGAGCAGAGAGGATGCAGCGGTAATGGTTCAAATACTCCAGCTGCGTCCTGCGAGCGGCCACTGTCATATTCACAAAATTGCTCCACCAAAACAAAGTAATTCGTTTGCGATCATTTATATTGAGTTCATAATCTGTGCCCCGGTGATTTCAACTCATTGCTGCTGGAGCGCAGCGCATATTAAGCTTTTTTTTGCGTTCGGTAGATCCCTTTGGCTGATTAGTTAAAAAGTAGGAAATCTAGGAAACAGTTTTTTCTGGAAGACGGAGAAAACATGCAGCATGCAGGAAGGTTAGAGAGAGAAAGGGCCGGATACATCATATAGACTATAAGTGCTGTGTTTAATCTTCATTTAAGTGTAGTTTAAAACTGCTCTCACACTTTTACCACGACTGAATCGTCTTGTGATGTATTTCCTGTTCCTTTTTGGGTGCAGAAATCTTTACCATAGACCTACGCTGTAACTGGCGCAACCCCCCTCCAATACAAAGTTCGCAGAGGTTTATAAGTCAAACAGCAACAGAAGACTAGCCTAGAGAACTAGACCAAATTCTTGCTTTGTAAAGTTTCCCTAACCCTTTTCCCTAACCCTAAGCCTAAATAATACATTTATTTAGTCTGGCTTGCCAGGCTAACAGAAGACTGGAGTCTCAGCCCAGATCAGAATGTTCATCCAGAACCTGAAGCTCTCTACAGTTCACCATTCTGTTTAAAAAAAATAATAATTTTTTAGTTCATCATTCATTGTAGAGCAGCTGAGTACACCTCGTGGAACCGGGAAAATTACGGAATGTGGCATCGGACTTGTAAAACCTCTCCAGCAGGTAAGAAAAAGCCCAATCAGGAATCAGCTCAGGAATCAGCACAGAGTGACATTGAGATTTAGGATAACACAAACGGAGTGGATGTATTATAACTCGGATTATTATGACCATGAACCAGCAAAGGCAAGACTGAATAAATGCTTTTGACTTTATGAAATTAGCTTTTTTTTGTTTGTTTTTTAATGGCTTATTGTCACTGGCTGTTGTTAAGGTAGAAAACATGGATTCTGTTGTTTAGATCAGCCTCTCCCTGTGAAGTATGTGTGCAGTTTGCATATGTTGGTGAATACAGGGAAAATGAATGGCAACTTGAATATTCAGCAGCTATCACCTCCTTAGTTACACATCATCAGTGGCTACCAGTGTAAAAACCTATTCGTGTGAAAGGAAGGTTTGGACACTAATGAAAATGAGATGGCACATCTCATGGGGTTACTCCTCTTTAAATAAATGTTAAATACATATAAACTGTATCAAACTATGGTACTAACAGTACTTTAAATCATCCTGTGTTCCTTTTCAAAGACAAAACTGTTTAATTATCATCAACACAAAGAACAAATTTCACAAGTCTTGTTTTTTTTAATAAAAGTAGTTTTCTCCATTTACAGACAAGCACAGAGAAGGTTCATGCCTGCCAGCGACGGTTTGTTAAAGCATCTGCATATGAAATTGACAAATTAACTGAAAAATATAGAAAATGTGTTCCTGTAGAAGCCAGATGACGCCTCCTGACCTCTCATTGACTTAGAGCACTCTTAGTGTTTCTGTGATGAATGGTTTGATGGGCATGAAAGTAAAATCTTTTTTTTCCTGTGGATGGATGGATGGATGGATGCGAAATGTGAATGTGTTTTGACATCTGACACAAATTTCAGAGGGACGCTTAAATGTTCCAGCATCATATTTGTGTCTTTTCTTTTTTTGCAGACTGGGTGAGATTTATGACCCGTGGAAAAATATTATGATTTTTCTATGTGAGGAAAGATAACCATGATGTCAACACCAATTATAGTATTTGCTATGTTGGTGCATCCAATCGGTTAGTAAAATTTAATGTGCGTAATAGAATAAAACCAAAAGTTAGCTTTTAAACTCAGAAGACAAAAAATGTCTTTAACCTCTTAAAACCCATGGACCCAGTACCGGGTCCGGATTTACTTCCGGTTTTAAAGTCGTTCCAAAACCACGCTTAATGTTCACCAATATAAGCAAACTACAGACATACATAATGAGAAGAAGCTAGTCTAAACAATAAAGACAGTGTTTTCCACCTCAGCAACACCTAATTCACACACTGAACCTTTAAATCAACCGGGAGTATAAAAAAAAAACACTGACTTCACACATCAAGCAAAGTCTAAGGAAAGCACACAATAGCGACAATGAAATATGATCCTATCCAGAAAGCCAGCCACACAAAATAAAGCCAAGAATCTCTTCTTTCAAACAATATGAGTCTCATTTCTGTACATAAAAACTCACAAAGCTAGCCGCGATCAAACAGAGAACAACACAGCTCTTTATCGGCAGTCAGCAGCATAAAGTCCATCTTACCTTTGCTGATTTGTGATCATAATCCGTGTTCCAGTAAAAAAAAATCCGCTCGATTCGTGCAATCCATTTTCCCACCATCAAAACAAACAAATTTTTGCTGAGTTTTGCTCCCTACAGGCGAGTTAGAAGTCCCCGACACCATGTTACCCAGAAGATTGGCTCACCCCTTGGAGGCCTCATGGTCTTGTCGTTTCAGATTGGACTTGCGATTCTATTGGCTCAAAGCTTTAAGGCGTGATTTGAACCAAGCAAATCGTCCAATGGGATCCTGAGATATCATCGCGTGTAAAAGTCACGTTTTACTCATGTACTCAGGACGCACAAGGGAGTGTTTACCTGCAGTTTACCTGTTGATGTGGCGGGCGCTGCGCGCTGGGAGCCTCACGGTAGTGCTGTACGATACTGCAAAATTTGGTATCGATCCAATACCAAGTAAATACAGGGGCTAGTATTGCCGATACCGATACCAATACCGATACTTTTTACTAGTACCATCTAGTTTTTTGGGATTTATTAAGATAAATAGGATCAATAAAACGAGTTTTCAGACAAAATTCTCATACTGATGATGTATTCATCATCAATATGAGAATCTTGTCTGAAAAACTCAAGTTTTATTGATTACTTAATTATTTTGTAATTTTTCCTTTAATAAATCATGTGTACAATGATAATAAAATACATTTTCAGGCAAATAAAGTTTTCATTAGGAATCTCAAAATGGTTTAAATGGTTAACAAGCTCAAGATTTTTTCAATTTGAAATCTATAAAGCTGTGTAAAAAAATTCCAAACGGCGCTCCTTTTTCGGTCTGCCATCACGCAGCCACAACCGTGCTTGCTGCTGTTCTGTGCTTGTCTCGTGCTGGCGTGCTGTTTTACTTTATTTTTTTTAATGTAACGGCGGACTGCCCCATTGACTGACATCCGTGGCGTTCCAATGACAGTGCTTTACTGGTTTTTTCGGCCATTCACAGCACTCTTTTAGCGAGGTAGGTGGGATGTCCCAGCAAACAAACATGGCTGCCGCTCGAAACGGTCCAATCACAGGTATCAACCAGGTAAACTACAAATCAAGATGGCTGCCGTTCTGTAGTGGTCCAATCATGACGCTACATAGATTTCATGGGCCAATCGCAACACTAAGTAGGCGGGATGTTATTGGGGGAAAAAAACAACAAAAACAAACGTGACTAGTCAGCGGTCAGCCGCTCGTTTGAAACGGCTTTGGCGTCAAGATTGGACTATTATGACTTTAGTTGTTGTTTGAGTCAAGATCAGATAGAAGTACTAACCTTTATTTAGGAAAAGGATGTGTTTTGCATCTTCTTTGACGGAGTTTGGTGGACTGCCTCGTTGACCGACATCTGTAGCGGTGAGTACTTTCATGGCTTGCCAGGCTAGAAAAAACAGAATCGATTCCATCACGCAGGTATCTAGTATATACTCAATATCAACGTTAGATCGATACTATCGATATTTTAGATCGATCCGCCCAGCCCTACCTCACGGATGGCGTTGCTGTTTGGACTGCCCGCGTGCTCTCTCCCCCTCGGCCGTGATGTGTCGGCCTTCTGTCCTCCCCAGCTCAAGAAGGAGGTATCGTACAAGACGAGGAAAGTGAGGTAGCCGGCGCGTGAGACGTCGGGCTGGACTTCCTGGATCCCTGAGGAGGCGGCTGGTCCGATTCAGCCCAGCTTGTGACCCAGTGGCTCTGAGACGTCAGATGGATTACTCTGCGCCCTGCCCTGTGATCTTGGCCGGCTCTGAGGGTGAGCTGGCACTGCGCCACGGCCATTCGGCTCGAGGACCTCGCCAGAGTGGGGTTTGCTGGGAGAATCTGCGCTTGGTTACAGGCTCTGAGCTGGAGGAGATGGTGCCCGTGCACGATCCCGGTGCTGCGGCCCCGCCGCAGACCCGGTTTGGTCTTGTCTGTGCAGAACAAAACTTTTATTCTTCGGGATTTTTTATTCAACATGGCTTGAGTTTTCTGTGCATCTGTGAGTCTGGATCCCGTCTGGTGACTCAAGCGCCCTGCTGGAGCTGGTACCACCTGGCTCCTCCTGTTTTAATATCCCTAGATCGCAGAGCAGAGGTGATGGGCTGGTTGTTGTTTTTAAATCCAGCTTTCCTTGTAAACAGCTTACACCCATTATGTCATTTTCTTCCTTTGAACTGTGCCAGTTTGAGCTACGCATCTCCCCCCGCCTGCTAGTTGTGCTGATGTATCGCCCTCCAAAGACTGACTCTAACTTCCTAAATGATTTCAGTGATCTTGTGGCAGACTGCATCCTAAAATATGACTATGTCCTATTTTTGGTTGATTTTAACATCCATATCTGCTGTCCTGACAATGTGCTTGCTAAAGCTTTTTTGAATTTGCTAGATTCATTCAATTCAATGGGTATCGTCCCCAACTCATGCCAGGGGTCACACCCTGGACCTGGTTCTCTCTTTTGGTCTCCCTGCCATGAACCTTGAGACTTTGCCTCCTGTGTTCTCAGACCACTCTCCAATGCTCTGTAATGTTACGTTGCCATGTCCTGTCCCTGTGTGTGTAGCTCCAGCTACTAGGTTCAGAGCCCTGGATGAAGAAACTGTTGCAAAGTTCGTGGACTGTATGTCTGTAAGGTTAGAGTCCTTCAACCCAGATCTATCTAACATTGATCATTACTCACAACACTTTGATTTACTGTATTTTCTGGACTATAAGCCGCCACTTTTTCTCACGCTTTGAACCATGCGGCTTATAATGAGGTGCGGCTTTAGTCAACCAGAAAGGATGGATGCTGGAAAGTCTAATGAAGGAATGGTTAAAGGAGTGCTACAGAAAGCGCCCAGGAGGATTTTTTTCACAGTAAAACGGCGCTGCTTGTTTTCCCAGTTTCACCTCGGGATGATGACAGCAACACGGACAGCGACACTGACATCGCCACAGAAAAGGTATGTGACGAAGCTCTTCTGAGGCTGTTCAACTCCGACACTGAATAAGATGACTTCATTGGTTTCAGTGCGCAGGAGGACGATGAATAAACTAATCAATAACTTTTCTGTTTTGTTTGATACTGATCAGTTCAGTTACGTTCAGTTAAACTACGTTTTCAATTCAGTAGATATCTGCGGCTTTTAGCCCAGTGCGGCTTATACCACCCCCAAGCCTGATTACTGCCACACCTGTTTCAATCAAAAAATCACTTAAATATGAGCTGCCTGACACAGAGAAGTAGACCAAAAGCACATCAAAAGCACATCATGCCAAGATCCAAAGAAATTCAAGAACAAATGAGAACAAAAGTCATTGAGATCTATCAGTCTGGTAAAGGTTATGAAGCCATTTCTAAAGCTTTGGGACTCCAGTGAACCACAGTGAGAGCCATTATCCACCAATAGCAACAACATGGAACAGTGGTGAACCTTCCCAGGAGTGGGCGGCTGACCAAAATTACCCCAAGAGCGCAGAGACAACTCATCCAAGAAGTCACAAAAGACCTCAGGACAACTTCTAAAGAACTGCAGGCCTCACTTGCCTCAGTTAAGGTCAGTGTTCGCAACTCCACCATAAGAACGAGACTGGGCAAAAATGGCCTGCATGGCAGATTTCCAAGATGCAAACCACTGTTAAGCAAAAAGAACATTAGGGCTCATCTCAGTTTTGCTAAGAAACGTCTCAATGATAGCCAAGACTTTTGTGAAAATACCTTGTGGACTGATGAGACAAAAGTTGAACTTTTTGGAAGGCAAATGTCCCGTTACATCTGGCGTAGAAGTAACGCAGCATTTCAGACAAAGAACACCATACCAACAGTAAAATATGGTGGTGGTAGTGTGATGGTCTGGGGTTGTTTTGCTACTTCAGGAACTGGAAGGCTTGCTGTGATAGATGGAACCATGAATTCTACTGTCTACCAAAACATCCTGAAGGAGAATGTCCGGCCATCTGTTCGTCAACTAAAGCTGAAGCGATCTTGGGTGCTGCAGCAGGACAATGACCCAAAACACACCAGCAAATCCACCTCTGAATGGCTGAAGAACAACTAAATGAAGACTTTGGAGTGGCCTAGTCAAAGTCCTGACCAGAATCCTATTGAGATGCTATGGCATGACCTTAAAAAGGCGGTTCATGCTAGAAAACCCTCAAATAAAGCAGAATTACAACAATTCTGTAAAGATGAGTGGGCCAAAATTCCTCCAGAGCGCTGTAAAAGACTCGTAGCAAGTTATCGCAAACACTTGATTGCAGTTATTGCTGCTAAGGGATGCCCAACCAGTTATTAGGTTCAGGGGGCAATTACTTTTTCACACAGGGCAATGTAGGTTTGGGTTTTGTTCTCTCCCCAAATAATAAAAACCATCATTTCAAAACTGCATTTTGTGTTTACTTGTGTTATCTTTGACTAATGGTTGAATGTGTTTGATGATCAGAAACATTTTGTGTGACAAGCATGCAAAAGAATAAGAACTCAGGAAGGGGGCAAATAGGCTTTCACAGCACTGTTTATATCCACTTCTTATTCATGTGTGTGTGTGTGTGTGTGTGTGTGTGTGTGTGTGTGTGTATTTATCTGCGTGATGAATAGTGACAGCATTTTCAGTGAGGTCGGAGATGATGACTTTCTGTGTAAGCACTGGGTGCACATCTTCGAGCTCCAGCCTTCTCAGAATGCTCACTCCTTAAGATTCCGTCAGCCTTTTGTCTTGAGGAAGGTCAACGCTCTCTGCCTGTCTCCCTCTCTGCAGAACAGCTTTAGTAACTTAAATGACAAAATTGCTCTTGATGCGTGCTAATGTAAAATTGTGAGAATGGATGGGGCCAAATGGGAGAAGGACTGGTAAAAGCACAACGAAAAATACGATTTTCCTCTTATCGTGTCTACAGCTCTGTGTTTGTGCACATTATCAAATACACACGAGTTGTGCGTGTTATGACTGCAAACGCACATGCTCACTGATGTTTTATCAGAGGCTGCTGGAGACGCTGACCTGGAAACGATGATCTGAACAGGCACGAGCTCCCAAGTGAGGCCTCTAAATGATGCATCTATGAGTGTGCATACATGTTTTGTCTCTTTTTCTCCATCTAACACATAAGCATCAAGGGGGATGTTTGAATAATCATGTCTGCATCCTCTCCTTAGTTACCCCCAACATGTTAAAGATATTATACAAGATTCTCCATGTAAAATGCGTTCTCGAAAAAAAAAAATTTAAAAAAAGAGTGGTCTGTGTTGAGTGCACACAGTTCAAAATCTGCAGAACATGCTTCGGTTTTGGCGAGTAAACCACTGGGTTTCCTACATATCTGTCATATATAATAATATAATCTTATTTTTAACTTTGAAGGTCTAGCTAAAACATGAAAATAGAGGAAGGCATACATAAAGATTAAAATGATTACTCTTTTTAGATACGCACTACTTGTGAACAGGTCGTAAAGGTACAATTTGTAAGACTTATTCAGTGGAATGATCAGTAAAACAGTTTAAAGGTGCAGAGCAACTCAAACAGATGCGGCTTGGCCCGACCAAGGTTTGGTATTTTCCCTCTTCTTTCTCCCCTATTTTTAGTTCCTGCTTTGTTGAGGTATCTGGCAAGACTAAGTCGAGCCACCATCGTGATTCTGGCCGCTGATTGGCCAGGGAGCGGAGTCACCGGTTGCTCCAGAGTTTTTTGCCATGTGTTTCACTGCCTGCATCCATTTCCTGGTTCAGAGTCTGACAAAAAGCCGTAACATGGAGCAAAGTGTTCAGTAACAACACAGTTTTTCAGCTGAGTTGTGTTTCTGTGGAGCACAGAGGTTACCTTACACATGCTATATTTCACAAGTAAAAATCGCGGCCTTGCCAATTTCCTAGTTCAGAGTCTGTCAAAAAGCCATAAAACTAAGCAAAATGTCCAACACACACACACACACACACACACACACACACACACACACACACACACACACACACACACACACACACACACACACACACACACACACACTAATGTGTCTACAGTTCTATTGTGATGTCTTAGTAAATATTCTATTTGGTGAGATAAACTTTATTGTATTTATCCTAGTGGATCTATAATTAAATGGGTAAACTAGCAGTAACATGTCCAATGTCAAGGAAAGCAAAAAGTTATTATCAGGAGAGGGAGAATGTTTAAGTGGTTAGCAGCAGTGTGCTAGACGATGGCCCCCTCCATGAGGCCACTACAGCTCAGCAGAACATCGTTGTAGCTTCTTCTGGGGAGAAAAACACAGAGAGAAAATAAAGTTAACAGCTGAAATTGCAGAAAGTAATACAGTTAAAGAGCAGATAGTAGAAGAAGGTAGTAGAGTGTTGAAAGTGGTCAGTGTATCCTCCAGCAGTCTAAGCCTATAGCAGCATAACTACAGAGAAAACTTTGGATAATCTATCCTATTTAGATGGAGGCATGTTGGAGGCAGGGCAAGGAAGAGCCGTCTTTACCGACTGTACACTCCACCTCCCTCTACTCCCCCACTTGTCCAGATTTAGGCTAACGTCAGATTTTAACCATAGGCCCTATCAAATAAAAATGTTTTAAGCCTAGTCTTAAAAGTAGACAAAGTGTCTGCCTCACGGACTAAGGCTGGGAGCTGGTTTCACAGGAGAGGAGCCTGATAACTAAAAGATCTGCCTCCCATCCTAATTTTAGCTATTCTGGGAACGACCAGTAGACATGCAGTCTGAGAGCGAAGTGCTCGGTTAGGAACGTATGGAACAATCAGATCACTGATGTATGATGGAGCTTGAATATTAATATCAGCTACACTCATATTGGCTGACAAATCACGCTGTACAGAGCTGCTTAAGACTGAGTAGTGCTCCTGGAAAAACACCCTATTGTCTCAATCGTGTTGGAAGGAAGGTTACACTGAAACAGACTTCATTCTCAACATGCTGGGGGTTGTCAGTTTTTCTCCTTTCAAAATAAACGAAAGCTGGTTGTAGTTACCATCTACACTCTGACTTTACGTGGTTGCTGAATCTGCCGCAACCGAAAGCTTGGTTTATGCTTGACGCATTTACTTTCCGCTTGGTGATGCGGCTCGCGGATGGAACGCGCTTCACAACTTGCTGCGTTTATGGTTCATGCAGCTTGTCTCTGCGGTGAGCCAATATTCTCCCAAACTGAACGGGGCAGCATGGAGCTCTACGGCATGCATCCAACACTACACCATAGTGGAAGTAGAAATTACTGTTGTTTACGACATGGCATTCCAGCATTTTTTAACAGCGTCCTTGTCTTTTCCGACAGTGCGAGCTATTTCTCTCCAAGAATTATTAAAGACGTTGATCACGGTGATCTCTGAGAGCTGAATCATACAAATGTCTGTATTTACGAACCTCCGCCATACTAGTTCTTCCCAGTCCGCCATGTTTTTCTGCGTCCGACCATCCCCGTGGTTAGAAAATTTCCTAGGTGCACGGTGCGGAAAGTTTGGGCCGTGTGGAGGCGCGGTGGAGGGGCGTGGTTGTTAAAATGAAGCAATTTTGCCACGTGGAGCCATGCGAACCTCTGACGCGTCAAGCATAAACCAAGCCTAACACTGCAGCGCTGGCATTTGTAATTCGACACCAGCAGGCAAAAAGCTCCAGAGTTGTTTAAATAACCAAAATCAGTAAACAGGAGCAACTCAAAAGTTATTTCTTGTACCCCTGAGAAGCCACAGCATCTTTTAGTTGTTCCCTCTGTACCTAGGAATCGATACCGGTACTAAACTGTACCGAATTTTGAAACCTCAACCCAAAATCTATAAACTACAAATGAAACTAAAACAAACTTTGACACCACACAACTGTTTGTATTTTAATATTGTGGTGTTTCACAAACTAAAACACAGCTCCATGTGTTATTCTTCTCCTTTCCCCTCTGGACAAACGGTGTGATGGTCCTTGTAGTTTTATAAACTGGAACATTATACTGAAGCAACATTTTTTGCTGTGAACTAAATTTTACTGTGCATACTGTGCCATTCATTTTCAAACAGTTGATTTTTCCTACTCGGAAATTGGAATTTTTGAGTTACGAGGAGGAAGTGAACGCATCATTAGCTGATAGCAACGGAAAAGTATCAAGCTAACATTAACTTAAACAATTTGTTTACCTGCTGGAGCAGATTAGGATAATGATGCCTCAGTTAGATTGTTGTCAATGTTGTCATCACCCAGTCACCCATCGCATTTATTGAAGTGAACCCAAACTTCAGAGTGCGTTCTCTCTGCCTATGAGGGAGAGTGAACACACCATTAGATGATAGCAATGGATGCTCAAATATCAAAATAACGTTATCTTAGTTTATTTACCTGCTGGAGCAGATTAAGGCGATGATAACTCACTTAGAACGTTGTCAATGTTGTTATCATCACCCAGTCACCCATCGCAGTGCTCTTTCTACCATGCTGCTTTCTCTGTTTTTAGCTGACCTGCAGCGACTGAAAACATAACGCTTTTGCGCATGCGCTGCTGTCTATCTTGGGAAATGAGGTACCGGACTCTATGATACCGAAACAAGGCACCGTTTCATACCACATGAATTGGTCCTTGGTCGGTAGCACGTAATTCAGTCAGTGCCTTAAAAGGTACAAATTACGTACTCATCCCTAACTGTTAGAAGCAAATAGTCGGCTCTTAAAAATATCTCAAGATACTTTTTCAATTACCAACAAAATTATATTACGGTGAAATGTTTGTGTGAAGTAAATGAGTCAGTCATGGCGTTTTACTTCCTTTAATGGAACTATCACAACAAGCTGATAGCAAAACAGCAGTTTTAATAATGCCAGAGGCATACTACCACAGTAAGTGTAATAAGTGCTCCCTACCATAAAACACTCTACACCAGATAGGACTATATTTATCAACATACTGTGAATGACTCGTCTTTCCTTATCATCTAGAATCTTCTAGCACTGATCCATAACTGGCAGCATCCATGAAACTCATGGAAAAGGAGTGGGAAAGTGATATTTTGCCTAAAATATAGACTTCAGTAGCCACAGGGTGTCCGTCTTACAAATTGCACCTTTAGTAATAAAATATTGCACACATTTTCATTCTCGTATGTAGCCTTGAAAAACGAAATAGCAAATCTTTTACATGATGTTTGTCTCTGTGGGGATGACAGTCCTCAGAACTGCTTTCGCCGTTAACATAGGCCTAGTCAGGAAATCACACACTGTAAATTACCATTGTAAAACATCTGGTAATTTTCAAAATAATATTTTTGCAGAGATGTAATTTCTTCTCAATGTAGATTATGTCAATACATGTGACCCCATGGCTTATTTGCTCCCGGCATCTATCGAGAAAAACAGCAGTGTATTTTTTATGGCTTTAATCCTAGCAGTGTAGAGGCAGATTATGCACTCACTGGCCACTTTATTGGGTACACCTGTCCAACTGCTTATGTAAATTACTAATGAGCCAATCACATGGTGGCAGCTCAATGCATCTAGGCATGTTGACATGGTCAAGACAATCTGCTGCAGTTCAAACCAAGCTTCACAATAAAGACAGTAAAAAGAAAAAAGTCATTATTTTCCATCTGCATGAAGGGCATGTTACAGGGAAGCAGGAATAAAAATCAATTGCATGGCTTCTTAATAGTTGACTAAATGTTCTTTCAATTGATATAACCCTTGTCTGATCTTTATAGCAGCCATTAAGGGGACAGCCAGACCAATCAATATCACAAATACAACAAGATATTTAGTCTGAAGAAAACAGACACTTTGTTGTGCCTTTTCTGGAAGTGTGGAATGGCTGGTAAATGTAGGCGAGACCTCTTTGCTGCCTCTCAAATGTCAACAGATTGGAGCCCATCCTCCACCTTCTTGCCATGCCATGTAGCGTTGGGTTTTGTCTGTCAATGATTGCCCAATGGCATGCTCTTCTTAATCCACATTCTTCAGTTGTTTGTCTCCCTTCCCCTCTACGAGAACACTATACAAACTCAGAGGATATTATTATTTTCAACTTAAATCCTTTTATCTCTCTGTTACTGGCTCTGCTGTGGTCTGCTGGGGTGCAGGCAGCTCTGACCAAGACAGAAGAGACTGAAAAAGCTAGTTAAAGGGACTTTACGGAGTTTTGAATTTTTACGCTCGCGATTGCCTCCACAGGCTAAAAGTGTAACGGCAGCTTCGATAATAGGCTCGTGCACGAGGCGCGCATGCTGTACGTGCACACTCCTTAACGAAAATAACAGCTGAGACAGTCCCTTGTGTGTGTGTGTGTGTGTGTGTGTGTGTGTGTGTGTGTGTGTGTGTGTGTGTGTGTGTGTGTGGCCCGGAGGACAGAGGACAGGAGAACGCGCAGCTAAATAATTAAATAATTTAGTTCTGTACCTTTCTCTTCAGCACAGCCGACAAAGGTTTAAGATGGGTCAGTCCTCCTGCATGCTCAGATAATGCCCTTCCCTTGCTTGAAAAATTGTTCCAAAATGAAAGTTGAACCCAGATCGGCGAGTCTCAAATAAAAATTTGGGCATCTTACTGTAAAAAAATATACCATTTATGTAAAAAAGAAACTCTAAATAAGCCATATTCACATCCAGAATCGAACCTGAGTTTTCCGCACAAGAGTCCAACGTTTTACTTGGTGAGCTATAGCACCAGTGCTGTCTTTTGTATCTATAATATTTATATCCTTGATAACACCTCAAACAACGTCCAAAGAATGGTTCGGAGCGAAAATGGCTATTTTGTTGCTAATTTGCAGGAAATATCTAGAAGAAAGTAGCTAAGGGTCCTCAGAAATGTAGCTAGGTTCATCACTAGGCGTTAGGAACAGCGACAAAGTCGCTGAGTTGGCACTACCTCACTCTCTGCTGCTAAAGCTTCGGGCTATGCCTGAGCGTGAACGCGCATGAAGCAGCCTGCTCGACCAGAGCAGCTCTCTTTTTCTGTGATTTTAAAGAAAAACAGGCAATCACAGTAAAAATGCCAGGGCTCATTATACAGGACCAGGGCATTGCAGGAGAATGTATGAAGAAGAAATGTATTATTTCTATACATGTTTTGGCTGTCAAACTTCCATAATGCCCCTTTAACAAAGCTAGCTCGGCTCTGGGCTGCCCACTCGATTCAGTTGAGGAGATGTGATAGGAGGATGCTGGGGAAGATGACCACCATCTTAAAAAACCCTCCCACCCACTGGACGGTCGTTTACAAATAAAAAGAAAGAGGCTGAAATAACTCATCTTTCCCTGAAAGTGTTGCGTGAGTGATATTTGAGCACAATGCTACACTGCATCAAAGATTGCTAGTGTGGACTGTTTTGACCTTTGACATTTTGAGTTTCTTATGTGCTCTTTGTGAAAACCACTAAAGAACTGAGTCATCCAACATCAACCTGTGTGTGTGTGTGTGTGTGTGTGTGTGTGTGTGTGTGTGTGTGTGTGTGTGTGTGTGTGTGTGTGTAAGTGTGTGTGTGTGTGTGTGTGTGTGTGTGTGTGTGTGTGTGTGTGTGAGAGGGTGGGGTGTTAAGTCTTTTTTACAAAGCTGAATTATCCTTGCCACACACACACACACACACAGAGTAGACAATGTTACACACACACACACACACACACACACACACACACACACACACAGTAGACACTGCTCATATATAACACTGTCCACTGTGTGTGTGTGTGTGTGTGTGTGTGTGTGTGTGTGTGTGTGTGTGTGTGTGTGCGTGCGTGCGTGCGAGAGAGATTTAATTGCCAATGACGCATTAAGCTGTGGGGTTGTGGCAGAGTCATATTGTGCAGCCTTGTATAGTATGGAGGTGATGTGACAGAACTCAGGGCATTAACATTGTGCTGTGCACAACCACACACACCCACACTGGAAACCACTGAAAATACACACTAACATACAGTGTGTCAGAGGACTGTCATAATATCCTGCTTGGATGTGCATCTACTGCCACAGAATGAAGCTCTATATTTAGACCCTGTTGATTGTTCTCCACCTACAGCTCACAGTGGAGATAAAACAGACCAAGTCTAAAAACAAATAAGTTAAGCACACTGCATGATAGATATATAGACATGGTGTTAGTTATTTTTTATGGCTTTTATCTTGTCAAACTCCATAACTTTTTTTTAATTTTTATTTTTTCCGTGTCCTGTCTGGCTGTGAAGCAAACAGAATTAAGGTCTGAATGCTGGTAACAAGCCTTACAGATTTACTCTCAGGTGGAGCATCAAAGCGTCTGCTTTTAATGTCACGCCTGATACTTAAAACTTTATTGTTATTGTTTTTTGAATGCTTTGTAATTCCGAGCAGACATGGAGACAGAGGTGAAAGAGAAAGGAAGAGACAAAAGGTGGGGTGGGGAGGGGGAAGTGGGGGTTCCACAAAAATAAACAATCAAGATGAACAAGAGTCTGCTTCTAGACCTGCAGAAAAGTGACACACAACAATACAACAGGAGCAAGCTATCACTGCGTCGACTTGATGAAGAAATATAAAATCAACATTGTTTTACTGAACAATCACATGATAATAAATCATAGTGCATTTAGTACCAACCATAGCCTTAACACGTGTGTTGAACATGCCTAAGTCCATACTTATGAGAGCACCATGTGAGCACCTGTGTGTGTACACGTACTTGTATATGTAAGGTTTCTCTATAGGAGTGTCCAATAGAGAGTGAAGGGCCACAGATCTGCCCCCCAAAGATGTATAGGTGATGGAGCTCCCTCCAAGTCCCAGGGATCCAGGAGCTGCCCCAGAGCACAGAGATCCCAGGGAGACTGCGACCAGAAAAGCCCCTCCCCCCCCTCGAGAGGCGCAGAGGATTGCCCCGGGAGGCCACAACCATCAGCCGGCAGAGTCCCTGGAGATATCAGCGGCAAGCCCACAGGCCCGCCCGCAGCCTCCCACCCCCTAGCCGGCTGAATCCGGGATCCAGGGGCGACCACCCACGCCGGGGACCCAGCAGAGCCCAAGGACCCAGCAGAGCCCAAGGACCCAGATCCCACCAGGCAGCCACTGGGATTGATCAGGCAGATGCCAAAAATCGTAAACCCCCTGACCCGGGAGACACGAACACTCAGGCAGACCAAGGCACCACACTCCACACCAGGTGCGGCAGGAGGAGGGGAGACGAAGATGTGTAGCATCAAAAGAAGTCCCAGGAGAAGGGAGGAGTCAAAGGCCCCACCTGACATATACAGTCATACACAGACACACACTCCCTCCCTCATTCTCACACATGCACATACAACCAAAGACTCACAACAATGCATGCTGAACACCCACTCATGCTCCCCATACACACCCTATTCACTCTGGTCCCACTCTGATTATTACTACAAGAGACTCATAGATCTGCCACATCCGCAGATGAACTTAAAACACCTGAGTTTCCCAGCATTTTCTCTGCCTGCTATAACTCTAGGCAAAGAGGTGTAGCTATTTTAATACACAAAAATATCAATTTCACAGTATTGGACAAAGTTTTAGACCCAGAGGGTAGATTTATAATGTTACAAATATCTGTACTGAAACAAAGATTATGTATTGTCAACATATACTGTCCAAATATTGATGACCCTTCATTCTTTCATAATTTTTTCTCTGTACTCTCCGAACACCTGGACTGTCCACTTATATTTGGAGGTGATTTTAATTTTTGGATGGACACTTTAACAGACAGTCTCAGTACAGCGGAGACACAGCGCAATTGGCAATCCACTAACATAGAAACAGTACATAAGTGATTATGGGCTTTGTGATGCATGGCAATCTCTTCATCCTAACCATAGAGCACATATGTCAGACTCAAGGCCCGCGGGCCAGATGCAGCCCGCAGAGCATTTTTATGTGGCCCGCGAGATAAATATCAAAAATATATTAAAGCTGGCCCGCTGGCCGATATTACCACAAAGACTTCAACTCCCATGATGCTTTGCGGCATCAGCGCGGAGCCGACGCGCCCCCTCCTTTGTGTTTTTTCCAGCGCCTGCACCGGGTGTCTGCAGCTCCGCTGTCTCTGACAAACTACAATCCTCTCACACAGCGCCGAGTTCACTCAGCTGTTTTCTGACGTTGAAGCCCAGAAACGGAGATTCTAGCCGCTCAGTAATGTGTTCACGACTGAAAGAGAAAGTTTTCCAACTAACGTCCAGACAGAGCCGATATAACTCCAGCGACACGCTCAAACCAGCACGACTCTGTGGTTGCTGTCGTTGTGTTTCCTCCCCGACACACAACAACGTGGTCAAGCTGCTCAGACATGTTCAGCAGCACAAACCTATGTGAGCACCTGTTGTCAACTAATGTTGTCATTATTATGATGAAGATTAACAAAACAACAGGAGTCTCCTCCTCAGCTCAGATCAACCCCATGGTGCAGGTATCTGGCTGGAACAGGTGAGCATCACAGTAAACCAGTGGAGCAAACTGAGCTTTAAATATGTTGGTTTTCTGCTCTTTTTCTGCTCCAAAACATGAAAGTTAACAGGTGAGATGTTGCATTTTCATTCAAGATAAAATGATATTTTTATTTTGTTGTTGGCCCGCGAGAAAAGATTTAACCTACAGTAAAAAGGAAGTGGAAAGGCTGCAGATAGATGAATAGAATAGAAAATCCCTTTATTGTTCCTCAGTGGGGAAAGCTAGACGTCACAGCAGCGATGACACTTATTACAGGAGAAAAAAAGGAGAATAAAAATAAGAAAAATGAATAAACAAGAAAACATAAATCCTGAATAGATTTTAAAAATGCTGATTATACCACAAGTAATCAATACCACTGATGCCTTTTATTTCGAACTGACTTGCTCGTGTGTAATTTGGTTATTCCACATTCAGTGTTAATGCAGAAATAAGTTTGTTTCCAAATTTAAAGGTTCAAAATTGCATATATGTTGATAAAGAAAATGTGCAAATTTGCCGTCACTTTTTCAAAAAATATTAAGTTTGGCCCTCGACTCCGTCCCAGAGTTTCATTTCGGCCCCGTGTGAGTTTGAGTTTGACACCCCTGCCGTAGAAAGTATACTTTTTTCTCATATGTCCATCACTCTCATTCATGTTTGGGTTATTTTCTAGTCAGCAGCTCATACCATACTACCATATCTGCTGTTAAAGACTCAACCGGGAATTAAGTTTATGATTCTGAAAGACTAAACAACACTTTCACAGACTTTTACCAAACATTATACTCACCACAGATAAACCCAAGATAACAAGATCAGTTAGTTCCTTGACAGGATAACACTTCCTAAATTATCAGACAGCCAAGCTACAGTCCTGGACTTGCCACTAACATCAGCTGAGCTCCAGGAAGCCCATGCCTAATAGGAAGGCTCCAGGGGTCCGATTTACCAAACAATGCATAGAATCCTTACTAAAACCATACTTAAGCTCAGCAAAAAAAATGTACTTACGCCAAGTAGGTTTGTGATCTATCAAACATGGAGTACACACAGCTGCACGCAATCTCCGCTTCATAAATCAGAGACTAATGAGAAAAAATGGTGGGGTGGGGAGGGGGAAGTGGGTTTTTTTTTTTTACCATAAATCAGAGACTAATGAGAAAGGTTCTCAGCTGCTCACCACGCCCACTTACTGTCATAAATGGTCAATGCAAAGTGCCCTGTGGATCTCATGCATATGCATAAGCCAGCTTATTGCAGCATTTCGATCACGACAGCAGATCAAGGAAGCGCTATTTCACAAGCAGAGATTGAAGCCGTGTCATTTGAAGCCGTCAATGCTGTGAATTCTTCAGAGAGATCGCGGATGTAAAAATATGGTCCAATCAGGATTTTATCGCCAGACTCCCAGGTGAAAGTCTCTTATTAATGTTGATCTCAAAATAATTTGTAAAGCCCTGGCAAAAAGATTAGAGAAGGTAACCCCTTTCATAATACACCTTGACCAAACTGGTTTCATTAAGGGTAGACTGTCATCCACAAACTCACGTAGATTACTTAATTTGATAGATTTCTCTTACAGTAGGAACATTAAAACTAGTATATTATCTCTAGATGCAGAAAAGACTTTTGATAGAGTTAACTGGAAGTTCTTATTTGCAACTTTACATAAATTTGGTTTTGGGAACTTCTTCATAAACTGGCTACAAACATTTTACAGTTCACCAACAGCATGTGTCAGGACAAACGACCAAATATCAGCTAGCTTCTGTCCTCAGAGGGGGACCAGGCAGGGATGCCCACTAGGGATGAGCCGGATACTCGTTTCAGACGAGTATCCGGTACGGATAAAGCCTTTTTGACGAACACGAGCATGAGACGAGTAAACCTCGGAAATATCTGTAATCGTGCTGGAGGAAAATCCTCATTGGGTAACTGACTGTAATCACGCCAGTCACATAGAGCACCCGCCCCTCCCTACACACAAAACTCTCTAGCCGGCCGGGAGCACAGTCCGTCCGGCTCATCCACGCACACACACAGACAGTAACGGATCTTGCTGTGCTTGCTTCACTGTTGCTCACGTTTCTTCAGTTTTCCCTAGGTTTTGTTCAGCTCGCCTCTTTTTCAGTTGAATATTTAAAGTTACTTTTCTCATAACTTACATGGTGCATTTGACAAGACAGAGCTGATGTGCTGCATCCGCTCCGGTCGGGTTTTTTATTTTTTAACTCCATCTCTCTCCCTCTCACCCTCTCTATCTCTCTCAGACACACACACCTTAATCAACATTGTTTTGTTTAACTTTGTGTGGGGCAAAATGCCAAGAACGTTAAGAAAAAAATCAGTTTAATCAAATTAAAATAAAAAAATATATAAAGTTGTGTCTGGTTCTAGCATTTCATATTTCCTATTTCCTACTGCATGAGTTCAGATGTATTAATCCATGCACTTAAATATTAATGTTCTGATTTATATATATATAAGTTATAAATATATATAAAGTTGTATCTGGTTCTAGCATTTCATATTTCCTATTTCCTACTGCATGAGTTCAGATGTATTAATCCATGCACTTAAATATTAATGTTCAGATTTTATTGAAAAACTTGTTCTGTAATAGTTTCTTTACTATTGTGATCAAAAATATTTAATTTCAATTCTGAGGCTGCTCTGTAAATAGTTTTCAAATAAACAATACACATAGCAACTTCTGATCAGTCCATATCAATTTCAGACTTAAAATAATGTATTGATGTAAACCACACCCACTTCTGGGTTATGCCACGCCCATTCCGAGTACAGATACAGATAATTTAGTTGGTTGAACAGATACAGATACAGATAGTGGTGTACTCACTCATCCCTAATGCCCACTCTCCCCCTCACTGTTTGCTATCTTTATAGAACCACTAGCAACAGCAATTGGGCAAACAACAGGTATTAAAGGCATTAAATGTAAGAAAATAGAACATAAGATCAGTCTTTATGCAGATGATGTTTTACTCTTTCTCCGGAATTCTCAATCCTCCTCTCCCATTTAATAGAACTGATAAACTTTTTTTCCAAGAGTTTCAAATTACTCTCTAAAATGGTTAAAATCCACAGTTCTACCAATTCATTTCTCTTTTGTCAATTTGATTAATACACAATTGGAGTCAGGGAATATCCCATACTTGAGAATTAATATCTCTCCAAAGTTGGCAGATCTAACCAAACTAAACTACACCCCACGTTTAAAGAAAGTGGAAGATGATCTTGCAAGATGGAAATCCTTACCGATATCACTCATGGCGAGGGTTGCTACAATTAAAATGATGGTCTTACCCAGAATCAATTACTTATTTTCAATGATCCCAAACAAGCCACCAGCTGACTGGTTTAGATCTCTGGACTCCTCAATCACTAAATTCCTTTGGCAGGATAAACCTCGACGAATTAGCTTAAAAACGCTTCAGAAGACCAAAGACAGAGGAGGACTGGATCTACCCAACTTTCATTATTATTTCTTAGCCAACAGGCTGCAATATATACCAAGATGGTTGCTAGATAGCCCACTAGATGAGTCCTGGTTAGATATAGAACTGACACTTTGCAATACGATAGAGCTTTCAGACTTATTAGCTCAAGCATAAGAAAACATGAAGGCTTCAAAAATAATTAAAGCTGCAAGCAGCGTCGTTCGGCCCTCGCAGCTCCGCGCCGCTCCGGCCTGCCCGGCAGCCCGGGACACCAGGGCACGTCCGCGGAACAGAAACGTCGACCACCCCGACACCAGAAACCGCTAACGGTCACCACGTCCGCACCTCACCCTGACTCAGCATCCCCTCTGAGCCCACCATTGTCTCACCACTAAGGCATACCATCTATCTTTACCTCACTGGTGGTGTGATGACAGTGACCCAATTTTATGCTATTCTGACCACGTTTGTTAAAGTTATCGAAGGTTAAAGTTCACTAGGGGGCGCTGTGAGCAACTACAGAAAAGTCCCATTGAGGTCAGCTTTGGTTGACATAGATGGTTTTCTGTTTTCTTGCCATAAATCAGACGTTGTGTGTGTTATCTAAAGCCAGTGAGCTGAAAGGGGCGGAGCTACAGGGGTTTGAACCAACAACCACATCAATGTGTTTGGTGCAGTCACGTGATATCACAAGCCAAGTATAATGCCATTCTGACTTTGTCTTTAGAAGTTAATAAAGTTTGAACCCATCTAGGGGAGGCTGTGACCATTTACAACTAAATGCCATAGAGGTCATCTTTGGTCATCAATGATGGTTTTCTGTCAATTTGGCATCAATCAAACGTTGCATGGGTCATCTAGAGACAAAAAGCTGTAAGTGGGCGGTGTTAAAGTGAATTGAACAAGTGAGCACATACAATGTGTTGATTGCAGTTGTGTGATGACTCTCACCAAGTTTGATATAGGTTGGAGCTTTTTTGCAGAAGTTACAAAGGTTTTTTGAATCTAGGGGGCACTGTCCAAAATTTAGGAAATATTCCATGAAGAAGTTTGTAGGTTGATAACAGTCATTTGTGTGCAGTTTGGTGTGAATTGCATCATGTGAATTGCATCATGCATGTGTTATTCAGGGCCTAATATCTGTCAGGGGCGGAGCTAAAGTGATATGAACCAATTACTACAGGATTGTGTTGGGTGCCTTTGTGTGATGACACATAGGAAGTTTGGTGCAGTTAGGACCTCGTCTGTAGGAGTTATTACTGTTTTAAAGGTATGTAGGGGGCGCTGTGGTGATATCATACAACATTCACCAACCGTTTTTGCTTCGTTGGCTAAAGGGCATGATTGTTCATTGCCATGTTCAGTCTCGGACAGATCGGAGGCTGTTTGTGGAAGTTGTAGTCAAACGTACGGTCACGGCGTCACGCTAGAATTCGCCATGGCATCAAAGCCCCTCCCTATCTGAAAAGCTATCAGATCTGAATGGTCATTACAGCATCATGAAGACAGTGCATGACCTTAGTGTCATGTTGACTAAATTGGAGGTGACAAATATGGGCATTTCAGCATAAAACAATAGACTTCCTGTATTCAGGGGGCGGGGCTTAGGTGATGTCAGCTTTCCACATTGTCATTGTCTTGAGATGTGGTCAGTGATCACACAGACAAAGTTTGATATAGATCTGATCATGCACATGGGAGTTATTAAGTCAAGTAATGTAATGGCGAAAGGTCAAACTTTGAGGCTTAGCCACGCCCACACCTTTATACTTATTTAAAATCCGACGGTTGAATTTTTTCCTCTATGTCTTAAGAGTATATAGCAGAAGTTTGAAGGCGATTGGTGAAAAGGGCGATGGAGCATCACTCTCCAAACAACGTGTGCGAAAACCACTAAATCGAGTACTCGGACCAAAATAGCCGACTTCCTGTGCGACTTTGCACTTGGCTCCAAGAGACTTTTTTGTAGATCCTGAGACACCACATTAGTGTACCAAATTTCGTAATCCTCATTCAAAGCATGGCTTGGGGCTGAAAGTTTTAGTGGTCCTAGGGGGCGCTATTTAAAAAAATAGGCCACGCCCACAAAAGTCAGCTGTCTATTTCTATCGGGGGTCCGACTACGATCATTCACAACAAATTTCGAGGTGATATAACGATAAATGGAGAAATGAGAGACAAACGTATTTCCATGGCGTGATGGCGAATTTCACCATGCTACCAAAGCCCCGCCTTCTTTCAAAACCTGCCAGTACTGGAGACCAAGTGACCTCAACTAGTCTGCTGCTATTTGCCAGAGATTCCTGGTGATTGAGTAAAAGGAGTCCCATAGGGAGCTGTGAAAAAAAGAGTGGCGTGGCGACAGTTCAAAGTTTGAGGCTTAGCCACGCCCACACCTTTACACTTATTTAAAATCCGACGGTTGAATTTTTTCCTCTATGTCGTAAGAGTATATCGCCGAAGTTTGAAGGCGATTGATGAAAAGGGCGATGGAGCATCACTCTCCAAACAACGTGTGTGAAAACCACTAAATCGCGCACTTGGACCAAAATGGCCGACTTCCTGTGCGACTTTGCACTTGGCTCCAAGAGACTTTTTTGTAGGTCCTGTGACACCACATTAGTGTACCAAATTTCGTAATCCTCAGTCAAAGCATGGCTTGGGGCTGACAGTTTTAATGGTCCTAGGGGGCGCTATATCAGACAATAGGCCACGCCCACCGGATGTTCTCGTCAGATTTTTTGGGGGGCTGGGCTAGGATCACTCACAAGAAGTTTCGTGGCGATATCTTTAGAATTGACCAAATGAGAAGCAAACGTAAGGCCACAGCGGTACGCCTGACTTCGCCGCGCCGCCGCAGCCCCGCCCTCTGCCGAAAACTCCCATAAAGTGACGCCAAGCAACCTCCACTTGTCGTGAGTTACCAGCTACAGTTTTGTGGTGATTAAGTGAAATGGGACACTTTGGGACCTTTCACAGTAAAACTTGACCTTTTTGGCCCTGAGGGGGCGGGGCTTGTGTGATGTCATAATCCGACCATTCAAATTACTTTGTGGGTGGATGATGAATGACCACAGAACGTTTGGTAACTATATTCCAATCAGTTATGAAGTTATAGCAATTTAAATTTTTTTGGCGAGTAGTCAAACTTCGAGGCCTGGCCCCGCCCCTTCAACATATACGAAAACTCAGAATCCTTGTCTCATTTTGTTCGCCCATCCCTTCTGAGCAATTTTACACAATTTTTGAGATGATCCTGCGAAAAATGATCGAGCAATCCAATCAGAAACAGACCCTAAAAACGGCAAAAATGGCTAAAAATCGCCATTTCAACCCAAAATGGCCGACTTCCTGTTTGATATTGACCATGGTTGCAAGAGACTTTTCTGTGCGGTCTGTTGAGTACTACAAGTGTACCAAATTTCATAACTGTACGATAAACTAAGCTTTATGGAGAGGTGTATTTTTCACCTTGTAGGGGGCGCTGTTCAGCCATTTTCTTTGCGATTTTTTTGGGACCTTTAAAATATCAAATTTTTCACCAGGCTTGACAAGTTTGCAAAATATTGTGAGTTTTGGGGTATGTTAAGGTCCCCAAAAAGCCGTTCAAAGGGGCACGAGAATAATAAATTAAAGCTGCAAGCAGCGTCGTTCGGCCCTCGCAGCGAAGCTGCTCGCCCTCCTTCTGCACCCCCTCCGCTCCATCCCCGACGCTCTCCAAACCCGGCTCCGCGCTTTTCCATCCTGGCCGGCAGCCGAGGGCACCAGGGCATGCCTGGCGGAACAGAAACTCAGCCACCCCGACACCGGAAACAGTAAAAGGCCTCCTCGTCCACACCTCACCCTGACTCAGCATCCCTTCTGAGCCCACCATTACATGTCTCACCACTAGGAGATACTCTATCTTTACCACACTGGTGATGTGATGTTCAGTCTCGGGCAAATCGGAGGCTGTTTGTGGAAGTTACAGTCAAACGTAAGGTCACAGCGTCACGCCAGAAATCGCCATGGCATCAAAGCCCCTCACTTTCTAAAAAGCTATCAGATCTGAATGGTCATTACAACATCATGAAGACAGTGCATGACCTTAGTGTCATCTTGACTAAATTAGAGGGGACAAATATGGGCAGTTCACCATAAAACAATAGACTTCCTGTAGTCAGGGGGCGGGGCTTAGGTGATGTCAGCTCTCCACATTGTCACTGTCTTCAGATGTGGTCAGTGATCACATAGACAAAGTATGAAATTGATCTGATCATGCACATGGGAGTTGTTAAGTCAAATAAGGTAATGGCGACTGGTCAAAGTTTGAGGCTTAGCCACGCCCACACCTTTATACTTATTTAAAATCCGACGGTTGAATTTTTTCCTCTATGTCCTAAGAGTATATAGCAGAAGTTTGAAGGAGATCGGTGGAAAGGGCGAGGAGATATCATTCTCCTAATAACGTGTGCGAAAAACACTAAATTGAGTACTTGGACCAAAATGGCCGACCTCCTGTAGGACATTGCTCTTGGCTCCAAGAGACTTTTTTGTAGGTCCTGATACACTACATTAGTGTGCCAAATTTTGTGATCCTCAGTCAAAGCATGGCTTGGGGCTGACTGTTTTAATGGTCCTAGGGGGCGGTGTTTCAGAAAATAGGTCACGCCCACAAACTTCAGCTGTCCAATTCTATTAGGGGTCAGAGTAGGATCACTCTTCAGAACTTGTGTGGCGATGTCACAATGACTGAAGAAATGAGAGACAAACGTATTTCCATGGCGTGATGGCAAATTTCGCCATGCTCCCAAAGCCCCGCCTTTATTCGAAACCTGCCAGTACTATAAACCAAGTGACCTCAACTTGTCTGCTGCTATTTGCCAGTGTTTGCTGGTGATTGGTTAAAAGGAGTCCAATAGGGAGCTGTGAAAATAAGAGTGGCGTGGCGACAGGTCAAAGTTTGAGGCTTAGCCACGCCCACATCTTTATACTTATTTAAAATCCGACGGTTGAATTTTTTCATCTATGTCTTAAGAGTGTATAGCAGATGTTTGAAGGTGATTGTTGAAAAGGGTGATGGAGAATCCTTATCCAAACAATGTGTGCGAAAACCACTAAATCGAGTACTTGGACCAAAATGGCCGACTTCCTGTGCGACTTTGCTCTTGGCTCCAAGAGACTTTTTTGTAGGGCCTGAGACACCACATTAGTGTACCAATTTTCGTACTCCTCAGTCAAAGCATGGCTTGTGGCTGGCAGTTTTATTGTTCCTAGGGGGGCGCTATTTCAGAAAATAGGCCACGCCCACAAATTACAGCTGTCCAGTTCTATTGGGGGTCAGACTAGGATCACTCACCAGACATTTTGTGGCAATGGCACGATAATTGAAGAAATGAGAGGCAAACGTATTGCCATGGCGTGATGGCGAATTTCGCCATGCTCCCAAAGCCCCGCCTTTATTCGAAACCTGCCAGGACTAAAGACCAAGTGTCCTCAACTTGTCTGCTGCTATTTGCCAGTGATTGCTGGCGATTGGTTAAAAGGAGTCCAATAGGGAGCTGTGAAAAAAAGAGTGGCGTGGCGACAGGTCAAAGTTTGAGGCTTAGCCACGCCCACACCTTTATACTTATTTAAAATCCGACGGTTGAATTTTTTCCTTTATGTCTTAAGAGTGTATAGCAGAAGTTTGAAGGCGATTGGTGAAAAGGGCGATGGAGCATCACTCTCCAAACAACGTGTGCGAAAACCACTAAATCGAGTACTTGGACCAAAATGGCCGACTTCCTGTGCGACTTTGCACTTGGCTCCAAGAGACTTTTTTGTAGGTCCTGAGACACCACATTAGGAAACCAAATTTCGTACTCCTCAGTCAAAGCATGACTTGGGGCTGACAGTTTTAATGGTCCTAGGGGGCGCTATTTCAGAAAATAGGCCACGCCCACTGGATGTTCACATCACATTTTGTGGGGGGCCGAACTAGGATCACTCCCAAGAGGTTTTGTGGCGATATCGCTAGAAATGACGAAATGGGAGGCAAACGTAAGGCCACATCGGTACGCCTGACTTCGCCGCGCCGCCACAGCCCCGCCTTCTGCAGAAAACTTCCATAAAGTGACGCCAAGCAACCCCAACTTGTCTTCAGTTACCTGCTACAAATTTGGGGTGATTAGTTGAAAGGGCGAATTTTGGAAAATTTCCCAGTAAAACTTGACCTTTTAAGGCCTGAGGGGGCGGTGCTTATGTGACATCATCAATCGACCATTCATTTGTCTTTGGGGGGCGATTCCGATTGTCCATAGATAATTACTTTAACTGTAATTCTTTCATTTATGAAATTAAAGCAATTTGAATTTTTTTGGCGAGTGCTTGAACTTTGAGGCCTGGCCCCGCCCCTTCAGTATTTACGAAAAGTCAATTTTATTTGCTCATTTGATTCATCCATCGCTTCTGTTCGATCGCACACTATTTTTGAGACAATCGTGCGAAAAATGACCAAACTGTTCAACCAAATGTAGACCCTAGAAATGGCCAAAACGGGGTCAAAATGGCCACTTTAGTCCAAAATGGCCGACTTCCTGTTTGATATTGACCATGGGTGCAAGAGGCTTTTCTGTGCGTATTGTTGAGTTCTACAAGTGTACCAAATTTCATCGTTCTACTATGAAAAAAGGTCAAAGCAGAGGGGTATTTTTAATTTTCTAGGGGGCGCTGTCGAAACATTTTTGTACCAACGTTCACGTTGCCAGTGAAATACGTAAATTTCACGCACTTTCTATATTGGGCCAGAATTTGGTGAGTTTTTGGATATGCTAAGACCCCCTAAAGGCCACCCAAAGACGCGGAAGAAAAAGAAAAAAAAAAATTAAAGCTGCAAGCAGCGTCGTTCGGCCCTCGCAGCTCCGCGCCGCTCCGGCCTGGCCGGCAGCCCGGGGCACCAGGGCACGTCTGGCAGAACAGAAACGTCAACCACCCCGACACCAGAAACCGCAAATGGCCTCCTCGTCCGCACCTCACCCTGACTCAGCATCCCCTCTGAGCTCACCATTAAATTGAATTGTAAGGTTACGGCGTTACGCCAGAATTCGCCATGGCATCAAAGCCCCTCCCTATCTGGAAAGCTATCAGATCTGAATGGTCATTACAGCATCATGAAGACCGTGCATGACCTTAGTGTCATGTTGACTAAATTAGAGGGGACAAATATGGGCATTTCAGCATAAAACAATAGACTTCCTGTATTCAGGGGGCGGGGCTTAGGTGATGTCAGCTGTCCACATTGTCATTGTTTAAAGATATGGTCAATGATCACACAGACAAAGTTCGAAAAAGATCTGATCATGCACATGGGAGTTATTAAGTCAAGTAAAGTAATGGCGAAAGGTCAAAGTTTGAGACTTAGCCACGCCCACACCTTTCAACTTTTGAAAAATCCGACGGTTGAATTTTTTCTCCTATGTCTTAAGAGTAAATAGCAGAAGTTTGAAGGCGATTGGTGAAAAGGGCAACGGAGCATCACTCTCCAAACAACGTGTGCCAAAACAACTAAATCGCGTACTTGGACCAAAATGGCCGACTTCCTGTGCGACTTTGCACTTGGCTCCAAGAGACTTTTTTGTAGGTCCGGAGACACCTCATTAGTGTACCAAATTTCGTAATCCTCAGTCAAAGAATGGCTAGGGGCTGACAGTTTTAATGGTCCTAGGGGGCGCTATTTCAGAAAAATGGCCACGCCCACAAATTTTAGCTGTCCATTTCTATTGGGGGTCAGACTAGGATCACTCACAACAAATTTCGAGGTGATATCTCGATAACTTAAGAAATGAGAGGCAAACGTATTTCCATGGCGTGATGGCGATTTTCGCCATGCTCCCAAAGCCCCGCCTTTTTTCAAAACCTGCCAGTACTGGAGACAAAGTAACCTCAACTTGTCTACTGCTGTTTGCCACAGAATCCTGGTGTTTGGGTAAAAGGAGTCCAGTAGGGAGCTGTGAAAAAAAGAGTGGCGTGGCGACAGGTCAAAGTTTGAGGCTTAGCCACGCCCACATCTTTCAACTTTTGAAAAATCCGACGGTTGAATTTTTTCCCCTATGTCTTAAGAGTATATAGCAGAAGTTTGAAGGAGATTGGTGAAAAGGGCGACGGAGCATCACTCTCCAAACAACGTGTGCGAAAACCACTAAATCGCGCACTTGGACCAAAATGGCCGACTTCCTGTGCGACTTTGCGCTTGGCTCCAAGAGACTTTTTTGTAGGTCCTGAGACACCACATTAGTGTACCAAATTTCGTAATCCTCAGTCAAAGCATAGCTTGGGGCTATTAGTTTAAATGGTCCTAGGGGGCGCTATTTAAGAAAATAGGCCACGCCCACTAAATTCAGATATCTATGTCGCTTGGGGGTCAGACTAGGATCACGCACCAGAAGTTTCGTAGCAATATCACGATAACTGAAGAAATGAGAGGCAAACATACTTCCATGGCGTGATGGCGATTTTCGCCATGCTCCTGAAGCCCCGCCTTTTTTTGAAACCTGCCAGTACTGGATACCAAGTGACCTCAAGTTGTCTACTGCTGTTTGCCAGAGATTCCTGCTGATTGGGTAAAAGGAGTCCAGTAGGGAGCTGTGAAAAAATGAGTGGCGTGGCGACAGGTCAAAGTTTGAGGCTTAGCCACGCCCACACCGTTAAACTTTTGAAAAATCCGACGGTTGAATTTTTTCCTCTTTGTCTTAAGAGTATATAGCAGACGTTTCAAGGAGATTGGTGAAAAGGGCGACGGAGCATCACTCTCCAAACAAGGTGTGCGAAAACCAGTAAATCGCGTACTTGGACCAAAATGGCCGACTTCCTGTGCGACTTTGCACTTGGGTCCAAGAGACTTTTTTGTAGGTCCTGAGACACCACATTAGTGTACCAAATTTCGTAATCCTCAGTCAAAGCATGGCTTGGGGCTGACAGTTTTAATGGTCCTAGGGGGCGCTATTTCAGAAAATAGGCCACGCCCACCGGATGTTCACATCAGATCTTTTGGGGGGCCGGACTAGGATCACTCACAAGAAGTTTCGTGACGATATCTTTGGAAATGACGAAATGGGAGGCAAACGTAAGGCCAAGGCGGTACGCCTGAATTCGCCGCGCCGCCACAGCCCCGCCCTCTGCCGAAAACTCCCATAAAGTGACGCCAAGCAACCCCCACTTGTCTTGAGTTACCAGCTACAAATTTGTGGTGATTAAGTGAAATGGGGCAATTTGGGACCTTTCACAGTAAAACTTGATCTTTTTGGTCCTGAGGGGGCGGGGCTTGTGTGATGTCATCATCCGACCATTCAATTTACTTTGTGGGGGGATGACGAATGACCACAGAAAGTTTGGTAACTCTATTCCATTCAGTTATGAAGTTATAGCAATTTAAATATTTTTGGCGAGTAGTCAAACTTCGAGGCCTGGCTCCGCCCCTTCAACATATACGAAAACTCAGAATCCTTATCTCATTTTGTTCGCCCATCCCTTCTGAGCAATTTTACACAATTTTTGAGACGATCGTGCGAAAAATGTTCGAGCAATCCAATCAGAAACGGACCCTAAAAACGGCAAAAACGGCAAAAAATCGCCATTTCAACCCAAAATGGCCGACTTCCTGTTTGATATTGACCATGGTTGCAAGAGACTTTTCTGTGCGGACTGTTGAGTACTACAAGTGTACCAAATTTCATAACTGTACGATAAACTAAGCTTTATGGAGAGGGGTTTTTTTCACTTTGTAGGGGGCGCTGTTCAGCCATTTTCTTTGCGATTTTTTTGGGACCTTTAAAATATCAAATTTTTCACCAGGCCTGACAAGTGTGCAAAATATTGTGAGTTTTGGGGTATGTTAAGGTCCCCAAAAAGCTGTTCAAAGGGGGCACGGAATAACAAAAAATAATTAAAGCTGCAAGCAGCGTCGTTCGGCCCTCGCAGCTCCGCGCCGCTCCGGTCTGCCGTCGCACCAGTGCACGTCTGACAGAACAGAAACGTCAACCACCCCGACACCAGAAACCGCGAATGGCCTCCTAGTCTGCACCTCACCCTGACTCAGCATCCCCTCTGAGCTCACCATTAAATTGAATATTAAGATTACGGCGTTACGCCAGAATTCGCCATGGCATCAAAGCCCCTCCCTTTCTGGAAAGCTATCAGATCTGAATGGTCATTACAGCATCATGAAGACAGTGCATGACCTTAGGGTCATGTTGACTAAATTAGAGGGGACAAATATGGGCATTTCAGCATAAAAAATAAATTCCTGTAGTCAGGGGGCGTGGCTTAGGTGATGTCAGCTGTCCACATTGTCATTGTTTACAGATATGGTCAATGATCACACAGACAAAGTTCGAAAAAGATCTGATCATGCACATGGGAGTTATTAAGTCAAGTAAAGTAATGGCGAAAGGTCAACGTTTGAGGCTTAGCCACGCCCACACCTTTCAACTTTTGAAAAATCCGACGGTTGAATTTTTTCCCCTATGTCTTAAGAGTGTATTGCAGAAGTTTGAAGGTGATTGGTGAAAAGGGCGACGGAGCATCACTCTCCAAACAATGTGTGCGAAAACCACTAAATCACGTACTTGCACCAAAATGGCCGACTTCCTGTGCGACTTTACGCTTGGCTCCAAGAGACTTTTTTGTAGGTCCTGAGACCCCACATTAGTGTACCAAATTTCGTAATCCTCAGTCAAAGCATGGCTTGGGGCTGAAAGTTTTAATGGCTCTAGGGGGCGCTATTTAAGAATATAGGCCACGCCCACAAACTTCAGCTGTCTATTTCTCTTGGAGCTCAGACTAGGATCACTCACCAGAAGTTTCGTAGCAATATCACGATAACTGAAGAAATGAGACAAACGTATTTCCATGGCGTGATGGCGATTTTCGCCATGGTCCCAAAGCCCCGCCTTTTTTCAAAACCTGCCAGTACTGGAGACCAAGTAACCTCAACTTGTCTACTGCTGTTTGCCACAGAATCCTGGTGATTGGGTAAAAGGAGTCCAGTAGGGAGCTGTGAAAAAAAGAGTAGCGTGGCGACAGGTCAAAGTTTGAGGCTTAGCCACGCCCACACCTTTCAACTTTTGAAAAATCCGACGGTTAAATTTTTTCCCCTATGTCTTAAGGGTATATAGCAGAAGTTTGAAGGAGATTGGTGAAAAGGGCGACGGAGCATCACTCTCCAAACAACGTGTGCGAAAACCACTAAATCGCGTACTTGATCCAAAATGGCCGACTTCCTGTGCGACTTTGAACTTGACTCCAAGAGACTTTTTTGTAGGTCCTGAGACACCACATTAGTGTACCAAATTTCGTAATCCTCAGTCAAAGCATGGCTTGGGGCTAATAGTTTAAATGGTCCTAGGGGGCGCTATTTCAAAACATAGGCCACGCCCACAAAATTCAGCTGTCTATTTCTCTTGGAGCTCAGACTAGGATCACTCACCAGAAGTTTCGTAGCAATATCACGATAACTGAAGAAATGAGAGACAAACGTATTTCCATGGCGTGATGGCGATTTTCGCCATGGTCCCAAAGCCCCGCCTTTTTTCAAAACCTGCCAGTACTGGAGACCAAGTAACCTCAACTTGTCTACTGCTGTTTGCCACAGAATCCTGGTGATTGGGTAAAAGGAGTCCAGTAGGGAGCTGTGAAAAAAAGAGTAGCGTGGCGACAGGTCAAAGTTTGAGGCTTAGCCACGCCCACACCTTTCAACTTTTGAAAAATCCGACGGTTGAATTTTTTCCCCTATGTCTTAAGGGTATATAGCAGAAGTTTGAAGGAGATTGGTGAAAAGGGCGACGGAGCATCACTCTCCAAACAACGTGTGCGAAAACCACTAAATCGCGTACTTGATCCAAAATGGCCGACTTCCTGTGCGACTTTGAACTTGACTCCAAGAGACTTTTTTGTAGTTCCTGAGACACCACATTAGTGTACCAAATTTCGTAATCCTCAGTCAAAGCATGGCTTGGGGCTAATAGTTTTAATGGTCCTAGGGGGCGCTATTTCAGAAAATAGGCCACGCCCACCAGATGTTCACATCAGATCTTTTGGGGGGCCGGACTAGGATCACTCACAAGAAGTTTCGTGACGATATCTTTGGAAATGACGAAATGGGAGGCAAACGTAAGGCCAAGGCGGTACGCCTGAATTCGCCGCGCCACCACAGCCCCGCCCTCTGCCGAAAACTCCCATAAAGTGACGCCAAGCAACCCCCACTTGTCTTGAGTTACCAGCTACAAATTTGTGGTGATTAAGTGAAATGGGGCAATTTGGGACCTTTCACAGTAAAACTTGATCTTTTTGGTCCTGAGGGGGCGGGGCTTGTGTGATGTCATCATCCGACCTTTCAATTTACTTTGTGGGTGGATGACGAATGACCACAGAAAGTTTGGTAACTCTATTCCATTCAGTTATGAAGTTATAGCAATTTAAATATTTTTGGCGAGTAGTCAAACTTCGAGGCCTGGCTCCGCCCCTTCAACATATACGAAAACTCAGAATCCTTATCTCATTTTGTTCGCCCATCCCTTCTGAGCAATTTTACACAATTTTTGAGACGATCGTGCGAAAAATGATCGAGCAATCCAATCAGAAACGGACCCTAAAAACGGCAAAAACGGCAAAAAATCGCCATTTCAACCCAAAATGGCCGACTTCCTGTTTGATATTGACCATGGTTGCAAGAGACTTTTCTGTGCGGACTGTTGAGTACTACAAGTGTACCAAATTTCATAACTGTACGATAAACTAAGCTTTATGGAGAGGGGTTTTTTTCACTTTGTAGGGGGCGCTGTTCAGCCATTTTCTTTGCGATTTTTTTGGGACCTTTAAAATATCAAATTTTTCACCAGGCCTGACAAGTGTGCAAAATATTGTGAGTTTTGGGGTATGTTAAGGTCCCCAAAAAGCTGTTCAAAGGGGGCACGGAATAACAAAAAATAATAATAATCAGAGCAAAAACAAGAGGCCTTCGCAGCGCTTTCGCTGCTCGGGCCTAATAATAATCAGAGCAAAAACAAGAGGCCTTCGCAGCGCTTTCGCTGCTCGGGCCTAAAAAAAGAAAAAAAAAAAAGAATTAAAGCTGCAAGCAGCGTCGTTCGGCCCTCGCAGCGAAGCTGCTCGCCCTCCTTCAGCACCCCCTCCGCTCCATCCCCGACGCTCTCCAAACCCGGCTCCGCGCTTCTCCATCCTGGCCGGCAGCCGAGGGCATCAGGGCATGCCTGTCGGAACAGAAAGTCAGCCACCCCAACACCGGAAACCGTGAAAGGCCTCCTCGTCCACACCTCACCCTGACTCAGCATCCCTTCTGAGCCCACCATTACATGTCTCACCCCTAGGAGATACTCTATCTTTACCACACTGGTGATGTGATGTTCAGTCTCGGGCAAATCGGAGGCTGTTTGTGGAAGTTACAGTCAAACGTAAGGTCACAGCGTCACGCCAGAAATCGCCATGGCATCAAAGCCCCTCACTTTCTGAAAAGCTATCAGATCTGAATGGTCATTACAACATCATGAAGACAGTGCATGACCTTAGTGTCATCTTGACTAAATTAGAGGGGACAAATATGGGCAGTTCACCATAAAACAATAGACTTCCTTTAGTCAGGGGGCGGGGCTTAGGTGATGTCAGCTGTCCACATTGTCACTGTCTTCAGATGTGGTCAGTGATCACACAGACAAAGTATGAAATTGATCTGATCATGCACATGGGAGTTATTAAGTCAAATAAAGTAATGGCGACTGGTCAAAGTTTGAGGCTTAGCCACGCCCATACCTTTATACTTATTTAAAATCCGACGGTTGAATTTTTTCCTCTATGTCTTAAGAGTATATAGCAGGAGTTTGAAGGTGATCGGTGGAAAGGGCGAGGAGATATCATTCTCCTTATAACGTGTGCGAAAACCACTTAATTGAGTAATTGCACCAAAATGGCCGACCTCCTGTGCGACATTGCGCTTGGCTCCAAGAGACTTTTTTGTAGGTCCTGAGACACTACATTAGTGTGCCAAATTTTGTGATCCTCAGTCAAAGCATGGCTTGGGGCTGACTGTTTTAATGGTCCTAGGGGGCACTGTTTTGGAAAATAGGCCACGCCCACAAACTTCAGCTGTCCAATTATATTAGGGGTCAGAGTAGGATCACTCATCAGAAATTGTGTGGCAATGTCACAATGATTGAAGAAATGAGAGACAAACGTATTTCCATGGCGTGATGGCGAATTTCGCCATGCTCCCAAAGCCCCGCCTTTATTCGAAACCTGCCAGTACTATAGACCTAGTGACCTCAACTTGTCTGCTGCTATTTGCCACTGTTTGGTGGTGATTGGATAAAAGGAGTCCAATAGGGAACTGTGAAAAAAAGAGTGGCGTGGCGACAAGTCAGAGTTTGAGGCTTAGCCACGCCCACACCTTTATACTTATTTAAAATCCGACGGTTGAATTTTTTCATCTATGTCTTAAGAGTATATAGCAGAAGTGTGAAGGCGATTGGTGAAAAGGGCGACGGAGCATCACTCTCCAAACAACGTGTGCGAAAACCACTAAATCACGCACTTGGACCAAAATGGCCGACTTCCTGTGCGACTTTGCACTTGGCTCCAAGAGACTTTTTTGTAGGTCCTGAGACACCACATTAGTGTACCACATTTCGTAATCCTCAGTCAAAGCATGGCTTGGGGCTGTCAGTTTTAATGGTCCTAGGGGGCGCTATTTCAACAAATAGACCACGCCCACCGGAATGTCACATCAGATTTTTTGGGGGGCCGGACTAGCATCACTCACAAGAAGTTTCGTGGCGATATCTCTAGAAATGACGAAATGGGAGGCAAACGTAAGGCCTAAGTGGTACGCCTGAGTTCGCCGCGCCGCCACAGCCCCGCCTTCTGCAGAAAACTCCCATAAAGTGACGCCAAGCAACCCCAACTTGTCTTCAGTTACCTGATACAAATTTGGGATGATTATTTGAAAGGGCAAATTTTGGAAAATTTCCCAGTAAAACTTGACCTTTTAAGTCCTGAAGGGGCGGGGCTTATGTGACATCATCAATTGACCATTCATTTGTCTTCGGGGGGCGATGATGATTGTCCATAGAAAGTTACTTTAACTGTAATTCTTTCATTTATGAAATTATAGCAATTTGAATTTTTTTGGCGAGTGCTCGAACTTTGAGGCCTGGTCCCGCCCCTTCAGTATTTACGAAAAGTCAATTTTATTGTCTCATTTTAATCGTCCGTCGCTTCTGTTCGATCGCACACTATTTTTGAGACGATCGTGCGAAAAATGACCAAACTGTTCAACCAAATATAGACCCAAGAAATGGCCGAAACAGGGTCAAAATGGCCACTTTAGTCCAAAATGGCCGACTTCCTGTTTGATATTGACCATGGATGCAAGAGGCTTTTCTGTGCGTATTGTTGAGTTCTACAAGTGTACCAAATTTCATAACTGTACGATAAACTAAGCTTTATGGAGAGGGGTATTTTTCACTTTCTAGGGGGCGCTGTTCAGCCATTCTTTTATGAACTTTCACATTGCCAGTGAAATACGTAAATTTCACGCACTTTCAATATTGGGCCAGAATTTGGTGACTTTTTGGATATGCTAAGACCCCCTAAAGGCCAGTCAAAGACGCGGAAGAAAAAAGAAAGAAAGAAAGCGTAATAATAAACGGAGCAGATACAATAGGCCTTCGCAGCTTCACTGCTCGGGCCTAATTAAAGCTGCAAGCAGCGTCGTTCGGCCCTCGCAGCTCCGCGCCGCTCCGGCCTGGCCGGCAGCCCGGGGCACCAGGGCATGTGTGGCAGAACAGAAACGTCAATCATCCCGTCACCGGAAACAGCAAATGGCCTCCTAGTCCGCACCTCACCCTGACTAAGCATCCCCTCTGAGCTCACCATTAAATTGAATTGTAAGGTTACGGCGTTACGCCAGAATTCGCCATGGCATCAAAGCCCCTCCCTTTCTGGAAAGCTATCAGATTTGAATGGCCATTACAGCATCATGAAGACAGTGCATGACCTAGGTGTCATGTTGACTAAATTAGAGGGGACAAATATGGGCATTTCAGCATAAAATAATAACTTCCTTTAGTCAGGGGGCGGGGCTTAGATGATGTCAGCTGTCCACATTGTCATTGTTTACAGATATGGTCAATGATCACACAGACAAAGTTCGAAAAAGATCTGATCATGCACATGGGAGTTATTAAGTCAAGTAATGGCGAAAGGTCAAAGTTTGAGGCTTAGCCACGCCCACACCTTTCAACTTTACAAAAATCCGACGGTTGACTTTTTTCCCCTATGCCTTAAGAGTATATAGCAGAAGTTTGAAGGCGATTGGTGAAAAGGGCGAAGGAGCATCACTCTTCAAACAACGTGTGCGAAAACCACTAAATCGCGTACTTGGACCAAAATGGCCGACTTCCTGTGCAATTTTGTGCTTGGCTCCAAGAGACTTTTTTGTAGGTCCTGGGACACCACATTAGTGTACCAAATTTCGTAATCCTCAGTGAAAGCATGGCTTGGGGCTAATAGTTTAAATGGTCCTAGGGGGCGCTATTTCAGAAATTAGGCCACGCCCACATATTTCAGCTGTCTATGTCTCTTTGGGGTCAGACTAGGATCACTCACCAGAAGTTTCGTAACAATATCACGATAAATGAAGAAATGAGAGGCAAACGTATTTCCATGGCGTGCTGGCGATTTTCGCCATGCTCCCAAAGCCCCGCCTTTTTTTGAAACCTTCCAGTACTGGATACCAAGTGACCTCAAGTTGTCTACTGCTATTTGCCAGAGACTCCTGCTGATTGGGTAAAAGGAGTCCAGTAGGGAGCTGTGAAAAAAAGAGTGGTGCGGCGACAGGTCAAAGTTTGAGGCTTAGCCACGCCCACACCTTTCAACTTTTGAAAAATCCGACGGTTGAATTTTTTCCCCTATGCCTTAAGAGTATATAGCAGAAGTTTGAAGGCGATTGGTGAAAAGGGCGACGGAGCATCACTCTCCAAACAACGTGTGCGAAAACCACTAAATCGCGTACTTGGACCAAAATGGCCGACTTCCTGTGCAATTTTGTGATTGGCTCCAAGAGACTTTTTTGTAGGTCCTGGGACACCACATTAGTGTACCAAATTTCGTAATCCTCAGTCAAAGCATGGCTTGGGGCTATTAGTTTAAATGGTCCTAGGGGGCGCTATTTCAGAAATTAGGCCACGCCCACATATTTCAGCTGTCTATGTCTCTTTGTGGTCAGACTAGGATCACTCACCAGAAGTTTCGTAACGATATCACGATAAATGAAGAAATGAGAGGCAAACGTATTTCCATGGCGTGATGGCGATTTTCGCCATGCTCGCAAAGCCCTGCCTTTTTTTGAAACCTTCCAGTACTGGATACCAAGTGACCTCAAGTTGTCTACTGCTATTTGCCAGAGACTCCTGCTGATTGGGTAAAAGGAGTCCAGTAGGGAGCTGTGAAAAAAAGAGTGGTGCGGCGACAGGTCAAAGTTTGAGGCTTAGCCACGCCCACACCTTTCAACTTTTGAAAAATCCGACGGTTGAATTTTTTCCTCTATGTCTTAAGAGCAGATGGCAGAAGTTTGAAGGAGATTGGTGAAAATGGCGACGGAGCATCACTCTCCAAACAACGTGTGCGAAAACCACTAAATTGCGTACTTGGACCAAAATGGCCGACTTCCTGTGCAACTTTGCACTTGGCTCCAAGAGACTTTTTTGTAGGTCCTGAGACACCACATTAGTGTACCAAATTTCGTACTCCTCAGTCAAAGCATGGCTTGGGGCTGACAGTTTTAATGGTCCTAGGGGGCGCTATTTCAGAAAATAGGCCACGCCCACCGGATGTTCACATCAGATCTTTTGAGGGGCCGGACTAGGATCACTCACAACAAGTTTCATGACGATATCTTTAGAAATGACGAAATGGAAGGCAAACGTAAGGCCATGGCGGTACGCCTGACTTCGCCGCGCCGCCACAGCCCCGCCTTCTGCCGAAAACTCCCATAAAGTGACGCCAAGCAACCTCCACTTGTCTTGAGTTACCAGCTACAAGTTTGTGGTGATTAAGTGAAATGGGGCAATTTGGGACCTTTCACAGTAAAACTTGACCTTTTTGGTCCTGAGGGGGCGGGGCTTGTGTGATGTCATCATCCGACCATTCAATTTACTTTGTGGCTGGATGACGAATGACCACAGAAAGTTTGGTAATTCTATTCCTTTCAGTTATTAAGTTATAGCAATTTAAAAGTTTTTGGCGAGTAGTCAAACTTCGAGGCCTGGCCCCGCCCCTTCAGTAATTACGAAAAGTCAATTTTATTGTCTCAATTTGTTCCTCCATCTCTTCTGAGCAATTTTACACAATTTTTGAGACGATCGTGCGAAAAATGATCGAGCAATCCAATCAGAAACGGACCCTAAAAACGGCCAAAACGGCAAAAAATCGCCATTTCAACCCAAAATGGCCGACTTCCTGTTTGATATTGACCATGCTTGCAAGAGACTTTTCTGTGCGGACTGTTGAGTACTACAAGTGTACCAAATTTCATAACTGTACGATAAACTAAGCTTTATGGAGAGGGTTTTTTTTCACTTTCTAGGGGGCGCTGTTCAGCCATTTTCTTTGCGATTTTTTTGGGACCTTTAAAATATCAAATTTTTCACCAGGCCTGACATGTGTGCAAAATATTGTGAGTTTTGGGGTATGTTAAGGTCCCCAAAAAGCCGTTCAAAGCGGGCTAAGAATAATAAATAAAAAAGAATAAACAGAGCAAAAACAAGAGGCCTTCGCAGCGCTTTCGCTGCTCGGGCCTAATAAACGGAGCAGATACAATAGGCCTTCGCAGCTTCACTGCTCGGGCCTAATAATATCAGCACCTCTCTGACAGCATGGTGGGAGTATCTAAAAATGACAGAGTTTTCACTAATACCATGCAGACGCACACCTATCTGGAATAATCCTGATATTTAGCAAAATAACAAAATGATGAACCTTCCGGACTGGAAAAATAAAGGAATCCTATACCTGGAACACATATACGAAGGATTGGACTTCATCCCATTTAATAGAATAGTCTCCCAAATTGGAATAGACAATAGCTTTTTAAAACATCACCAAATTAAATCTGTAGTTAAACAAAAATTTAAGCTCAATCAAATAGAATTACAAACACCACCAAGGGTATTAGACTTCTATAATCTCAAACCTCCCAAACTACTTTCTAAAGTATATAAGACACTGTCCAAAATAGACGATAGAATAGCAATCCCTATTGAAAAATGGGAGGTGGATCTATCAGTCAGCTTTCACCAGAACTTCTGGTCCCAAACTTATTTTAAAACTTCTAAAACGATCAGACATCCAAATTTACAATTAATTCAGTACAAAATTCTACACAGAGTACACTACACAGGTCATCTGATGTTCAAGATGGGGTTTGTGTCATGTGACAACATTCCTGACAATTACATCCACGCACTGTGGTCCTGTCCACCTGTCCAGGAATTTTGGGGTAGAGTATGTGAAGACCTGTCAAAGTGTCTGAAATGTGATATCCCAACTTCCCCCTCTCTTTGTTTACTGGGAAACCTGGACGATGTCCCGATTGAAACATCGTTGGTTCACATGGTTCTGACCACCATATGCATCGCTAAGAAAACTATCCTCTTGAATTGGAAAAATAGAGATACTCTTTGTGTTAACCAGTACAGAAATCTTTTGTTAGATCATATTACACTTGATACAGCCTCTGCTTCTACTTAAAATCAATCTCTCTGGGCTCCTTTGATTGGTTCTATCACATAGCGATGATGAGGGATCATTGATATTGTCCTGCGGGATGATGTGAGTGATGGGGCGGAGGGTCTGAGTTTGGAGTATCTGGACGTTCCCTGGAGGTGGGTTCACTGGGGGTGTCTGGGACAGGGGGGCTGCTGCCCCCCTCTGGAGATGCTTGGGTTGCCTCGGGGGGTGGACTACTGGTGGTTGTGAGTGGGGCCCCTTGGGGGTCTTGGCGGTGGCCATGGATTGCTGCCTGGCAGCTGCATTGACCCTGAGCAGGTCTGGGTGGGGGCCTGGGGGCTCAGGGTGTGGGTGTGGCTGGCCCTGCATGGGAAACTGGGCGGGGCCTTGGGGGTCGGGCCCTGATATGTATGATGCCGGGAAGAAGGCGGGAACATGCAGCAGTGCCTGGCCCAGGCTCAGGGGCCTCAGGTAGACCTTGGCTCCTCTGCTGTCCCATCACAGGGGAGGGGGTGGTCCAGGAGGGGGAGGACCCAACCTTACCTGGATGTCCTATGTCTTATATATTCTGGAAGTTGTGCAAATGCAGGGATGGGAGTAGATATTCTGCTGGGGTGGGGCTGGGTTGGTGCCCTCTGACTCTGTGAGGCTCTGTGATGCTGCTGCTTTGGGCCCTGGCAAGATGGGCTGGGGTCTTCATGCCCTGGGTGGCATTTTGACAACAGAGGTGCCTATTGGGGCCAGTGGGGGAGCTGGCTCTCTAGAGGGCATAGTCCAACCAGCCATTCCTCCCCATCCCCACACAGTTTTCTCCTCCTGCACCCTCACATCATTGGGTGCAAGTGGGGTGGGGTGGTGGCATCAGCTGGCATAGGCCAGACGATGCCCACACTGCCCGCTCACAACAGCCATGGAATACACCTCATCAACATGCCCCAACACTATTTTGGAGCAGGCAGAGGGAGACTAGGGGTCTTAGCACACCTCTGTTGTCGCTTGGCTTCCTGGGGCTGGAGGCTAGGAGGGAGATCTGGCCATCTGGTTGGGATTTGGGGTGGTGGGTTGCTTTGCTCAGCATTGGGCGGGGGAGCCTGCTCATCAGCACCCCAGCAGAAAGGGTCGAACTCTGGGAACCGGAAATGGTTGTACCCCATGTGCAGCAGTCAAACTCCATAACTGCATTATCAATGTTGTCCTCTCACTACATTATTCTCAGTGTTCCTTAATGGGTAAAAAGAGTCACAATCATCTTAAAGCAGCAATCCTGGGTTATTATGATATTTTCAAGTCTGTAAAAGGGATCATTTTACCCTGAACTGTAATAATGTAGGCAATAAGTCTTTTAATTATTTTTAAGCTAAATCTGCCTTCCTCTTGTAAAGCCACACGCAATTTGAAGGGAGCGCGCATTAGCCAGTTGTGTTAGACAACTGCACATGCGTAACGATGTCAATTACAGAGCATCTTTGATCCGCACTTTGCCCAAGTCTGCATTGATGCGAACTTGAGCGAAGTGCAGATCAAAGGTGCAAAAGGGGCGTGGTCAATTTCCGCATTTGAGGATCGGGACACTCTATGCACTCTCACCCCTGGGCTGGAACACGCAATCGAAGTGTGGAAGTGTGAGTGTGTAATTTAGACCTGACTTTTATGCATTTTAAGTTGTTTTTTTCTAACATGAAAGGTTTATTTTACCTTGCTGACAGTTTTGATCACTCTTGCAATCTTCATCTGAGCTAGATGCTAATGGTGGCATCACTTCCTTCCTGCTGTTTTTGTGTTTGACTTCCTGTCTGACCCAGTCTTAACTGCCGAGTTTTACGTGTTTAGGAAGCGTAGTGCATCAAAATAGACTTTTGAGCGTAATGATGGCACTTCCTCGCTTCTGGACCGCGTGCATAGTGTCACACTTAGCTGCCGGTGGAAAATAACTCGTCCACTATAACTATAGCCAATTGGCGCGTAGCATGTTTCACGGCCGTTTCACGTGCAGTAGAATGAAAGGGTGAAAGCCGCATCACGACCCTTCTCTCACACTGCGCAGGCAAGCAGCGGCAACAAACGCATCTGCTGGACTTTTACTCCACGATGCGAACTTTAATTCCTGCAGTGAAAATTACAGCGGAGGAAGCTCATTAAAATGCGTCAACACGGTGGATTTATAACAAGTTTTAGGCCTAGTAAACACGTAGCCGGGGTTTTTTTTAAAACGAATATCCGCCCCTCCAAAAACTTGCATCCACACCATCGCGTTTTAAAAACAAACTCTGTCCACACGTACACAGATAAATACGTTGTTAAGGACATGCCAGACCTGTAGGCGGCAGTACTTCCCCTGTTCTTAACCTCGTCCTTCGTCTGTGGTGGAGCAGTAATTCCGCTTGCAAAAACAAACAAGCAGAAAGTGCTTGGACAATTGATGGACCGGGTAGTGACAGAGCGCAGCTCTGAGGGCTTCAGATGCCGGCTAGTGTAAACACAGGTCACACACATGATGTCAGCATTTTTTGTCACGGAAAGTGACGTTGCGGACCTTAAAACTCCGGTTTTGTCCGTCCACACGCAGACACCCAACACGGAGAAAACGCAGATCTTCACTTTGGCCGGAGTTTTTAAAAAGATCCGTTTTCGTGTGAAAAAACTCCGTTTTCGTGTGGATGACAGGCCAAAACGTAGAAAAGTATCTACGTTTTGGCAGATCCCCGGCTACGTGTGGACAGGGCCTTAAAGAACAAAATCCGGGTGGATTGAGGTGAGTTTGTCTCACTGCAGAAATAAAAGCACACACGGAGCATCAACAGTCAAATGCAGCCACCCGCCAACACTCGTCTGTGAGCATGGCCATCAGAAGGCTACGCAAAACCTGTAAAATAGTCATCATGCTCGGGCAGCCTTTCTCTGTCGTGGACCACACCGGGCTCTGCCCACTAGGAGCCGATAAGGATAATAAATATATATGTTATATAAATATAAAAAAAATCTCACAACATGCAAAGTTGTGAGAATGATTTTTTTTTTACAATTTCATCTGTTGAGTTTTGTTGTTTAAATCTCAGATTGTTACTGACAGCAGCTACATTTAAAGTCTCTTTCTGTAGTATTTCTCTTATCTGATGGCACCATCTAGTGGCTGCCAAGCATATCACACAAATACTGTCTTGCTCAGGCTTTTTAAGATGGCGTCTTCACGTTTCTTGTTTATAAATGTGCTTCTGTAGCCAACAAATGGAGCAAAAACACGTATAATTCTCTCGTCATGTTGTGTTTTCATTTATTTGTATTTTAAAGACTTACTTGTCTGTGAAAAGTTCATGAAGCACATAAGCGGTAGTCTAACGCTATTGGTTAGTTCTGGTCAGCACTCAGTTTCCTATTGCACAGGGCTCTGAGGGCAGGGGGTGTGCTTAGCAAAAATAAATAAATATGAAGCATTGCTTACATTATATCACAGTACATGATAAGATAATAACTTTTACATACATACATACTTTCTGAAAGGGGAAAACTCCAGAAAGCTACTTTAAGTTTCAGTTTCCCTTCTGACTGAATGGCTGCTGCAGCACGTAGGTGTAGCTACAGTCATCCTGGACATAATCATCCTGAGAGTTTTAGGTGAAAGCAGCTGGACTTTTCTAGTTATGTTGACATTTTCCATCTCATCATAGAGGCTTCTTCCATACTTTGGGTGTGGTCAGAAACAAACACAGGTTGTGCTGCAAGTCTTTTTTTCTTTCTTAAAAACATGTTTCTATCCTAAATAAAGGTGATGTTATTGTTCATAGACTTATGAACATGTTCAAGTTCAGATTATTTCATGAAGTAAGACCTGTGGTGAGCTGGCTCGTTTAAAACATGTAATGATTTTGGATCCTGCCTCTTGAAAGAATCAGGAATCGATAGGAACCAGAATCGAAACGAGGAATCGGAATTGTTTAAATTCATTCACCTGAAGCAAGACATTTCTACATTTTTAAAGTTACTCAAAGTAACTCAATGTGTTTACACCAAGCTATCAACTCTGGGTGTCAACTTGGCGTGCCACTTAATACAGCACCAATCACATAATGTCAAAAAAATGTCTGGGCTGAACCCTAGTAAGGATTTTAAGCACAGATTAGAAAAGCGTTTAGCTCTAAGTTATGTGATAGAATGACAGGTCCATCACAGCTACGACTCAGCAGCTTGGTTATTATTCGGAACCAGGAGAAGCGACATCACATAGAAGCCATGTTAGTATGTCTCTGTTCTCCAGCTTATAGCACATCCTGATGTGGTTTGAGAGTTGTGTGGTTGTAGGAACGCTTATGGGGAGAGAAATCTGAAGAGTGCTGATGTGGAGGTGTTGTCACTCCTCTCTCCCTCTCGTGTGCAGACGTTAAAGTCTAAGCTTAGTAACCTGAGTGGTTTTGATCTAACTAATGGATACATCTTGTTTTGTTAGACTACTTTAATTCGTCCTCATTTGGAGAGACTCGGCTCACCTTTTTGGTAGAGCTTTTTGTGTTGACCTTAGTTTATCCCTGCCTTAAAGGTATAGCAATCGATGTTTTTCTTCCGGGTGGATCACGTCAACCATTGGTCTGCAAAAATGTCAATTTCTGGTGAAACCAATCCTGGGTTAGCTTTCACTTCCTGCGCATGTGCACCCCCGCACTCATGGAAATCAGGAAGAGGCTAACACGGTCCAGTCCGCTCCCACAGACGCCGCTGTTGCCGGTTTTCTGCTCGAGAGGTAAGCTAACGTTCTGCATGCTATTTTTAGAGCCACTTATTACACATTATGGTCGGCAGCTACTTGTTAACAGGCGCTGGGAGAGTGTTGCTCACCGTGGAGAGGGCAGTTCTTTCCTGAAATTCAGAAACATCGATTGCTACACCTTTAAGTGCCAGCGCTTTTTGTTGGTAGAGATCGCTTTTGTGTTAGAGAACCTTTGTTATATTATTCCCAATTTGGACGATCATTTTGTTTCTTATTTTTCTATTTATTTATTGCAGCTAAGAGCCACGTTCCTTTTAATAAAATCCTTTAAGAAATTTCAAACTTGATTATTTTCATTCACAGTGTTAACTTTCTTTACTCCCTCATTTACCATCATACTCTTAGATGAGCTGAGGGACGTAAAAGAGTGGGGGCTTGTCCGGGATGTTATTGTCCTTTCATTACACTTAGAACCCGGTTTCTCATCTTTTCTGTGTTTGGCTTGCCTTAAGTCATTCAGTCTGACCAAGGCGCCAATTTTCCAAGGTCCTTGTATCCTCACACCTCATCAAATCCCCAGCGCGCTGCACGAATCCCCGCTGGTGCCATCAGCCGCCATCCTGTTGGCTAGCCACTTCTAGCTTGTAGAGTACCTTGCCTGTCTGATCACCCAGCGCTTTGAATCTGCGTTTGGTTTTGCCGGCATGCTACATCGTTTCAATGTGGTCACATGATTTCTCCTCTCAGAATCTTTGCCATATTGAACTCCTTTAGTCAATAGCAAAGTGGCTAGCTGACATGCTAACACTGGAGTGTGCTTCCAGCACAATTCCTGCATGTTTTAGATCATGAACACAGCTGATGTTTTTGATTTAATGATTAACTGCTCAAGGGGGTGCTTAATGCAAGCCAAAACTGCTAAGTTTCCCTTTAAAGCAACAAATCTGGTCTAAGTTTATCCAGCGATCAAGTCTCACCACTGGCAGGGAAGAGTTTTATCAAGGAGAACTGCAGCTTTTCTGCTCCCCATATTTCTGCCATGAAACTGACAACGTGTGATGCCCAGATGGATGGATTATATAAGTTCACTGACACTGTCCCACTCCGGCCCACTGGAAACACTGAATTAGGATAAAATAAAATAAAAAAACTAAAACTGCTCGGTGTCTTCTTACATCCACGGGGTGATATATATAAGATATTTTTCACTGAGGTGAGTAGTGTATTTGTTGAACACGTCATCTGCTGACTAATGCACATTTGGCCCACTGGTGAGAATTTTTTAGCAGCGTGTTGAGTCTCTAAACTGACTTAAAACAACCAGGACTCGTGCTCATATAAAAGTAGGCGCAAAGTGACACTGCAGCTTACCCAAGGATTTTATTAGTTTCTGGGAAACAGTAGAAGCTACAAAACTGTAGAGGTTGTTGTTGGTTGTACCCATTTAATGAATTAAAAGTCTCACAGGAATATGATTTTTAACACATTTTTTTTTATTATTATTCCATTCCATTCCATTTATTTGATAAAGCACATTTAAAAACAGCATGTGAGCTGACCAAAGTGCTGTACAGGGGTAAAAACATATAAGGTTAAACGAATAATATAAAAGAATAAAACAACTAGAGCATAGCACAAAGAACCAACCAAGAGAAGTCAATTAAATCAGTAAAAGAACAGTGTAAATAAACCATCGATAAAATAGCTAGGCAGTAAAAGCAAGGGAATAAAAGTAAGTCTTTAAGTGAGACTTAAAAACCCCAATGGAGGAGGAGAGTCTGATATTCAACGGGGGATCATTCCAGAGTTTCGGAGCGCAGACAGAAAAAGCTCGTTCACCACGGGTTTTGGAGCGTAGACGGGGAATCTGTAGTAGGTGTAGGTCACCTGAACGGAGAGTCCTGCCTGGCACGTAAGGAGTGAGTAACTCGGATATGTAAGGTGGTGCTAAGCCATTCAGCGCCTTAAAAACAAACAATAAAATTTTAAAACGTATACGGTAGTGCACAGGAAGCCAGTGAAGTCTTGCTAAAATTGGAGTGATGTGCTGCCGACGGCCAGTATTGGTCAGAAATCTTGCTGTTGCATTTTGTATCAGCTGAAGGCGAGATAATGCGGCATATGAAATGCCAAACAGAATTGCGTTGGAGTTGTCCAACCTTGAGGTGATGAAAGCGTGAATGGTTGTCTCGAGGTGGCACTGATTCAGAATGGGTTTTAGTTTGGAAAGACGTCTCAGCTGATAAAAACATGATTTAACCATGTGATTAACATGAGGGTCCATTTTTAGATCCACATCCATTTTAATTCCAAGATCAACAATTGTTTGACTAAAGTAAAGTAATTAGTTCAAAGCTGTTGATGATGGTGGGGAAGGATACCATCTTGCAGGGGATATTCGCTTTAAAAATAGTCAGCAATCCTCCCCCGCGGCCCGAAAGCCTGGGAGAGCCCAGGAGGAAGAAGTTCAGTTAGTGGAGCGGACTCACCGGGGGGGATCCAGGACTCCGTAATACAAAAAATGTCCAGGTCTTTATCAGAGAAATAATCCTTCAGGATAGCGGTTTTATTTCCAACAGAGCAGGTGTTAAGCAGAGCAAGCTTAATGTGAGTCGGAGCAGGAGAGAGCTGCAGATCCAAAGTGGAGGTGGAAAGGTGTCCAGTGAAATCGCGCAGGTTTGCGTGGTTGACTCCGCATCTCCATAGATGCGGATAAAAGGGGCGACGCGCTGGAGCTGCCACCTCTGTACAGATGAACCCAGGCACAGACAGAGAATCAGCGAGGGGAGAATGGAGCGGGGCAGCCGGCTAGGTCTGGGTAGACCCCCGGGAAATCGCCATGGCAGCTCGCGCCCGGACACAGCGGCCCCCGCGCTTACCGCGGCATCTTTTCCGAAGCCAGGATGGGCGTGGCAGCCTCCACAGGTAAGCAGGAATACCTGATAGCAGTGGATGAAACAGATTCTGATGTTCAGTGGCTTTGGTTACTGCATGATCCAGAGGTAAACGAAGCTTTAAAAGGGTGAGTCTGTCATACACCAGGATGGAGTTTACACCATTCACTAGAATACTAAAAAACTGAAAAAACAGGAGAAGTAGAGAGAGCAGACGGCAGGCCGAGCACCTTGGCGCCATCTTTTTTTTTATGTAATGGCAACCACAGAGGGTATCCTTTAAAATTATGTTTTTGAATTGTTTTACTTAAAATACACCATCACAATTTTAGTCTATAAAAATTCTACTTCACAAATTAAACAAATGAGGTGACCTCCAGGTGATCCAAGCCATCACTCGATCAAGTCGGAGCCTCACTGGTGTCACGTGATCAGAGTAACGTCATTTGATTGGCTAAAAGCCACTCAACTCAATCGAGTGATGATTACTTCGGCTTGGGTCACCAGGAGGTCATCTCAGTTGATGTTAAATTTTTGCAGCTGATGAAGTTTTTACATAGAATTTTTGAAGATGAAATTTTGCTGTAGAATTTTTTTCACAGATGAAAAATTTTAAGTGATTTTTTAAGTTAAAAAAAATCAAATACATATATTTACAGAATAAAAATGTCATAAAATCAATGTCTAAAAATACATCATTTTCTGTTGTATTTATGAGTATATACATACAGTATATCAGAGGTGGAAAGAGTACTAAAATGTTGTACTTAAGTACAAGTATAATTACTTTCATGAAATTTTACTCAATTACAAGTAAAATTACCTGCCTCAAAATGTACTCAAGTAAAAGTAAAAAGTAGCTTATTTCAAATGTAGTCAGAGTAAAAGTTACTTAGTTACTTTTTTGACTGTGCAAGGATGGGCTCTTCTGAATAGTTAAAAAAAGACAATGGGGTATAAATGTCAAAGTGGCCGTTTTTTTAATTAAATGAACAAATATGCATATTGAAGTACAAAGGCAGTTACACTGCAAACTAGTAACATAAATTAGGTTATAGTCACAAGCCCATGACTTTTCCCTGAATGCTTATTTAGAGCAGCTGATTTTTAAAGTTAGCAGAGTTCATCCTTGGTAGTGGGTTCACTCACTCATTTAAAGATATCGGCCAGAGGCAAAATTTGTTTGAACAGCACGTGTAAATGTGTATTAAAATCTCAGATGAAAAAGGTTTTTGGATTTGGACGTCTGGAATTGTAAGAAAATCTGATGTTTGTGACCGGCGCAGGAAAAACAGAAACTAACTTCCGGTCTAAGCCCTGGGCAGCAGTTGACGTTTCACTTGGAGCTCTGCTGAAACAGCTGTAGTAAACAACGCCTGACTCCGCTGTTTCTGCGTTAGCGTTATAGCAGAGAACAATGTGTCATCAATCAGATGTAGCTTCTGAAGCCTCTACTAGTCCATCAGATTTGTTTTTTTCTCTGGGATACGGCGACGAGAACGGATATTAGATTACTGGAGAAGTTCAATCGAACTCCGACCCCGCCAGCTGGATATCACTACCAGAGGTGCAGACATGTTTTAGACCGTTTGACTCAGAAGACCTGCGACCTGATTTGGACATAGAGGAGGATTCTGTTCATCTTCAGAACCAAAATCGGTACAGTTTGTTTACTTTTCTTAAATATTTCATTTCTGTGTTCCACTGGGAGCTCTAAGCTGACAAGTTTTCAGCTGGTCTTAGCTCCATCACGTGTCCCAATATAGTTCAGTAATCTACAGTTTTACTGCTGTGTGTATTTATTGATATAACTCTGGAAAATAATGAACCTACAATTTACCAGAATAAATCTTCCTGATGCTGGAGTAACTCCTTAGCTCAACTCATTGTTTGCACTTATCCAGGATGTCATGGAGGTTTTAATGTTGAAATATAGAAATCATCTTTTAGATTATATCTGTGTGTGTGTGTGTGTGTGTGTGTGTGTGTGTGTGTGTGTGTGTGTGTGTGTGTGTGTGTGAGTGAGTGCGTGCGTGCGTGCGTGTGTGCGTGCGTGTGTGCGTGCGTGTGTGAGTCGTAGCTTTCCCAAAGGACTTGTTCTTTCCTTACCGGAGCGAACACGGTTAGTTTTGCTGCAGTCATGCTAACGGGACTCGTCTAAAGTCCAGAAGTAGCGGTGCGGTTCTAGATGGATTTATAGATGTAAGTTATTATTTTAAATCAGACCTGTTATTTAAAAATGCGTGTAGGACACAGACACATGGCTCAAACCTTTTGCTGCAGCTGTAAACGCAATTTTACGTAATAATTAGGAGCATCAAAGTAAACAAATAACAGTGATTCACAATATTAGCATCAGCAGCTAGCTTGTTTTACGTGCTGGAGTGACGTATGCGAAACACAGTTCTTCACTGTCTGGAGGAGAGGATTTGGATTTTCTGTAATGATTTATGACAAAAGTCCTTAATAAAATAAAAAACTGGACCCAGTACATGTTTATATAGATGATAAAGTGTAGTTATTTTGCATTTCTACAATTTTAATGCCGAGCCAATACCTTTAACCCTTCACCACTGAAACCAGTTTGTTCATCCCAATCCTCCTTAAATAATCCTCCAATCATCCAACTGGAATCCTTAAGCATCCCGTAACGTACTTCCTGTCAGAATAGGCCTTGGGAGCCCAGGTGTTAATGGTGTCTCCTCACCAGCGTGAGCCTCCAAACTGTGAAGGTTGGTCTCCAAACATGAACTTCAAATGTATGCATTTATCTCCTCTTGTAACACTTTAACATGTTTTAAAAGGCTTGCATCATGATATGTTACACCTCCCAGACCAAAGATAGGTCCAATATAAGATAAAACATTATCATAAACACTGCAGAGACATAATTGTTTATTAAATACAAGTTATTTTCCTGAGCCATTACTTCAGCCAAGGTACAGGATGCATGGATTTGATGAAGCCATGCTGTCTTATGCAGTCCCACACACACACACACACAGCAGCATGTTAGAATCTTTTGAATGACCAATTTAACTACACTGAACTGCTTTTGTAATAATTTAATCTCTTATTCTGGAGTAAAATAAAGAAACAAGCTAAATCATCACATATCTGTGGCATCAAGAAGCATCTTCTGAGTTCAAACACAGGGATGGAGCACAATGTTTACACCTGAACAGTATCAGGATTAACTCACAGAGGCCTGCAGGTCTTCTGTTTTATGAGCAGAGCGCTGATAATCGGCTTCTTAGGAGCGCTAAACGTAATTATGCCACTTCCGTGCGCGGTAAGGAAACACATTTCAAACACGGAACTGAGTCTGGTTGCCGAACCGAGCAGAATTCTGATGACGTCACACCGGTGCGCGAAGGTGCGGGTTCCAACCCACAGGAGAGGAGGGAGAGAGGAGGTAAACTGCGAGTGGATCACAGGGACTGAACTGATGTTTTTGAGCAAAACTGTGGTAAAAATGGCTGTTTGTCCTCATCATAAAGCGTGTAGCCCCCCCTCCCCGGTTTAGACGTGGCGCTCATGCAGGTGTCTCTTTCTGTTCCGATGCTGCTACACATAATATTTTTAATTTATTAAGCCTACAATTTATTTTTACTCAGTAACGGATATGATTTAAAATGTAGCGAATTACAATTCTTTTTTTAAAACGTACTCAAGTAAAAGTAAAAGTACAGATTTTAAAAACGACTTAAAAAGTATAAATTTACAAAAAAGCTACTCAATTACAGTAACGTGAGTAAATGTAATTCAGTACTTTCCACCTCTGCAGTATATTTATGTATACTGTATTTCTTACATTTACACACATCAAACGAACAACACAGCTAAACATGTTGGTTAGTTTCAGTTGGCCTAAAACCAAAAGATTGTGGAGACAAAAAGTAAAAACAACTCCAGATTACAAAAAAATCTTGAACTGGCACAAATATGAAGACTAGAATATCTGTAGCTGCAACACTGTGACCAATTCAGTCTGTTTTTATGCATCTCCGCACACATGCGTGCAATATTTATTGTCTTTTGTTCTTTAAAGGATGTCTTGCCTAATCTTAGCAGCCTTATCACACCATTACTGCCTTTGATATGGAAAGCAGGTCCCTACTACTAAAGCCTTTCTTGTCAGATAAAACCCAGAACTAGTAGAACTAGTAGAACACAAGAGGTAGCCAAGTGTGGTGGGATGAACAATAGGTTCATGGAAATTAGTCCAGGTGGACGACATCCTAGTGACTGTGGGGCGGGGCACGCTGCCTTCAGAATAGGCATATACCTGCTGCTCACGCAAAGCTCTCCGATTCTAATCCTCAGCACCAGGCGTGTTTGAGGTGGTGATCTGCAGTTTACTGCCTTATTAGTATTTCCTCTCTGTGACAGCCTATATGGTTTATCTGTAGTGAAAGTGCTGGTTGGAAGCTAATGCTTCACGCAGCTCTAAACTTGCCAGCCAGAGCAGGTGTATAACCAGAGTGGCCTCTTCCTGTTTGGAGGTTGTTTTCCTCATGCAGCTGATCTCCTCCTCCGCTCGGCAGAGGTAAGCCAGTAGTTTTGGGTAACGGGGTGAGCTGATCCAAGGGCTTTTTTACCATATGTTTGTCTTGCAGCACGGTCAACCTGTGGTGCCGGCTGGGGGTTGTCTGCGTTGTCGGTACGCCTTGACGGCTCCACCACCTGGGCTAGTTTGGGTCCCTCGCTGCTTCATCTTAGCATTCCTGGACAACTGGATCCAAGCAGTGCGCCACAAGCCTCCACCCTGCTGTTTTGTTAACCTTTCTTTTAATACTGTAGCAAGATGAAATATCTGCTTTCATTTGATTGGACCGGAACAGTACAGCCTCCACATGTGAGAGGGCGCTGTGGCTATAAAAGGGAGCCTCTCCCATGTAGGAAGTAAAACCAGGAAGTGGCTAGTTTCAGAAATGCTGTGTGTTGGCATTTCCAGCTTGTGTCCTCAGGCGGAGTTTTACTTCACAATTGGCTCTGCTCCAATGGTGGTAGGTACCCTGACATCTATTAGGCCTAGCACTGAGAATACTGTTTCACAGGCTGTGTGGTGCACTCCACAGCTTGGGCATTAGTTGTCGGCATTGGGTGTGACATAAATGTTCACCTCAAAGTCGAGGAAGCGTTGGGAAAACGGTGTGTACCTTTCTGCAAGGGGAAATGATACTGTATGTGGGTCAAACATTCTAATGCCAGCTTTGTATAAAAGCAGGGATATATTGAATCTCCATTGCAGCCGGGCAGGAAGTTCCCTTCTGGCTCGAGCATTATCAGCTGGAAGATTGGTAGGTGTAGGCCTTGCCAGCTCCACACCTGACTAAGGTTAATTGGTTGGTAATCTTTACCTTTTCTAGAGTGCCCCGTGATTCGGCCAGCGGCACTGCTGTTTCGCTTTCTCTTGATCTTGTCTCGACAAAAGTTGTTCCAAGGAAGTCCCCTGGCACATGGCCGGGGCCTAGGAGGGGAACAACTAAACTTCTATTTTATTGCTGTTTGTAATTTGTTGTTTCCTTTGTGCAGGCTGAGGCAGGAGTGTGGTCTTGGATGTGGCGGTCCCGTCTGCGAGTGTGTTGGTGCTGGGTCTTTCACGTTGGCGTGACTGTGCACTTACTTTGGGTGAAGTCAGTATATTTTCTTTGTTTTTTTTATTTTGTTGGGATTTCTCTGCCTCCGTGACTCCCCTGCCTCCCTCACTAGCCTCAGTCCGCTATTTTTCTTGTTGTTTAACCTTTTTGCATTACTTACTGGCTGCATGGTGGCGCAGTTGTTAGCACTGTTGCCTCGCAGCACGAAGGTTGCAGGTTCGAAACTCGGCTGCGGCCTTTCTGCGTGGAGTTGCGTGTTCTCCCCATGCATGCGTGGGTTTCCTCCGGGTACTCCGGTTTCCCCCACAGATCACAACATGCCCTATAGGTTATAAATTGTAAGTCGCTTTGGATAAAAAGCGTCTGCTAAATAAATAAACATAAACATAAACTTACCCTGGAACTGAGGGGAGGGGGAAGTGAGTAATTTGATGGGTAAATAGATTCCTGTTATCGCTTCCTTGATTTGCTGGTTTCAACAAATGTGATCGTCTAATTTTAGTGTTTTCTTATATAGAACAGAGTGATTTTAATAATGGACATTTTTTACGGCTGGTTTAACTAATAAAGGAGTGATTTTATTACCGACCTTTTCTTTGTTTAAACAATAAATGGATTGTGATTGTTGAAACCACGTCTCCTGTCTCACTAAAGGGAAACTGATCTAAGTGCCTTGCTATTTAACTATTTCCTTGGGTGAAATTCCCAAGGTGGCATTGTCTGTAGTAAATGCATTCAAGTAGATACAATTGCCATATTTGGCATCGGCAGATTATAAGACCACCCGAGTTCTGCCACATTTGGTGCTGTTGGCAGGATTCCCATGAGAGACTGAGACGTGGGTTTCTTTAGAATTTTTTTTATTGGTTATTGGTTTTTTGGTTTTCTGTGTTAATTTTTCTTTTGAGACAAGAAGCGAAACAGCGGTGCTCTCCTGCGCAGCCTACGAGTGATCGTATTTCTGTACATGGGCAGGGCAGGAGGTTATGATGAAGGTGGAGTTGCAGGAGTTAAAGGAGTTAATCCTGAGGCTGAAAGCAGAAAATGAGAAGTTAAGGCAAGAGCAAGTAGTGATTCCTGGTCCTAGTGGCCACTCCTCTATGGCCTTACCTTTTACTCCCGCGCTACAAGGAGAGAGAGACTGGTAGTGGTCCCGAGAGAGAGAAAATGTCCCTCCTTTAGGGGGCGGACAGGGATTAGTTTGACCGAGAGGCTGGAGGAGGTGCAGGCTTGCATGCGGCCCCGACGGCTCACTGATTTAGATCAGGTGTTGTTCCTCTTTGACCATCTAGAAGGAGAAGCCAGGGAAGAAATTGGTTCCGCCCTAGAGAAGAGAGGGAGAATCCTGCCCGGGTGATTGGAGTGTTTAGGGAACTTTATGGCTGTGTTGACTCATATGTTGCCTCGTGATTTTTATCTTGAGAGGCGCTATAAAAATGATATTTTTCTTTCTTCTTGCCTTGCAGAAAGCATGCTTTTCTCAGCACCAGCAGGAGGGGGAAACACTGCAAGAGTGTTCCCTTGCCTGGATGAGTTTAATGGCGGTCGTTAAACAGCAAGCCCCCACTGAAATGCCCAATGCTGAGGAGCTGCTTTGCGGCCAGTTTGTGGAGCATGTAAATGATGGTACTTTGCGCCGTGAGTTAAAACAGTTTGTGTACCGTAATGTAACTGCTACTCTGTTGGAGGTTAGAGCAGAAGCCATTAGGTGGGAGCGGGAGGGTTCCTCGGGAGGAGCTAGAGACCAAAGTTATTCCGTCCCTTCAGTTTTTGGGTTGCAGTATGGGGTGCAATGTCCCCAGGTGACAACAGACCCACGCACACAGTCAGAATTGACTGAAATAAGGGAGATGTCGAAGCTACAGCAGGAACAGTTGAATAAACTTGCGGAGGGTCTTTTAGCGCTCCAAGGTCCAAGACAGAGTGGTAATCCCATCAGCCATGGCCCCCTAATTTGCAGACGTTGTCGGCAGCCAGGTCATTTCGCTAAAGACTGTGATGGGGTGCGTGTTTCTTCTCACGCTGCGGCACAGTCCCAGCAGTCTGGGAGGCAACTTTTGCGGGCAGCCCAGTCGGAAAACTGACACCCGCTGGGCCGCGGAGCCAAAGTTCAAGGGGGTCCCAAACCTGGCTCAGTTGGCACTTTTATGGCCGTGGAAGTAGAAAAGTTAATGTCGTCCTGTCCGTACGTAGAGGTAACAATGGGGGGAGTGCAGGTTCCTTGTTTGTTGGACACTGGGTCAATGGTGTCAACAATTTCTGAGAGCTTTTTTTTCCCCAGCACTTCGAACCCTGGGGTGCGGACAGGCTTAGATCATGCCACTGGTTGCGGCTTAAGGCTGCTAACGGGTTGGCCATCCCATACATTGGTTATTTAGAACTTGAGGTTGACCTTTGTGGTACAGTGTTGACTCAGTGTGGTGTCCTGGTGGTCAAAGACACCCCCGAAGGTGACCTCTTGGTGCATCCGGATGTTCTGGGAATGAATGTGATTATTAGGTGCTATAGGGACCTCTTTGGAGAACTATTTGAGCAGCCACCATTGTCACATGCACCCGAACCCATCAGGTCGGCGCTGCAGAAGTGCCATCAGGCCAGTAGGAGAGTTGATGGTGGAACTCCCGGTACTATCAAGGTCAGCGGTCATAGTGCGTGCCAGGTTCCTGCGGGTACGATAAAGGTGGTGGCTACTATCTGTGCCGAGCGGTTCTCAGGTAACAGCGTATTGTTCAAACCGCCTGTATATGGCCTTCCTGCCGGCCTACTTTCCTCACCAGCCTTGGTATGAGTGGAGAAAGGGATTGCCCACATTATGGTCGTTAATGTGGGGAGTACGGATGTCCTTCTCTATCCCTGGACCAGGGTGGGTACGGTGGTGAAGGTTGGAGTTTCAAGCTTCCCATGTGGCATTACAGAGACTCTTCTCTGTGAAGCCACAATGGCGTCCCAGATGGGATCTAAGTGGCATCGGACCAGTTTAACGAACTGGACTTGTCAAATCTCTGAAAATGACCAGGAAAAGGTAAGGTCATTGCTGGTTTGCTATGACTCTGTCTTTTCTGCCCATGATGGTGACCTTGGTTGTACTAATTTAGTGGTGCATGAAATTCCCCTGCAGGATGATGCAGCGGTTCAGGTGTATTCCACCATCTGATTATGAGGCGGTAAAGGAACACATCAACCAGCTGTTGGAATCACAAATAATAAGGGAGAGCAGCAGTCCCTATACATCCCCTATTGTGCTGGCCAGGAAGAAAGATGGTAGCTTGAGGATGTGGCGTGGATTATAGGCAGCTAAATGCAAAGACCAGGAAATATGCCTTTCCCCTTCCTCGCATTGAGGAGTCACTGGATGCACTTACAGGGGCAAATTGATTTTCTACTCTTGATTTGGCGAGCGGCTAAAACCAGGTCTCGGTAGCAGAAGCTGATTGGGCAAAAACTGCGTTCTGCACGCCTTTTGGCCTCTTCGAGTGGAATCCGATGCCATTTGGCCTTTTTAATGCCCCAAGCTCATTTCAACGTTTGATGCAGAGGGTATTTGGTGATAAGCAGTGTCAATTGTTACTGATCTACCTTGATAACATTGTGGTTTTCTCCTCTTCAGTAGAGGAGCATCTGCAGAGGTTGGAAATGGAGCGGGACAGATTACAGAGAGAGTGTCTAAAGGTAAAATTGGCAAAGTGTGCTTTTTTTCAGAAGGAAGTTGGCTAGTCATTTCTGAGGGCAGGGAAGTAATTTCTACCAGAGGCATCGCCAAGAAGATGCAGACAGTGACTGTGGCAGACCCAGACCACGACCTCAGAGCTTCGCTCGTTCCTAGGGTTTGCCAGTTACTACCGTAGGTTTGTGGAGGGATTCGCTAAGTTGGCGGCACCACTCCACAAACTGGTGGCAGAGACCGCAAAAGGAAAGGGGATGAGGAAATCAAATCAGGACTTGAGCAACTATTGGACACCGGAGTGCCAAACTAGTTTTGAGGCACTAAAAAGAAAACTCACTACTGCACCCATCTTAGCGTATGCTGATTTCTCCCTTCCCTTCATATTGGAGGTGGACACCAGTCATGGGGGACTAGGCGCCGTGCTCTTGCAGGAGCAGGAAGGCAAAGTCCGGCCAGTGGCCTATGCGATTAGAGGGCTTAGACCAAACGAGAGGAACATGGAAAACTACAGCTCCATGAAGTTGGAGTTTTTGGTCTTGAGGTGGGCCTTGGCCAAAAATTTCCATGAATATCTGCTGGGTCATAAGTGTATTGTCTTTACTGACAGTAATCCATTGAGTCATCTGGAATTAGCTAAACTAGGGGCTACTGAGCAGCGGTGGATAGCCCAGCTGACAGCCTTTGATTTTGAAATTAAGTATCGGTCAGGAAAGAGTAATGTTAATGCAGATGCTTTGTCCCGATTGCACCCAGTAGGGCCCCAGGATTTGGGAGCCATGCTTCCGGGGACATCCCTACCAGAGCCATTGAAACAGGTCCTGTGGAACCATGGGCCTGAAGCCACTCAGGCTGTGATGACCACATTCCCAGAGCGTAGACCCTTGGAAGTGGGGGTCATCCAGGAAAATGATCCAGTTATCCAGGAAGTCTTAGCTTTCTGGAGACAGGGGAGGTATCCTACCCATGAGGAATGTGAAAAGCTGTCCCAGCCAGTTTTAACCTTGCTGAGACAGTGGAAGCGTCTGGTTGATTGTAATGGTGTTCTATTTCGTCAGGTCACCCTCCCAAGGACTACCGAGGACACACTTCAGCTAGTGTTGCCGGAGGCATTGCAGGGGGAGGTGTTAAAGGAGGTTCATCAGAACTACGGTCACCAGGACAAAGAAAAAACTCTGGAGCTACTTAGGCTCAGGTGTTACTGGCCAGGTATGTCAAAGAGTATACTGATGTGGTGTCAGAATTGTGAAAGATGCCAGGTAGCCAAGGAGGGACCGACTACAGGTAGTTTCATGGGTCACTTGTTGGCCTCCCGACCAAATGAGATCTTGGCCTACACAGTGCTGGAGCCTTCCTGTAGGGGGTGGGAAAATGTGCTGGTACTAACAGATGTATTTAGTAAATACACTCTAGTGGTTCCCACCAGCAACCAGCACATATCTACGGTGGCTCAGGTGTTAGTCACTGAGTGGTTCTCGTATTTTGGCATGCCAGCCCGTTTCCACTCCTATCAGGGGCGCAACTTTGAGAGTACTATCATCCGGCAGTTGTGTGGTTTATATGGCATTGAGAAAACGTGCACCACCCCATACCATCCTGCTGGCAATGGGCAGCGCGAGAGATTTAACAGGACACTACACAATCTTCTGCGGACACTGCCTGTATCCAGGAAGCGGGACTGGGGTTCTTGCCTGCCGCAGTTATGTTGCTATAATACAACACCACATCAGGCGACAGGAGAATCTCCTTTTTTTTTTAATGTTTGGACAAGAACCTAGACTTCCAGTAGATTTCCTGCTAGGAAGAGTGAAGGAGCCTGTAGGGGGCAGTGTCCACCAGTGGATTCAGGAACATCAGAATCGGCTTAAGATGGCCTTTGAGGGGGCTAACGAATGCCTAAGGGAGGCTGCGGAAAGAAGAAAGAGAAATCATGACCACCAGGTAAAAGAGGCCAGATTGAAGGAAGGTCAGTTTGTTTTGGTTCGACAGTTGGGCTTCAAGGGGCGTCATAAAATCCAAGATGTGTGGGGTTTAGCAGTACATAAGGTGGTGAGGGCGCCCAGAGGGGAAGGCCCGGTGTACACGGTCACACCTGTGGATGATGAACAAAAGTGTAAAACTATTCATCGTTCAATGTTGAAACCAGTCATGTGGACAGGATTTCCAGTAGCAGTGGGTTGCCCGAACTCATCTTTGGAAGAGCAAAGAGCGGAGAAATCTCAGGAGGAGGACGACTGGGTATTGGAACGGTTGAGTCCTGAGAGGGCTGTTGCAGTAACAGGACCCCTGAGTCATCATGGCCCAAAGTGCAACCACCAGACCAGCAGGAATCTGGTCCTGAAACAGAGCAGGAGTTTCGGGAGGGAGGGCCATAGTTGGCACCCTCGGGTGAACCAGTGGTCAAGGTGGTATAAAACTTGTGGTATAATCAGCATTTTTAAAATCTATTCAGGATTTATGTTTTCTTGTTTATTCATTTTTCTCATTTTTTATTCTCCTTTTTTTCTCCTGTAATACGTGTCATCGCTGCTGTGACATCTAGCGTTCCCCACTGAGGAACAATAAAGGGATTTTCTATTCTATTCATCTATCTGCAGCCTTTCCACTTCCTGTTTACTGTAGGTTAAATCTTTTCTCATGTGCCAACATCAAAATAAAAATATCATTTTATCTTAAATGAAAATGCAACATCTCACCTGTTAACTTTCATGTTTTGGAGCAGAAAAAGAGCATAAAACCAACATATTTAAAGCTCAGTTTGCTCCATTGGTTTACTGTGGTGCTCACCTGTTCCAGCCAGATTCCTGCATCATGCGGTTGACCTGAGCTGAGGAGGAGACTCCTGTTGTTTTGTTCATCTTCATCATAATAATGACAACATTAGATGACAACAGGTGCTCACATAGGTTTGTGCTGCTGAACATGTCTGAGCAGCTTGACCACGTTGTTGTGTGTCGGGGAGGAAACACAACGACAGCAGCCACATAGTCATGCTGACTTGAGCGCGAGTTATATCAGCTCTGTCTGGACATTAGTTGGAAAACTTTCTCTTTCAGTCGTGAACACGTTACTGAGCGGCTAGAATCTCCTTGTTTGGGCTTCAACATCAGAAAACAGCTGAGTGAACTCGGCGCTGAGCGAGAGGAGTGTTTAGTTTGTCCGAGACAGCGGAGCTGCTGCAGACACCGGCAGCAGATGCTGGAAAAAACACAAAGGAGGGGGCGCGTCGGCTCCACTCTAACGCTGCAAAGCATCATGGGAGTTGAAGTCTTTGCGGTAAAATCGGCCAGCGGGCCAGTTTTAATATATTTTTGCTATTTATCTCGCGGGCCACATAAAAATGCTCCGTGGGCCGCATCTGGCCCGCGGGCCTTGTGTCTGACACGTGCATTAGAGCAAGCCTCTGATTGGTGGGTAGAATCAACCCACATGGGCTTGAGGCATGCTCAATTCATTATCATTCATTATCATGCTGATTACCTGGAAGCTGAAAATGTCTCTGACTGCATTCCTTGCATACCTAAGCAAGGATGTGTGGAATCAACCGGGCCAGGCTGGGGCCGACTGGAGTTATAAGGGCCGGGCTGACCAGGTGCAGATGGGAATGGCCCATTAGAGAACCATGAGTTCAGGGCTTGCACTGGTGCACTGACTCTCTTCCAGTTTTTCATGGAGAACAATCTTCAAAGCACGTTCACAGAGACTGTCACTCTTTTGAAGATTCTTGTCACCACACCCATGACCACAGCCGAATCAGAGAGGTGCTTTTCTACTTTAAAGAGGATTAAGACTTTCCTGAGGAACACCATGACACAGGATCGGCTGAATGCTCTTGCCATGCTCTCCATGGAAAAAAAGCTTGTCACAAACATTCCTGACTTCAATAAAAAGGTCATCGAGAGCTTTGCCACTCAGGACAGAAGGGCAAAATTTCTGTACAAATGAGGTCACACACACACACACACACACACACACACACACACACACACACACACACACACACACACACACACACACACACACACACACACACACACACACACCTGCATCCACTTGATCTTTGTATAAAGTTGACCTTGGCACAACACTCCAGAAATATTTAACAGTGTAAATTTCTGGCATTTTGTCTAAGTAGTGTTTACCACCATTACTGTAACAGTGACCTGCTCATAATTTTTCGTGTTCACTCAAATGTTGAAATTAAACAAAATGTTTTTGTTACTTGCCTCTTGCATTGCCTATTTACCATTTATGGTCATGTTATTTTATGTGCAATTTAATGCAGTATTTTTCAACCTTGGTCCGCAAGGCAGCGTGCCAGTAGTCAGACACACCTGGATTAATCAGTTTGTCCAATGATGTAAGACAGGAAATAAAAGAGCTGTGCTTAATTCAGGAAATAGTGAAGTTGTGCACAAAGCTCAGAAAGCACAAGTTTGTTTAAAAATAAAAAATAGCACAGCCCCACCAAAAATATTTTTCACCAGCCGCCACTGTTTTGCAGTCTTTTAATCTGGTTCAGTGGGTCACTGCACCGACACATGAGAAAGGTCACATCCTGGACTTGGTATTATCATATGGTTTGGACATCAGCATTGCTGATATAACTGATCTTGGGATCTCGGACCACTTTCCCGTTCTTTTTACTGTTGAACTGCACAGCCCTGTGATGAAGAACCCTGCTCCTGTGTGGAGAAGAATTCTGGATGATATGAACACAACATGACATGAGAATAATACTCTTAAAACAACGTGTTTTAGCTCTGTTTGTCAGCTAAGAAGCACATCTATAAACAGAAACATGAAGTCGCAATCTTAAACAGAGGAATATACTTTTTGTGTGATATGCTAGTCAGCCACTAGATGGTGCCACCGGATAAGAGAAATCCTCCAGAAAGAAGCTTTAAGGTAGATACATCAGGAGCAGGTCTGTGTTGGGAGTTGAATTAAAGCATATGCAAGTTTGTGCACCAAAATGGGGAAAAAGTCATTAGGAAGTAATCAAAGCACAAATAAGACTCTTACATACTACATTATGATGTAAATAACCATTGACACAAGTATACACATCATTTATCAAGATTGCTGTGGCTGACGACTGACTGCCTAAGGCCAAAACAGCTCCACACACACTCTCAGACACACTCAGAAATAGTTTGAATCAAAACTTCAATTGAAAATACAAATCTTTACAAACTGAGGGGTAATGGTACAACTGGAAGAGAGAATCTGTCCATCTGCTCATTGTTACAACACCTGTGATTTATCCCAGATAGAGTAGAATTTTCACTACAGATGGACGCTACAGATACATACATGAAAAATGCTCAGTTTAAAGGAAATAGTGCAGAATACAGCCGGTCCATCATTTGTCATTACTTCCCATTTCCTTCGTCAATAATACCAACCATCGGTTTTCAGACTTAATAGTCAAAAGTCCAATTTTTTGTACCAGTGAAGCAGATTCCATTTATTGAAAGTGCAAACAACCAAAATAAATGTTTCTTACTTACAAATGACATTCTAACTTTTGACAGTCAAATATAAATTGAGCTGCAACTTATGGGAACATTTCTTTTAATTTTGATCAGTGATTTAAGAAAAAATATATTAAATACACTAAACATGTGGTGCAACAAGTTATGTAATATTATAGTTGCAAATGAGATGTTTTTTCTGGATTATTTAGTTTCATGGTGATGAGCTATAACATGGTTCAAATGGACACGGAGCCACTAGTGTTGCTTTCATCTTAACCCTCAGGCTTCATTAGGGATGTTTTTGTCCATTTTACAGGAGCGACGGTGGCACAGGAGTTAAGTGCTCGCCCCGTAATGGGAAAGTTGCAGGTTCAAGCCCTGCTCAGTCTGTCGCTGTCATTGTGTCCTTGGGCATGACACTTAACCCACCTTGCCTGCTGGTGGTGGTCAGAGGGACTGGTGGCGCCTGTGTTCGGCAGCCTCGCCACTGTCAGTGTGTCCCTGAGCAGCTGTGGCTACATCGTAGCTCATCCCCACCAGTGTGTGAATGTGTGTGTGAATGGGTGAATGACTGTGTTGTAAAAGCACCTTGGGGGGTTCCAGGAATATAGAAGGCACTATATCAAATATTCACCGTTTAACAAATATATATGAAAAAAGAATATATATACTAAATTTTTACAGCCACTTTTACTAGCAGACATTTTTGTTCTTTAATGACTTAAGAGGTAAATTAAAGTGAAGCCTGACTCCTATTTCATAACTGGAAGCATCAGCGGAACATCACTGCTTCAAATCAAATCCATTATAGTCTATGGGGGTGTTTCAAACCAGCTGGAGTGCGGCAGTTTACAGGCACATCTCAGAAGCAGCACGGCTAGGTGTGCCGCTAAAGACCGGATCGGGTTCTATTTTTTGCTGTGAGCCGGTGTGGGACACGTCAATTTCCTCAGTTAACATAGGGTTAGACTGGAAATCGCACATGGTTTCAGTGTAAAATTCGTGGTAATTTTCAAAATAAAAGTATTGCAGCAATGCAATTTCATATCTATGTACATACCTGAAAACAGAAATGTTACAATATAATGAAATGATCTCATCACGTGTTTCTCCTCCAGCGTACTTTAATCTTCTGGTGTCCAGATCCATTTACTGGAGTTTGTTTTAAATGAGTAAGGCTGTAGCATACTGGTGGCCATTTCTTACCAGAAGTAGTACTTTTGTTACTAATTTTACTGTCGGTGTTTACTCCGAACTCCAAAACAAACAAACAAAAAAAATTAAAAATAACCCAACCAGCCTTGGGGAAAAATATATAATGGTAAATCTGCTGTAGCGTTATGAATATTATAATTGTCTGCCCTTAACAGCTGCCCCTTTACACAGTAACAACGTGTAGGAATCGCCAAGGTCAGATGCTGCTTTCAGTATGTTTACATTCCAGGAGAAGAGACAGAAGAAGAGAAGAAGAACGCTTTCCATTAATTAATCAAAGTACTTTATTTGTGATAAAGCTAATCAAAGCACATGTTGATCAATAATAATCAGGTGAATGATCTGTGAAATAAAGATGTCATGAGTTATGTGTTTAATGAATAAACAGGACTGCACCAGACTGACTACATTACCATGGAAACGCATGACACATTGTTCTCAACCAATCAGAACTTTCGTCTGTCGTAGGGCAGAATCTGGGTTGTTTAATGAAGTTGTCCAATCCGGTTTACTAAGATTTGTAAACAACTAGGGGATATAAAGCAAGGCAACGCCATTTTAAACTCAGTTCCATTTTAGCCTCAGTTCTGTTCAGTTGGAGGTCCTAAGGAGTTCCATCGTCATCATTAAGAAAGTTACAGGCTGGCCAGCTGCACTTTCCTACTTTAAACTGAGAACTGTCAAGCTGGAGATTTCCGTCGTTTGAACAACAAGACGACGCCCCATCAAAATAAGAGCTGAACTCGCTGACGCCTGCCGCTGCTACCGGAGTCGACCCGCAGACGGGCTTTGTAGTGCTGCGACCGCTGTTTCACCAGCTCCAGCACATCTGAAGGTCCGAGGACCTGGCATTTCCTGATCTAACACAGGAGGCTCCACACGGTACGTGGTTACGGCAAAATGGCTGCTCATGTCATCAGCTTCTGAAGCCTCGTGGTTCCTAGTCATAACAACCAGATCCGCTACGTCAGCCTAGAGATTCTGAACCACACACACACACACACACCAACACGAAACATCCAAATCCATATGCATCCATCACGGAGTTAGTCCTGGTAGATTGTAAGAATTTATAATTATAGAAATTAAAGATTCTTAAACGATCCCAACTCTCTCTTTTCTTGTCTCTCAGTCAATACAGAGTGTTTAAGTAAACTCCCTGATGATAAAAACAACCACTTCTGATTATAATATTTAGATCTAATTACAGTGTATAAATATACAAACTACAGATCACTACATTGCTAAAGACCTTGATAGAAAACTGTTATTTGGTGGTGATTTTGTTCTATTTGACGAGCTTTAAACTCAAAACCGCTGCGAGAATTCATAGCGACAGCACTCATACTCACTGTGAGTGCCGCTCTGCCTCATCGTCTGCGGCGTGTTGTCTCTGACTGATTGGTCAAATGACTACATGTAACTAACACACTAGAACAGATTGTAAACAAGAGAAGTCCTATCTCCTTTCTCTGATTCATTTCCATAAGAGAGACTGAAACCCATCACTGAAACCTGACAGAAGACCCCCCCCCAACCAAAACTCTTCGGATCGACACGATTCAAGTGAATGCTACCTTTTGCAACAAGTTTGCATTTGCAGGTATGTATGTAGATTACATCAATACATGTAACTTAACAGCCTGTTTACTCCTGACATGGTTCAAGAAGTGATTTTCATGGCTTTATTCCTGGAAGTGGAGAGGAAAAATATCATATATGACATCAAACAGCGATGTCAAACGTGATCTTGTTCTTTTCGGTTTCTGGCAGCTGGCATGAACAAACCATGACCTTTGAAGTCTCGAGAGATTTTGGGATCTCGTGATTCCTGCAAGGAAGCCGTTCCGCGGCCAAGACTCTCCCAGTGTGTACTGGACCACATTAAAGCTTGCGAGTAAACCGTTCTGCACCGCTGATACTTCCAGTGTGAAGTAGAGGTTACAGCTACAGACTTGTAAATCCAAAATCACAAAAGTGTGAGCTAGGAACTTTAGCTTTTACACAGCAGCAGTGCAAAGTGGTCAAAAGTCACAAAGCAGGATTGGTGTTAAAACTAAATATATTTCCAAAATGAATTATTCAGTAAATTGCTAATCCATCCACATGTGAACCGCAGTCCAGAATACAAATTTGACTGCTCTATATTTTCATGTTGAGGTGTATTTACAGTTCTCGTTCTGATAGAAACAACTGGAATTGTTCCTTTAGAACATTTAAATACTGTGAGTGGCTGAAAACACAATACAAATGTGTGATGAATTTGTTATCTTATCAAGAATTGACAAATTAGGATCTTTTTGGTTTATATTTTGCATTCTATGGACCTATTTCTTTGTTGCACAAGTAGAAAGTGATTCAAAGGTTTAGTAAATGTAAAAGTTTTTTTTTTACTGTGTGTCTATGTTTCTGCCTCTTTTTTCTTTTTTGAGCTTTCCAATGTTGTAAGTTGCAGCATGGTTTGGTAATCCTGTTCCACCCTGATCCCCTTTGCCCCTTATCTCTTCTGCCCTCGACTCACTATCCTTTATCCCTTCTACCTCTTCATCTTCTACTCGTTCTCTTTTTTACCCTCCCTGCATGCTATCCATCCTTTTATCCAGTTTTCACTTTGGTCTGCCTGCAGCTCCCACGCCTCCACACTTCTTACCCCCTTGTCTCTCTCTCACGCAGCCATATCTGTATTCAGCCATCCTCTTACAGCTGAATTTCACACTTGCCCTATTTTTCATTCCAAAACTTTTTTCTCTCTTTTTCTTCAGGGGAAACTACCCTGGGCATCAAGAGCTGTTGTCAGTTTGAGAATGTTTGCTTTTTAAACTCTGTTGCATCACTTCTTTCTCTTTGTGAAATACATGGGCTGTGTTCAAATTGAAGATCGCTTGGCTTCCTGGGGCTGGAGGCTAGGAGGGAGATACGGCCGTCCGGTTGGGGTCTGGGGTGGTGGGTTGCTGTGCTCAGCGTTGGGCGGGGGAGCCTGCTCATCAGCACCCCAGCAGAAAGGGTCGAACTCTGGGAACCGGAAATGGTTGTACCCCATGTGCAGCAGTACCGGGACCAGAGTGAATAGGGTGTGTATGGGGAGCATGAGTGGGTGTCCAGCATGCATTTTTGTAAGTCTTTGGTTGTATGTGCATGTGTGAGCATGAGGGAGGGAGTGTGTGACTGTGTCTGTGTATGACTGTAAATGTCAGGTGGTGCCTTTGACTCCTCCCTTCTCCTGGGACTTCTTTTGATGATATACATTTTTGTCCCCCCTCTCCCTGCCACACCTGGTGTGGAGTGTGGTGCTTTGGTCTGCCTGGGTCGTGGCTCCCGGGTCAGGGAGTTTAAGATTTTTGGCATCTGCCTGACCAGTCCCGGTGGCTGCCTGGTGGGGTCTGATGTCACATTACTGTGCACGGTATACAGTACTGTAAAAAAGAACTAAACCAAATGTAATTTGTGGTTGCTTTTTTCTACAGAATGACTAGAAGACCTTCTCGAGGTGGTCGGCAACACCTGTTCATCCAACAGCAGGAACTTGCCATTGTGGAAATAGTCCGTACAAACAATGCTATTCGTCTCCACCAGCTACGGCAACAAATACTTGCAGATAGGCAAGTATTCATAAACATCAATTGACTAAGCATTACCACAATCTGACGTGTCTTGTCAAAGCATCAAATCACAATGAAGCAGTTGTACAGGGTCCCATTTGAGAGGAACGGTATCAGGATCACAAGACGTTGACAAGAATATGTACAAGTAAGTTTTGCAGTCCTTTACTGTACATTTATAATACAGTATTTAGGTAATTCAGTACAGTAATAGCTATGCCATTGTATCAGTATCACATAGATACAGGCATGTGCTTGTGTTTTTGGGGTGTGTGTGTGTGTGTGTGTGTGTGTGTGTGTGTGTGTGTGTGTGTGTGTGTGTGTGTGTGTGTGTGTGTGTGTGATGGGGGCTGGGGGGTATTCTGTACGTGTAGTACTGTAGTTGTGTGTTTTGAGTAATGCCAGCCATCCATTCTATGTTTTTTTTTGTTTTGTTTTTTTGCAGACAATCTTGGACATGGATAGAGCTGCACAGCCTCAGGAATTGATTTACATTGATGAGGCTGGCTTCAACCTCACTAAAAAAAGATGACGGGGTCGTAATATAATTGGCCAAAGGGCAATTGTGCATGTCCTGGGGCAGCGCGGGGGAAACATCACATTGTGTGCCGCCATAAGCCTTCGAGGGCTACTACACCATCATGCCAATCTAGGTCCCTACAATGCCCAACAAATATTCACATTTCTAGATGCACTTCATGATGCACTTCTACGGGACAGACCAGAGCAGCCCAGGTTTGTTGTTGTCTGGGATAATGTTAGTTTCCACCGGGCAGCTCTGGTCCGGAACTGGTTCACCAACCATGATCAGTTTGAAGTTTTATGTTTATGTTTTATTTATTTAGGAGACGCTTTTATCCACAGCGACTTACAATTTGTAACCTATAGGGCATGTTGTGATGAAGTTATTTACTTGCCCCCTTATTTGCCATTTCTAAACCCAATCAAGGAAATTGTTTCGGCTTGGAGATGGCACGTGTGACCACCAACCACATGCCTCTTCGTCAGGCAATGGAAGAGGCATGCAGAGACATTGAGGTAATGTCAATCCACGGATGGATTCGCCACACAAGGAGCTATTGTCCCCGTTGCTTAGCAGGAGAAAATACCGCTTGTGACATTGACGAGATCATGTGGCCAGACCCAAACAGACGGTGGGATCCATAATCCCACTCACGCACAATTGCCTAGTTTTTCCTTTATTTACAGTAATGTGTTTTTTTGTTACTGCATGTACAGTACTGTACTGTAAAGTAGACTGTAGTAATGTGATGTGCAGTATTGAGTTGATATTGTTTGTAACCTTTCAGTATGTTCATTTTTGATTGTTGGGGCAATCTTTGTTGTGAACAAAAACAGTGTTCCATTGAGCTTCACAGAAAGCTAACTGAACAGAATAAAAACAAAGAGAATGAAACACTGCATTGTTTTATGTAAAGTACTCTAGTGTGTTGCTTCCAATCTGAAAGTGTTTTCACATGATGCAAGTGTGTATCATTTTGTCGTCAGAGTTTCACTTTGACAAAGGAATGTTAAGTTTTGATAGTCGAGTTTCAATTTGACACAGATGTGAATGGTATATGTCCCAGTGTTGTGTTACGTTTACTTGTGTGTAGAGTTTTGGCACAATGAGCCAAGTTTTGCAAAATGTGTTCAAGCAATGGGCAAAAACTGTAAAAGCTTCTGGATGTTTTACATTGCTTTTGTATTCGACTTCCTGTCTGGCCCAATCTGAACTGCTGAGCTTGACATGTTCTGAAAGCATAGCACATAAAAAATAGACTTGAAGTAAAAGCAATGTGTTCCAACGCTTTTGGGACTCTTCCAAAATGCGTTGTCAATGGAAACACAACCGCAATGGTTAACTGCTACGTCGTATGGTTTGACGATGTTACATGTCTGGTGGAAAAGCCCGGTTATACAGTCACTCTGCTCAGAAAAATATAATAAACTAATTATTCATCAGAAAATTATTAAGGAGCTTTATATAATTAATAAAAAATTTCAAGAAACAGTAATTCACAGTACATGAAAGCTTCTAGAAATATTTTAAATTGCTTATCCTTAAGGGGATATTGATAATTGTTCATGATTGCTGCTGGTGAAGGGAGTGCTGAGCCAGAAGGCAAAGCTCTCGATTTACTGCTCAATCTACGTTCCTACCCTCACCTATGGTCAGCTTTGGGTAGTGACCAAAAGAACGAGATTGTGGAAACAAGCGGCCGAAATGGGTTTTCTCCACAGTGTGGCTGGGCTCACCCTTAGAGATAGGGTGAGAAGCTTGGACATTCGGGAGGGGCTCGGAGTAGACCTGCTGCCCCTCCATATCAAGAGGACCTTGTTGAGGTGGCTCGGGCATTTGGTTAGAATGCCTCCTGAACAGCTCCCTGGTGAGGTTTCCTGAGCACGTCCAACTGAAAGGAGACCCAAGGGAAGACCTAGCACATGCTGGAGGGACTGTCTGGCTGGCCAGGGAACGCCTCGGGGGAGAAGAAGAAGAAAATATCTTTTCTACAGCGCCTCTCAAGATAAAAATCACGAGGGGCTTCACAAAAATAAAAAAATGTAAAAATATAAAAATTTAGAAAATGATTTTTTTTTCAAATGAGCAAAAAATAGACAGTTGTGGTTTCAAATGTAAAGAAAGAGAGAGTGAATAGGAAAGAGGGAAATCAGTGGATCCTGAAGAAGGTGGACTAGGTGGGGAGAGCAGAACAAGGAGAGGGTGAAGAAGGTCACACAAAAGCCAGCTTGAACAAGTGAGTGTTCAGCTGCTTTTTAAAGGAGACCACTGAGTCCACTGATCTCAGGCTCAGGGGGAGAGAGTTCCAGAGTCTGGGGGCCACAGCAGCAAATGATGTAATGCCATTCAGGTCAGGTGATTGACTAAGCAATTTCCTTTTCTGGATTTCTGGTCCAAAGATGGGAACTTCCATCTTGTCTTGCTTTAAAAGCAAACAGTTTAGAGTCATCCAATTTTTTATGTCCTGAAGAAAAGCCTATAATCTACCTAACTGATTAGGTTCATCAGGGTTAATGGACAAATATAACTATCGTCAGCATAACAGTGAAAGTTTATCCCATGCTGTCTAATGATTTAACCAATTGGTAGCATAAATATAGTAAAAATAATTGGTCCAAGCATTGAACCCTGTGGTACTCCACAAGTAACCCTGGAGTATGAAGAAGATTTGTCATGTACATTTACAAAATGAAATCTATCAGACAGGTAGGATTTAAACCAGCCTAGCACTGTTGCTTTGATCCCTACAACATACAGTATATATATATCAGGTATGATAGCTAGCAAAGGCCTGCTCTACGGATCCTGAAGGCCTTGTGCAGATAACCCCGGGTTTCCACGGGAGCCGTCAGCAGCACGTTACTGCAGCAGCACGTCTTGCTCGCGTAAGCTGCTGCTTGGCCCTTCCCACGAGACGCGAAGCAGCAGGGGAGCAACGTCACCGACAGAGCACTAAGTCACACGAGTGACTTCGTCAGTAAACACAACAACAAGCAGGAGAAAATTACAACATGGTTTGTGTTTTATGTTCTGTCCGTTTTATAATCGCTAATACGGACCTGAAAAACAAAAGAGACCGCTAGCTATGTGATAACTTCTCACGGGGACGCACAGTTAGTAACCTTTTTTAAAAGTAAAGCAACCGGAAGGCAGTACTTTCTTTATTCTGAAAATCTCGGGAGCTTCTCTCCTTTTCCGCATCTGATTTCCTGTCTTTCCTTCCCCAAAAATGTCGAACTTGACCCGTTTCATAGGCGTCGCGCGTAGAAAATAGAACCGGCGCGTAAAGGCCGCGACATGCTGCTCCTGAGACGCGGCCGACTCGCGCTGCTGACGGCTGCCGACAGTGTTGGGAGTAACGCCGTTTAAGTATAATGGCGTTTCTAACGGCGTTCTTTTATAGGTAACGGAATAATCTAATTAATTACTTTTCCCGCCGTTACAACGCCGTTACCGTTACTGGGGACGGAAGGTTGTGCGTTACTATGTGCTTGTCGAACGTTGAGCAACAGTGTGAGGCTTTCTGACCGCCACACTTCAGCTGCAGCAGGGAGAGAGAGGTGTCGGCGCGCTAGGATGATGTCGACGCCAAAACAACCAAAACAAAGAGGAAGACGTGATGAATAGTCCACGGCTGCAGACCCTCCGCAGATTCGCTGCTGCAGGTGCGGATCTGCAGCCGTGCCCTTCTTAGCGTGACCGCGGGACGTCCCGAAGGTCCGCTCACCTGTTCACCGCTCAGACGTCCTGATCTTCTACCTTCCTAGATCATCCAGCTGTAACCTGTTTCTGATCATGTCTTTAGTCCCGCTGTAACACTGATGCATCAGTCTCAAACGTCATGGAGCTCAGGTGTTATTAGAACTACCTGTGTGTGTTTACCACCCAGCTTCAGCTCTTCTGTGGTTGGGTCAGACCCAAGTTAGTAAATGTAAGTCCTCCATCAGATTTGTGCCTCTTCTAGTGTCATTTTAAAGGATATTTATTTATTTATTTATTTAACCATTACTAGATTACCAGCAACAGAAATGCTGCTAAAAACACAATTATGTGAAGCTGGAAAAATTAGAATACTGTGCAAAATTACATTTATTTCTGTAATTTAACTAGACTGAGAGACCATTTAAAGGCTCGGAAACCTTTACAGGTGTTTCTATTTGCAATTTTAAATTTTAGCTGATTGGGGTCTTGTTAAATATCACACAGTGACCTTTTAATAGTCTAGATTAGTGTAATGTTCCTATTAGTAGTTCCTCCTGTTAAGTGCTTATTTATTGAAATTATACAGGTTTATAAAAAACATTTGGACATACATTTTATTATGTTCCAGTCATTAGTCATTTATATTTCACTATTGTAGTAATTCTTGCATTTTTTAATGAAAAAAGTAACTAAGTAGTTACTTTTGTTGGTAATTAGTTACTTTTATGATGTTGTAACTCAGTTAGTAACTGAGTTACTTTTTTGACAAAGTAATCAGTAACTATAACTAATTACTTTTTTAAAGTAACGTTCCCAACACTGGCTGCCGACGGCTCCAGTGGAAAAGGTTCTGTTGACCACAGCGGTTCCTAGCAGCAGCTATGACGTGCTGCTGCAGTAACGTGCTGCTGACGACTCCCTATGGCAAGCCAAATGAGCATTTATTCTGATATCAGGATATCAGCCAGAATTGTCATGAACATGTAAGCCATTTCTGTCCACTAGTTAACTAGTTAGACATGTTTGTGTCAACTAGTTAAATATCGAGGGTGAAAATGTGCCCACTAGTTAACTAGTGACAGCAGAAATGCGCACTAGTTAACTAGTGAACACATTTAGGCTTCAGTAGTTAACTAGTTGACACAAAAACTGCTCACTAGTTAACTAGTAAAAGCAGAAATGCATAGCAGTCAGCTACTTGAAGGTATTTGTCTCACTAGTTAACTAGTGAGGGTCAAAATGTGCACACTAGTTAACTTGTGGTAGACATAAATGCGCACTAGTTAACTAGTGAACATATTTTGGCTTCACTAGTTAACTAGTTGACACATAAATGGCTCACTAGTTAACTAGTAAAGACCAAAATGCATACCAGTCAGCTAGTTGAAGGTTTTTGTGTCTCACTAGTTAACTAGTGATGGCCAAAATGTGCACACTAGTTAACTTGTGGTAGACATAAATGTGCACTAGTTAACTAGTGAACACATTTTGGCTTCACTAGTTAACTAGTTGTCACATAAATGGCTCACTAGTTAACTAGTAAAGGCCAAAGTGCATACCAGTCAGCTAGTTGAAGGTTTTTTGTGTCTCACTAGTTAACTATTGATGGCCAAAATGTGCACACTAGTTAACTAGTGAAGGCTTAACTCCTAACTAGTTAACTAGTTGGAGTAGGTCAGTGCCACTAGTTAACTAGTGAACCATTAATGGCTCACTAGCTAGCTAGTTGATGGCAGCAGGCTCACTAGTTACCTAGTTGATGCATCCATTGTCCAAACTAGTTAACTAGTGAGGACATAAATGTATACTAGTAAACTAGTTCAAGTCTACATTCACACTAGCTAGCTAGTTGCGCAGAATTCTAATTAGGAGGTGGAGAATTTCTCAAATTAAGACTCTCTATTGGCTCCCTGTGTCAAAATAAAATATGACAACCAATCACAGTGCGGAATTTCGTAAAATCCCACCCCAAACATTTGCATGCGGCACACAAGTTAACATGCTGGCCAGAGGAACCTCAGCTAGTGAACTAGTAGTGGCTTCAGTGTGACACTTACATGTAAACTTGTGAAGGCAGAACTGATCACTAGTTAACTAGAGAGGGTACAAATGTCCACTAGTTAACTAGTGAGGTGCAAAATAAGTGTCACTAGTTCACTAGTGGGCCCCAAATCGCCCACAAGTTAACTAGTAAGGTGCGGATATGCTCACTAGTTAACAAGTGAGGTGCAGATTTGCTCACTAGTTAACTAGTGCGCCCTAAAGCGCCCACTAGTTAACTAGTAAGGTGCAAAAAAGCATCACTAGTTAACTTGTAAAGTGCAGATATGCTCACTAGTTAACTAGTGGGCCCCAAAATGTCAACAAGTTAACTAGTAGGGTGCGGATTTGCTCACTAGTTAACTAGTGAGGCACAGATATGCTCACTAGTTAACTAGTGATGTGCGGATTTGCTCACTAGTTAACTAGTGAGGTGCAGATTTGCTCACTAGTTAACTAGTGTGCCCTAAAGCACCCACTAGTTAACTAGTAAGGTGCAAAAAAGCATCACTAGTTAACTTGTAAAGTGCAGATATGCTCACTAGTTAACTAGTGGGCCCCAAAACGCCAACTAGTTAACTAGTAGGGTGCAGATTTGCTCACTAGTTAACTAGTGAGGCACAGATATGCTCACTAGTTAACTAGTGAAGTGCGGATTTGCTTACTAGCTAACTAGTGAGGCGCGGATTTGCTCACTAGTTAACTAGTGAAGTGCGGATTTGCTCACTAGTTAACTAGTGAGGTGCGGATTTGCTCACTAGTTAACTAGTGAGGTGCGGATTTGCTCACTAGTTAACTAGTGAGGTGCGGATTTGCTCACTAGTTAACTAGTGAGGTGCAGATATGCTCACTAGTTAACTAGTGAGGTGCAGATATGCTCACTAGTTAACTAGTGCGCACAAGACGCACACTAGTTGCTGTTTTTGGAGCAATCTAGTTTACTTGTTATGTAAAAATGTGTTCTTACTAGTTAACTAGTGACAAATTTACCTTCACTAGTTAACTAGTTGACATATTTGGCTTTTCTAGTTCACTTGTAATGGGACAGGAAGCACTCACTAGTTAACTAGTGAGCATATCTGCATTATAATTTTTTCTCACTAGCTTATAGAGGGCAAACTGAGCCTTACATGTTAAGTAGTGAACACAAAACACTGTCACTAGTTAACTAGCTGCAGAAAAATGCCCCTAAAACTAGTAAATTTGTGGAATTTGAATAAATACACACTTGGCTGGCATTCTGTGTAACATGTTAACTAGTTCGACCGCTGTACTGCTCACTAGTTAGCTAGTGAGCAAATCCGGCCTTTACATGCAAATGAAGAAATGCAGAACAGCTATGTGATTGGTCCATGTAGGACTGAGAAACAGAGAAAGTATGGCGGACTCTGTTCAGGCTGTTCTAAGAGAAAATTTGATAAACTAAGATCGTTTGAGCACATAAATATGTTTTGACGATATTTGTAGCGAGAAAGTTGTGGTGTATTGCTGTAATCTTTGTTCAGTTAACGTGTGCAGTCTTTAGTTTTCAGTTATTAGTCTGAAAAAGCCTGGAGGCGGAAGGCAGCGGCAGACAGCATGTCTGTTTCTGTTGACAGGAAAGTGCAGAAACTCCGCAGAAATCTCCGTCAGATATATTGTTTCACATTTGTACGGAAGCGACAAGTTTATAATAATAAAAAAGGCTCTATTTTACATACGTTGCTGTAAAGCCTGCCAGCACTCATAGTGTTTTAAAGGTATAAATTTGCGAGGAGATGTAGCACCTAGTGTTGGTGGTCTAGTGACTAACGCGTTTGCCTGCAATGGTGAAGGTCGCGGGTTCGATACTCGATCATACACTTTAGTTTTGTACATTATTTCACTTCTTTTCTTTTGCATAATTTTTGTATTTATGTCAACAAGAAACAAAATACGTAACGGATTAGTGGGCAGAGTCACACACACACACACACACACACACACACACACACACACACACACACACACACACACACACACACACACACACAAACATGTAAACAAGTATTTTATGAGTATGAATCTGATTATTGCCGACAGTCGATATTTAAGCATGTGTGTCCCCCTTCCTCAATCCATCCTCGCAAAATAAAATCATCGGCACAGCACAGCAGGCTTTCTCTTGATCCAGAACTAGCACTTCGAAATTGATCATGTCCGCGGCCATCTGCTGCACAATCAGCTGCTCGCATCGCGGGAAACATTGAAAACAGCTTCATGAACTGAGACACAACAGGGTTAACATCGACAAAAAAATCCACAAATAAATCTAAATAATTAATGCCATTTCCGTCTTTTTCGTTGAAATATACAAATAGCAGATCATAAATCTAGAGCAGAAAAAGCTGCTGCAGGAAGCAGGGTCTGTAGTTATTCATGCACCAATTCATCAATGTGATTATTGATCAAGATCAGGTAAACTGATATTAATGTTGCAACATTTCATTTGATCATCTGAATGATACCACACAACTGAATGACCTGTTGAGTCTCTGCATATTCAGGTATTTACTACGGAAAACAAACAACAGCAGGCAGCAGCAGGACTCCCCATGTTATTTCTCGGGTCGCTGGCCCGCGGTCGTCGGGGCCGCTGCGGTCAGCTCTTAGCCGGGAAGCCCTCGTTCGGCTGCGTGGGCTGCTTCACCGTGGACCAGCTCCCAGCAGCCGCTGGTCGGGAGAAACGCTCTGGCTGCAGCTCCGATCAGACCCTACCAACACCTCGCCACAGACAGCACCGCATTAAAAGCCCACAATTACGACCCGCTCCCCAAAGTTACAGTTCTCAAGCACTGATGAACACATACATAACCCACAACAGCTATGAAATGTGTGTTATTTACGGCAAAAAGGAGATATTTTTCAAGCCGACGTGCCAATGTTAACCGCAGTTGGCTTGGAAATGTGCTGATTTTATTATTTTTGTCAATTAAAATCCCCCTTGTTTGCTCTTACGTTTTACGAAAACGCAATATTAATTAAAGCACGCTTTAGTGATCAGCATGTAAAGCAAAGAAGAAATGTGAACATTTCAACCCATTTCGAACCAACCAGTAATATGATTTCTTAACACGGTGCAGCGGCAGCATTTAAAAACCAAAATATAGTTTTTACTCTCCAAAAAAAGGAGAAGACAGTCACGGTGCAGCAACCCATTTTAGTCCATTAATCTCCACAATAAATATCCAGACAGAGAATTTCTACGGCCTCGCTGTAAACTCCAATGTCACCCAGGACCAGTCTTAAAGAGACAACGCGCTTAAAGGGAAAGTGTGTAGATTTCTGGCAATAGGGGGTAGTAAATACCAAAGTCACTGCAAACAAGCTGTATTTTTTGTTCAAGTGAGGACCTTACTAACTAATGCTCATAAAGCCAACAAAACCCTCTGGACTCTAGCTGTAACTCTCAAATTAGGATATGAGATTAATGACTCAGGTTCACGCTCCAATACATTAATTGTTTGAGAAATGCATCTTTTTATGTTGAGTGCCATCCGCCAAATAACACACGAGAAAAAGAAGAAGAAGAGTGTTGTTGCACAGTTTTCAAAGGAGTCAAAAACCACCAGCAAAACCATAAATACAGCTAAATAAACATAGAATCCAACATGGCGTCCTCCAGAGAGTCGGACCCTCGCCTGTGTATTTTATTACTATGAAGGGTACATGAACTGATTAGGAACACAATGTCATAGGGTCAAAGGTCAAGGTTGTGTGAGGTCATATATATATCAAAAATTGCCTGAACGGGTTGAATGATTTTGACCAAATCAGAGGTGATAGCTCCCTATCAAAGGTAGATAAACTGATCAGGTCACAACCTCATAGGGTCAAAGGTAAAGGTCGTGTGAGGCCGTATATATGAAAAATTGGTTTTTGTGTGCAATATCTTCTGAACAGGTTGAAATACTTTGACCAAATCGCAGGTGAGAACTCCCTATCTAAGGTAAATAAACTCATGAGGTACAAAACCTCATAGGGTCAAAGGTCAAGGTTGGGTGAGGCCGTATATATGAAAATTTGGCTTTTGTGTGCAATATCTCCTGAACGGGTTGAAGGATTTTGACAAAATCAGAGGTCATAACTCCCTATCAAAGGTAAATAAACTCATCACATACACAAGTTCATAGGGTCAGAGGTCAGTGTCATGAGAGGTAATATATATGACCAGTCAGGCATATCCCGCGACGCTCTGCATCAATTTCCAGGGCTTTCTTGTTTCTACAGAGTTTATGCAGGGTGCTGCTGGTTTGGGGTGTTATGTCAGCAGGCAGAGTTTAGGAGTCTGACAGCTGTGGGGAAGAAACTGTTTCGGGACCTGGTAGTCTTAGTCCATAGGCTCCTGTAGCGCTTCCCAGAGGGCAGGAGGGTGAAGAGTCCATTCGATGGGTGACTGGAGTCTGATGGTTTTCCCTGCCCTTTTCAGACACCAAGAAAAAAGGAGAGTAACTTTATTTTGTTTGTGTGATTTTATTTTGTTGTGTGACTACTGGTTGCAGTTCCCTGTTCAATTGATTGCTGTTCCCTGTTAAATTTAAAAAAGAAAAAAGTCTAAAGTTTTGTTTTGACTGGAGAGAACTAAAAAAGGTTACACTGTCTTCTGGTACTAGCTCAAAATAACAAGTGGTGCTTGCTGCAGAACCACAAAGGCGGAGCTGCACCAGAAGGTGGAGCTGCACCAGAGTCAGCCCCGCCCATTCCAGAATCAGCCCCGCCCATTCCATTAGAGTCAGTCTAATTCCTTCCAGTTGTCAGACTTGATAGCATTCTGGAACCAAAGAGGGTGTTGTAGCTAAAAAATGCGAGATTGAGGACGGAGTTGAGAAGTTAATTGAACAGTTTTTGTAAAGGTTCCATATAATTAAAAATCTAACTTTTGGAACTTTTAATCATGTTATATTGTCATTTCCTCATAAGAAACACGCCAAAGCCATTTTTAGCCTCATTCATGCATTTTCCTCCCATCTCAGCTTCAATTTGGTCTCCTCCCCCGAAGCGGGTCTGGTCTTGGTTCTCAAATCTGGATATTCTGTGAATTTTCTGACAAATTATTTCTGAAATGACTTCTACTGAGACACCGCCAATAAACCATACATCCCATCTCAGAGACACACTGGGCAGCACAATTACATGTAACGCCACTTGATTTATAACAGATGTGGTGGTGTAGTGGTTATGGAGTCAGGTTGACATGCTGTTTCGCCTCCCAGTAGTGTAAGTTTTAGGTAGTTTACAACCTCTTTTCTTCATTTCTAGCTACACTTGCCAGTACTATGTTTACAATAATTTACTGGTATACCGTTTAACATATAATGTGTTTATTTATTTATTTATTCGTTTATTTAGCCAGTGTGAGTCCATTTGTGAGCAGAGTTTCAACTAAAATGCTGTTTAGGAACGACCAAATTCAAAGAACTTTTAGCGACATAAATATTTTGCTGAAAAGAAACATTACAACTAAAATATAAACAAATTGAATGTGGCTAAATAGACTGCTGATGACCCCACCGAGAATCGAACCAGCATCAGCTGAGGGGAAAGCAAAAACCAACTCAGACGATTTTACCACTAGACTACCAGAGGCCGTTCAATAGATTGAAGTGCTGTTGTAAACCACTTTTATTAGACCAGCTGTAGGCAGATATTCGCTAAAAGAAACCTTTTCATTTCGAGATATATTCAGTCTTTGTCATGTAGCAAGTTATATTTATCTTGTTTAATTGGAGTATAGAACATAGCATTAACGACTGTAAACTAGTAACAGCCGTAATTCATGTGGGTCAGGTCAGTTTGCGATAAAGTTGAAAACAAAAACGGAAGTCAGTGGGCTAGGCTGAGTTTGCGTGAATGGGCGGGGTGCAGCTCCGCCTTTGTGGTTTTGCAGCCAGCACCCTCTCCAAAATAACCACAGTTTTTTCCCTCAGTGTCATTTGATCTATTTCTTGGGAAGATGGATGGATGGATGGATGGATATATATATATATATATATATATATATATCAATAATTATTTTTAATATAGCCTTTTTCAATACCAAACTTTCAATACCAAACAAAAATGAACTACAATAAAATTACTGGCACACTAAATTCCAATTCTCCTCAATGGGACTTGAACTCGCCAACTGATCTCCCTTACACGACACCAAACGAGGTGCTTTACTTGATTTGGGAGGGGGGAATAAAAGCAGTAAAACAATAAAACTTTGAACATTACAACACAAAGAGAAAATAAATAATGTTACAGCAATTGCGGAATGCCATCTGCGGGATTCGAACCCGCCGCAACGACCAACCAGTAGGTGTCAAACCATGACTAATGAGTGCAAGCCTTGGCGCTCAGGGACACCCATCAGATTGTGAGGCCACAGCACATACGTTTTAGACTGGGTGGGATTCTTATACCCAACAGGAGTCTTCTGCCCGCCTTCTCATTAGAATATGCATAATTTGTGTTTCAGGCACTAGTTAACTAGTGAGCTGCTGCACTGCCACACATGTAAACTGGTGAAATTTCTATTGTTCCACTAGTTAACTAGTGGACAAAAATGGTCAGCTTGTATGTGTTTTTAGATGCAACTAGTTAACTAGTGAGCAAATCCGCACCTCACTAGTTAACTAGTGAGCAAATCCGCACCTCACTAGTTAACTAGTGAGCAAATCTGCACCTCACTAGTTAACTAGTGAGCAAATCCGCACCTCACTAGTTAACTAGTGAGCAAATCCGCACCTCACTAGTTAACTAGTGAGCATATCTGCGCCTCACTAGTTAACTAGTAAGCAAATCTGCACGTCACTAGTTAACTAGTGAGCATATCTGCGCCTCACTAGTTAACTAGTGAGCAAATCTGCACCCTACTAGTTAACTAGTTGGCGTTTTGGGGCCCACTAGTTAACTAGTGAGCATATCTGCACCTTACTAGTTAACTAGTGATGCTTTGTTGCACCTTACTAGTTAACTAGTGGGCGCTTAAGGGTGCACTAGTTAACTAGTGAGCAAATCTGCACCTCACTAGTTAACTAGTGAGCATATCCACACCTTACTAGTTAACTTGTGGGCGTTTTGGGGCCCACTAGTGAACTAGTGACACTTATTTTGCACCTCACTAGTTAACTAGTGGACATTTGTACCCTCTCTAGTTAACTAGTGAGCAGTTCCGCCTTCACAAGTTTACATGTAAGTGTCACACTGAAGCCACTACTAGTTTACTAGCTGAGGTTCCTCTGGCCAGCATGTTAACTTGTGTGCCGCATGCAAATGTTTGGGGTGGGATTTTGCAAAATTCCGCACTGTGATTGGTTGTCATATTTTATTTTAACATAGTGAGCCAATAGAAAGCCTCAATTTGAGAAATTCTCTGCCTCCTAATTAGAATTCTGTGCAACTAGCTAGCTAGTGTGAATGTAGGCTTGAACTAGTTTACTAGTATACATTTATGTCCTCACTAGTTAACTAGTTTGGACAATGGATGCATCAACTAGGTAACTAGTGAGCCTGCTACAATCAACTAGCTAGCTAGTGAGTCATTAATGGTTCACTAGTTAACTAGTGGCACTGCCCTACTCCAACTACTTAACTAGTTAGGAGTTTTGCCTTCACTAGTGAACATGTGGACACTTTGAACTGTCACTAGTTAACTAGTGAGACACAAAAACCTTCAACTAGCTGACTGGTATGCATTTTAGCCCTTACTAGTTAACTAGTGAGCCATTTTTGTGTCACCTAGTTAACTAGGAAGCCAAAATGTGTTCACTAGTCAACTAGTGGGCATTTCTTCTGTCACTAGTTAACTGGTGTGCACATTTTGGCCATCACTAGTTAACTAGTGAGACACAAAAACCTTCAACTAGCTGACTGGTATGCATTTTGGCCTTTACTAGTTAACTAGTGAGCCATTTTGTGTCACCTAGTTAACTAGTGAAGCCAAAATGTGTTCACTAGTTAACTAGTGAACATTTCCGTCTCCCACTAGTTAACTGGTGGGCTCATTTTGACCCTGACTAGTTAACTAGTGAGACACAAATACCTTCAACTAGCTGACTGGTATACTAGTTAACTAATGAGCCATTTTTGTGTCAACTAGTTAACTAGTGAAGGTCAAAATGTGTTCACTAGTTAACTAGCGTGTACAGTTTGACCCTCACTAGTTAACTAGTTGACCTGTTGACAAGATATCAGAATTAATGCTCAAGCGGCTGGCCAAATTGGGCAAAGTTAACAAGTGGGATTTTTACATTCAGTAGTCAGCTAGTACGAGTTTTTGTACCTTACTAGTTGACTAGTAAAAACTAAATGTGTTTTAACTAGTTAACTAGTGGACATTGATCTGTCCACTAGTTAACTAGTGAACACACTGAGCAATACTAGTTAACTAGTAAGATATGAAACATTTTAACTAGTTAACTAGAGAGAATTTAGGCCTTACTAGTTAACTAGTTGACATTTAGGCTGTCACTATTTAACTAGTTGACACAAACATGGCTAACTAGTTAACTAGTGGACAGAAATGGCTTACATGTTCATGACAATTCTGGCTGATATCCTGATATCAGAATAAATGCTCATTTGGCTTGCCATAACTCCCGTGGAAAGCCGGGGTGAGACTTCCCCAGGCAACAAAAAGACAAAAATATGATTGGACGAAACAACAAAAAGTTCCAGGTGCATGGGTCACGGCGGAGCCAAGAGAAACATTCCACAAAGGAGAAAATAAAAGCTATTGGAAGTAAATGAATACAATTTCATTGAAAAAACATAATGTTAGGTTAGGTATTTTGATAATGTTCAGGCAGAAAAGGCCTTGTTAGCCCTGACTGCATGTCTCTGTTGTATTGGTGTAGAAACCCCACCTTCACCCACCCCGACCAAAGTATTAGAGTATTTTAGCTTCTCTTTACTCTGTCTGTGCCTTAAGTTTTCTGCCTGAGGTACTTAGCATGTGCAGTTTGTAAGCAGTGCAGAAAAGTGCTGATTCTGTATTCAGTTAGTCAAGCCTGTCTGCCTGAGAAGAGTGAACCACTGCAGTCTCTATATGTCCTAGAAAAAGAGAAGCAAAAGATGGAAAATAATTGTCAAATTTTAAGCTATTCATTTTTTTGATTATTTCTAAATATTCCCTCTTTACATATTTTTTTCTTCCTGTGTACTTATTTGATTCTTAGCTCCCCTTATTGTGGTAGAGAAATGTATAAGCTGGCCTCAGCCTTTTGTGGCAACCAATTAGCATAAATATAAATCCTAAACTTTACCACTTACCCTTCAATAAACAAATGTTTTCCAATCAAAACAGAGCAAAGTGATATGTGCTATGTCTAATCAGAGAGAAATCATTTATTCAGCGCTGCAGTAGAAATGAATCCTCAGTGTTTGTAAGCATGTTTTTCAGTGCATGCTTATGTGTATTTGCCTTCTGCAGGCATGTTTTGTCTAATCACCTGGAGGATGCCTTGATGCTCAATTCAGATTTTTTGAGTGAATCAGATTTTTTTTTTGTGTGGCAGTCAACACTATGACTGAAATGCAACATCAAACTCTCTCCAGTGTGAAAGCCCCGCAGCACCAAAGCGACCCGCATGCGCAGAAGATAAGAAGTCACCCTCCAGGAGCGGTGGAGTTGTGATGTAATCCTGATCCTGTTGATAAACTATCAGTGAAAACTTTCACACCTGTTAATTATTTCGTTTTGGGCTGGAAACTGTTTTAAAAACGGTAAACTATTTTACTCCTTGTTTCCACCATCTCTCTGAATTATTCACCGAAAATGTTCCGGTATTAATTCATTCACAAGAATCCCCCTCTCTCCAGCACCCCCTCCAAGGACTCCAAAAAGGGTGGGTAGCCTGAACTGTAGTTTGGTGCATAAGCACAAGCAGTCAAGACCCATCCCCCCAAAACATAGGAAGAGAGAATCTACCCTCTCATTCACCGGGGTAAACCCCAACATACAGGTACTGTGATGGGGGCAACTGGTATGCCCACCCCTGCTTGACGCCTCTCAGTGGGGGTTAACTATAGTGTGGTAAGAGTGTCCAATCCCTCTCAGGGACACTTGTTCCAGAGCCATGCGTTGAGGTGAGTCCGATTATTTCTAGCTGGAGCCTCTTAACCTCACACACCAACTCAGGCTCCTTCCCCACCGGAAAGATGACGTTCCACGTACCAAGAGCCAGCATCTGCAGCTGAGGATCAGACCGCCAAAGGTCCCCGCCCTCGGCTACCACCCATTACACATTGCACCCGACCCCTTTGGCCCCTCCCACAAGTGGTTAGCCCACGGGAAAGAGGACCCACATTTTTTTCTTCGGGCTGTGCCTGGCCTTGCTCCATGGGTGAAAGCCTGGCCACCAGGCACTCGCCAACGTGCCCCACCGTCAGGCCTGGCTCCAGAGGGGGGCTCAGTGACTCACGTCCGGGCGAGGGAACACAATTTCTTTTTTCTTTTTTTTACCGTGTCCTGTCTGGCTGTGAAGCAAGCAGAATTGATTTCTGAATGCTGGTGACAAGCCTTACAGATTTACTCTCAAGTGGAGCATCAAAGCGTTTGCTTTTAATGTCATGCCTGATACTTAAAACTTTATTGTTACTGTTGTTGAATGCTTGGCAATTCCGACCAGACACGGAGACAGAGGTGAAAGAGAAAGGAAAAGAAAAGGGGGGGGGTGGGGGGTGGGGGGGGGGCACAATTTCCATTTGTATGATTCATCATAAGGTGTCTGTGGGCTGCACTTGGCGTTGTCTTATTGTTCATCCTTGTTTTTAAAGCAAATTGTCGGCTTTTCCCTTTAACAAACCCAATCTCTGGCTCTCATTTGGCTCACTCACCACTCTTTCTGAACCTAGAATTGGTAGCTTATTGGTGCTATTGTTACACCCCTGTAAAAGGAGAATAGAGAAGGAACCCCGCAGACACGGTGTGAGTTCAGCCGTTTCCACTGTATTAATGAATTTTCAGAACATAAGGCAAAAACATCTGCGTTACAATTACTCTATGTGCAAGAAAAACCATACAAAATAAAAATAAACCACATTGCTTATTATCCTCTGGAATTAAGCAAAGCAATATGGACAGCAAGATCTTTCTTTATAAAAAAATAAAAGCACAGTTTAGCTTTTTAACACCTTTTTTTACCTCACTGGAAAATATGTAGATACAACCTAGAACCTTCCCTACAGCCGCCATCATGAAACTCAGGCCTAATCCACACGTAGCCGGGTTTTAAAAAAACGAATATCCGCCCCTCCAAAAACTTGCATCCACACCACCTCGTTTTAAAAAAAAACTCTGTCCACACGTACCCGGATAAATACGTTGTTAAGGACATGCCAGACCTGTAGGCGGCAGTACTTCCCCCGTTCTTAACCTCGTCCTTCGTCTGTGGTCTTCCGCAAGGAGCAGTAATTACGCTTGCAAAAACAAGCAAGCAAAAAGCGCTTGGACAATTGATAAAGCGAGCACAGCTCTTAGAGCATCCATGCTGTCGGCTTGTGTAAACACAGGTCGCACACGTGATGTCAGCATTTTTTGTCGCGGAAAGTGACGTTGCGGACCTTAAAACTCCGGTTTTGTCTGTCCACACGCAGACACCCAAAACGGAGAAAACGCAGATCTTCACTTTGGCCGGAGTTTTTAAAAAGATCCGTTTTCATGTGAAAAAACTCTGTTTTCGTGTGGATGACAGGCCAAAGCGTAGAAAAATATCTTTGTTTTGGCAGATCCCCGGCTACGTGTGGACAGGGCCTCAGCCAGCAGGGGAACTACTCCAGCACATAGGACTTTCTAACCTGGCTTTATTTGCTCAGCTTTTCCTGCAAACATTTCCCTGCCCTTTCCCATGTTTAGAAAACATAAATATACCTTTAAACGGATTACAGTCTGAGTTTTTACCTGTAAAAGGGGAATAGAGAAGGAATCACGCAGACACGGTGTGAGTTCAGCCGTTTCCACTGTATTAATGAACAAGCGGAAGCTCTGAGTTTCCCCTCGCCCAACTCAAACCTGACTAGTCAATGCCAAACCAGCTAAAAACATTTAATAACAAACTCTAGAATAGCAATTTGTCTCCAAAAAATAGATAGAATTGTAAACATAAAAGTTAGTACTTAGGCAAATACATCAGAAGCGCTTTTTATAAGCAAATTTTGTGTCGTCTTGACATGGCAGGAATAATCGATCACAGATCACACAATCTTCAACTGCAGTGCATTTTAACTCACTCATGAGCAAAACTGCATTTTGAGCCCCATTCCCATCTGTACCGGGTCGGCCCGGGCCGGGCAGCGTAGGTTGTTTACATATCTGGGTGGCCTGGTATTTTTCCGGGCCAACCAAGGCTCATTCTCAGCCCTCTTCTCGAGGGGGTCTGCTTCAGGCCGACCAGGGCCAACACACCCACTGCTGACAGCAAATTCACACCTTCCATTAGAGCAAGCCTCTGATTGGTGGGTAGAATCAGCCCACATGGGCTTAAGGCAAGGATGTGTGGAATCAACCGGGCCAGGCTGGGGCTGACTGGGGCTACCCGGCCCGGGCCGACCCATGTATAGATGGGAATGGCCCATTGGATCAACTTGTCTTCTAAATTACTAAATACATTTTCAACAAATCACTCATTTCAATAAAGTAAGTATGTTTTTAACCAGCTTAACCATGAAATAAATCAAATATTTTTAACCTGTTAATCACAGAATAAAGACTATTATTTTTAACTAATTCAATCTACAACCTCCACACTATACTGTATAAGTCCTTATATTTACATGGTGGTTTGCTCCACCCTTTCCAGATGCGGTTCCTGCCATCTGTGGAATTCTTTTAGCATCACTGGGAGCCCTCTTACTGATCTTAGCCTTTTCATCCAGTTCAATGGTCATAACACCTCACCCTCTGACCATTTACTTGTAAAGTCCCAGGGTGATGAATTTGAGATGAAACCCTGCATGTATTGTGAGAATCCATCTATTGTTATTGTCTGTGACTCCTATTTCCTACTTTTGCCATGCGATGAGATGAAAAGGGTATTTGATGACTGGCAGGGCATCCATGTTGCTGGTTTTCTACTCCACCAAATCTGTTTCTTCCTCATCAAGGAGGACTGCTCGTTTTACCTTCAAATTATTGTATTTGAATTATTTACTGACTTTTAAACATTTCTCTTCTCCCACACTCTACAGTCACCTTCCCTCTTTTTTTTTTTTGCACTGCTACATCTCCCCCGTCTCCATTTCCTTTGACTTTCCTTGGCTCTCTCTCCCACTCCCTACAACATGACCCATTTTCCAGCAGCAGCCCATGCAGACATCTGGGCTTCAGCTCACGTGCCAGAAATGGCATGACACCCCTGCAGTGGAGGGCTGTTGAAGATAGAAGGGAAGGAGAAACTGATGCCGAGACAAAGATCATGGAAAGATTCGTGAAATGGGTAAAGAGGAAGGGGTTATAGGAGACTGGATGAGATCGAACAGGAAAGTCAAGCTTGACTGTTGTAAGCAGCAATATAAGTGGGATGCAACTGAAGCAGTGAATAGAACATTCTATGGAGAGGGAGGGGGATGGCGGAAAGTTACATAAACTCAGCCATGCACGGTTGAAAGCAGGAAGGCAGCAGCTGTATAATGGTTATTAGCTGTTAGAGGTAGCATGGCTTAGCAGGGTCTCAGTGGCAAAGCAGGGTAAGTTGGTGTGTAATCGCTGTGTTAACCTGACATCATGCTATTTGTATGCAGATCAGCCGCAGGCTACTTTCATTAAGATAACTTGCATTATCTGTCGGATTTAAAGATATGACGCCATAGTGACTTACCTTTGTGGCATTCACTTACACTACATGTATAAATCTTAAACTAAGCATTACTTTCAGTGTACACCGGTATGACAAAATTCCAGTTGTGTGGTCTTATCCAACACCAGGCAGTGCTAGAAGTTGTGGCTGCAAGTTTGCAATGGCAGCCAGATCAGTTCAGTTAGAGGTAGATAATGGGTTACGAAATAGAATCAAGCAATATTTGGTACATGTGAGAAAAAAAACAAGTGGCTCTTCTCAACTGATTTCATTGAAATTATTTCTTCCTCAAATCTTTATGTAGAAATTCACCTTCATTTCTCCGGCCTAATCTCTTATTGTGCTTCTGTTTTACCAACTCATGTCTCTCTCTTCTTCCTGCTGTTTTGGTTTTCAAATAGTTTGCTTACCTTTCTTGCACCACCTCTTTCTTCCATCACTCACATAGCTGGTGCTCCATTTTCATCTTTTTACCTCCAGTTGTACACTGTTGGCCTTGCCACTCAAAAAGCCCTGGTTGTCATTGATTCGTTTATTCTGATCACTCATAAGACCTAATATTTATAATGAAAAGTCTGTTTTAACAGCAACATGTTAAGGGTAAAAAAAGTAAAAGTTTATTCATAAGTCCAAAGGAGTTGTGAAGGCAACTGGACTTCTTTGCATTCTTCATCGTCATCTTGTTCTAAAGCACTTTCCATTGACCAGGTGACCAATTAAAACACTATACATGCATAAAGAAATAAAACGTCAATAGCTACGTTTACATGCGCACAACTAATCGGATTGGGGAAATTTGACGCATGTAAATGTGGCTAATGACCCCTGCGAGGGCCAACAAAGATATACACAAAAACAAATAAAAGCAAGTGATAAAAGCAAAACATAGGTTAAACAGCAACAACAACAAAAAAGATATACCAAAGATTATATAGTTAAAACAAAAAATCTTGAATACATTTTGCTTCTCATTCGAAGAGCTTTATCAATTCTGACTGGAATATAGGAGAGTCAGTCTTATAAACTGTAGCCGTCTGTTATTGCTTAAAGAGCTGAAACTACCTATGAAAATCCCTCTCCCTTCTGTTAGGCCCTATTGTGTTGGAATGGTTGTTTTGATGAGATGCAGGAGTGTGCGACCTAGACTAAAAGCACTTTGGAATCAGGTTTAGTGCTCCATTGCAGGTGCTGGAAAGTTGAAACCTGAGGCCGCCTCTTCTGTTTAAGTTTTTCCCATTTGACTCGTGGCTTCCTTTACTCCTCTCTCGAACCATCCATCTTTCTTTCTAGAACACATATGTCAGACACAAGGCCCGCGGAGCATTTTTATGTGGCCCGCGAGATAAATATCAAAAATATATTAAAACTGGCCCGCTGGCCGATTTTACCGCAAAGACTTCAACTCCCATGATGCTTTGCGGCGTCAGCGCGGAGCCGACACGCCCCCTCCTTTGTGTTTTTTCAGCGCCTGCTGCCGGTGTCTGCAGCTCCGCTGTCTCGGACAAACTAAACACTCCTCTCACTCAGCGCCGAGTTCACTCAGCTATTTTCTGACGTTGAAGCCCAGAAACGGACATTCTAGCCACTCAGTAATGTGTTCACGACTGAAAGAGAAAGTTTTCCAACTAACGTCCAGACAGAGCTGATATAACTCCAGCGAGCAGCGACACGCTCAAACCAGCACGGCTCTGTGGTTGCTGTCGTTGTTTTTCCTCCACGGCACATAACAACGTGGTCAAGCTGCTCAGACATGTTCATCAGCACAAACCTATGTGAGCACCTGTTGTCATTATTATGATGAAGATGAACAAAACAACAGGAATCTCTTCCTCAGTTCAGATCAACCCCATGATGCAGGTATCGGGCTGGAACAGGTGAGCATCACAGTAAACCAGTGGAGCAAACTGAGCTTTAAATATGTTGGTTTTATGCTCTTTTTCTGCTCCAAAACATGAAAGTTAACAGGTGAGATGTTGCACTTTCATTTAAGATAAAATGATATTTTTATTTTGTTGTTGGCCCGTGAGAAAAGATTTAACCTACAGTAAACAGGAAGTGGATAGGCTGCAGATAGATGAATAGAATAGAAAATCCCTTTATTGTTCCTCAGTGGGGAAAGATAGATGTCACAGCAGCGATGACACTTATTACAGGAGAAAAAAAGGAGAATAAAAAATAAGAAAAATGAATAAACAATAAAACATAAATCCTGAATAGATTTTAAAAATGCTGATTATACCACAAGTAATGAATACCACTGATGCCTTTTATTTAAAAAGGACTTGCTCGTGTGTAATTTGGTTATTCCACATTCAGTGTTAATGCAGAAATATGTTTGTTTCCAAATTTAAAGGTTCAAAATTGCATTTATGTTGATAAAGAAAATGTGCAAATTTGCCGTCACTTTTTCAAAAAATGTTAAGTTTGGCCCTCGACTCCGTCCCAGAGTTTCATTTCGGCCCCGTGTGAGTTTGAGCTTGACACCCCTGGTCTAGAAGGTGTCCATTGTCATCTTCAAGAAACCAAAGAAGTCTAGTTGCCATTACCTGAACCTGAATGCTTTTTACCTCACAAAAACTAGAATACCAAACACTGATAATACTGAACATTTGATGGCAGCACCAATTTAACAACCAGATGTGCCGCTCTGCGCGTTGGGCTTGGTTCAAGCAATCCCCTCCTCTCCCACCCCTGCTCAGTCCTATCACCAAATAACCAGGGGAAACCCCGGATGTGTATACACCAAGCAAATACTTCTCAGATTGTCACATTTATTGCTTTTCCTACCAGACATGGACATTTTATCCATTTAAACATAAATTCTCTGTGGTTACTGGTAGTTGTTCAAACAGTTGCCAGCTCTGGACTCCATTTCTAGTCTTGCCTGTTCCATTTGCTGATTTTCCACCCATTCTCCCATCTTATCCATTTTCTAATTAGATTTTCGTTACTGTGAATTTTTGTTGTCTTGTTTTCATTGACGAAAATGTCGATCAATATTAGTCATAATTTAGTCTTTATAAAAGTACAAATTTAAGTTTGTTTCATTTGAAAAAAAAAATTCATTTGTCACAAAAAAATACTTGTCAACCAAATTATCACTTGGCCCACCTACTACAAAATAATGATGTCCCTGTTGTAGCCCTGATCTGGTGGGTAAAAAAGATGGCCCACAAAGGGGTCAGAAAAAGGCCAACTGAGCCCAGATTTGGTCCACAAGTGATAATTAAATTTCTAGGCCACATAAACCAAACAGCAAAAAGAAAACACATGGGATAATATCATAAAGCAAACTTGGCCTACATACAACTTGCCAAGCCAAAAGCAGTGCCAACTGGACGCCATCGATGTGGGTAAACAATAAAATTGCACATGGCATCTATAGTAGCAGATCACATACAGCAAGGCGAGATCTGTCAAGATGGTATCTTCTCTACTAGTTCTCACAACTGAGATTCTGTCAACCAGAGACTATTTGACAGTACAGCATGGTCAACCTGGCAGACAGGTGGGTTTGGCGTTCCCATTGGGGAAATTAGCTGATGATAACATCACAATAACAAATAAAAAGACTGCAGTTCACTGTCAAAATGTCATTAAATCACGTCTGAACAACTTAACATTATGCTAATTCACTGTCAAAGTATTAATGGTGAACTTAATCAAACAGCAAATCCCCTTTTTTGTCTTCAGTGTTTGTGTCACAGTTGTCGGTTTTCTGCAACTCCCAAACTTTTACCAAAGAGAACACATTCCTTCTTCCTTCATCTCAGAATTTTCTAGACTAAAGCAAAGTAGAAAAAAGACTTGAGGTGCTGACTCACCATGATTAGCTATTGGCCGGACACCGATTTCTGCTGATTTGCTGTTTTTCTGCGCTCACTTCAAGCCCTTGTATTGATTATCTTTATGCATGGTGTTGTTGGGGGAAACTGCTGCAGGATCCAAGTAGGAACCAGAGATACTGATTATAGCTCCAAGTTCAACAGATGTTTACTTTAATGAGACTCACTATTGTAAGGTAACTGCATGCTAAATTTAACACCTGACTCCATATAAATCTTCATAGCATAGATTGCACTTAATCGTTTGGAGCATTTCATGAGATTTCAGAATCTCCATTAGAGCAAAGCATCTCAAAAGACAACATATATTTCTATACAAAGTTGAAGGAGCACCACCACATGAACAGCAGGCTGCCCCAATGAATCAAGTGACTCCCTAACAAGGCTGTGCCTCCAACAGCGATGGCAGATTTAAATTCGAATGCAGTGCAGAGTTTTTGCCTGACAACGGTGCATTGCTGACAGTTTTGGGCAGAACATTTAAATTTGAACTAAGATGCACTAAAGTGCCTAATTATTGACTACATTCGTCTACAGCATGATCAGACACTCATTTATAGTTTATCAGCAAAAAAATGTTGATTTGGAGTGACTTGCTCTTTAAACAGTGTGACATTAATTTTTAGCAATGGGGAACTGAATCTCCATAGGCTCTTCTTTTATTTGTTAACTATGACATCAGTTAATTTAGACAATTTTGCTACACATTTTCCTCCAACTAGGTCATCAGAGGTTTCTTCAGAATATGAAAATGTTTTCAGGTTCCTTGTGCATGATCAGGACGTTTTGTTTGCTGTTGAACTGATGTGCAATGCAAATATGATGCAGTCACTGAGCACTGGAAAAAGGGACCAGTGTAAATGTTTCAACCAAACTGAAAGAAGTGATTCATATCAACAAAACCATTCACGGGTTCCACCTCTTAACTCATTACTTAAATCAGGTCAAATTGACTTACTGAGCAACCATCTGCATTTAGTTTTGACCAATTTTAACAGGACCAGATGGCATTCTACCTGCTTGTGTTTTTTTCTCTTTCCATTACACGCTCTGCATCACTCTCAGCCATATGCACACACATTGCTACAGGTTCATCTACACTACCTCATAATGCGTTCATCCAAACCATACTGCTTTTTCTACACCACCTGTTTTACTTGTTCTGTAACTCTGAACTCAGTGGGGGAACAAAAGGTTCCCACAAGGTCTTAAAGTCTTAAAAAAAACTGGATTTTCATCTAATGTCTTACATTTTCTTAGGTCAAGTCTTAATATTTCAGTTGTTTATTGCTGAGAAGCGTTCGCAAAATACCATACCAATTTATTAGCAACAGCGTGTTTCAACACAGCGTGAGAGCTGACCAAAGCTCCTTTCAGAAGGTCATAATAAAACAGAATAAAAATTGTTCAATGAAATAAGCATAAAAAAATCATAAGCCAAGAGCCAAGTCATAGAAATGAGTCTTCACTCTTGACTTGAAGACCGATAAAGACTACCGTATGGAGATGGGAAGTAGCCTAGTGAACTAGACCAAATTCTTGCTTTGCAAAGTTTGGTAAATAATACATTTATTTAGTCTGGCTTGCCAGGCTAGATGGGGAGGGCATTCCAAAGGACAGGTGAGACATACACAGAAGTCCGCTCTCCCAGGCACAGGTCACAGGCAGCCAGTGTAGATATACCAAAACAGTTAAAGTCAGTCATTTAAAGTTGTCTGCCTTTCTGAGGGGCTGTGTTGGTACGTTGTGAATAAATGATAAATCTCACAATAACTACAGGCTAGAAAAGCTCAGTTTGTGTGGCGAGCCATTGTTTGCAGCTAGCTAAAATCTGATGAGTTATGTCAACTGCTTGTCACTGAAACCATGGGAAAGTGTTTTCCACGAGACCTAGGGTGACCAGATCCTAACTTGCCAAATGTGGGACAGAGACTACTCAATGTGGGACAACATGAAGCTCCAATGTAATCAGAAACAAACAAACAAACAAACAAAACATATATTCTGCCTTTTAGCCCCAACATCACCGTTACATATACATAAAATGATTATTCTTATCATATATTTCTTTTATATATTTTATTTGAATTCAACAGTAATAATTATACAGCAAAAACTTTACTTTTTCACAGTTCCTCTCAAGTCACCACAACATAACTCTGTAGTGGCTCTAATCATTTTAGTAACTTAGATAGGCCCTGTAATGTCTGGAAATTGTCATTTTTCACCTACAGATTGACCTATATGCCACCGGTCATCTGCAGACCTGATTCTATTCTCCAAGGGGGATTTTACACACTATCTTCCTAAAAGCCCAGAAGGATACTGTAACCATGTTGACATTTCAGGAGGAACACGTTGTCAGCCTGTGTTCCCAAACAAAGCCTTCCTTGATAACACAGCAGGAGTGCCCACTCTCTCAATAAAGTGAACGTTTCATGAAATGAAATGAACAAATGTTATATGGATAATAACAATGTTTCATTAATCTGTGCTGGAATTATTAAAATGAAATGAATTATTACATTGAATGATTTATATATATGGTAATCAGTAATGTTTGATATGACAAGGCAATTGTCACCCACACTCAGACACAAGGACAAATTAAAGTTAAGTTAAACTCATGACACATTGATATTTCTTTACCCCAGATCAGAGCATCCGGTATCTCAAGAAGGCGTGTTTTCTGAGGTTCTTGGTAAAACTCTTTACATAGTCAATTCTGATTTGTTAGTAAATCATAATATTAAAACAGAATCACTCTGGTGATTCAGCAGTCGCATTCCAGCTTTCCATCATTCAGCATTCAGTTCTAGAGTGCTACAGAATGGATCCACAAAGAGGGTCTCTGAGAAAGGGTGAAGTAGACACACAGATAGCGTCTGATGACTTTTTGATAAGAATCAACCTCAAAGCTTAACGCAAACCAAATTCTTCCCTTTTACACCCAGAACTCAGTTCTTCTAGATACGAAAGTTCTGATAACATCATATTCACACATAGTCACCATACATCTCGTTCCATCCACCTAGATCCATCCATTCACAATAAATATTAGTTAACTTGTCATGTTTTAATTGTTTGGAGAATAAATTCTTACTTTTATAAACCTGACTCTTTCCTTGAATCAAGATGAAGTGTCCACAATCCCTGAATAAACAAAGAATCCTAGGATCTTCTGATTAAACATCTAAAGACCAAGCAGGTTGATATTCTATATTTACATAACGTATCACAGCAGGGTAATATATTAAGCTCTTAAGCACTACATTTACCAATTCCTACATATTGGCGAGCCTGCCAGGAGTTACCAACTCCTACAGCCCACAATAATAAAAAACAAATGCAGGTTTGAGTAGCTTTTCAGAGTTTTCATCAGTGTTGCCAACTCAGCGACTTTGTTGCTGTTCCTAACGACTTTTTGACCCCCCTCAACGACTTTTTTTTTCCAAAAAGCACCTAGCGACATTTTTCAAGACCCTTTGCTACTTTCTGTCGAACTTTCTTGTAGATATTCCATACAAAATAGCAACAAAGAAACCATTTGCACTCTGAACCATTTTTCCGGGAGTAAGGAAAGAACGATTATCTGCACATGTGCACGAGAACTGACCAATCATAAACCGTTTTCGGCTGGGCGAAGACAAAGGCTCAGTTGAAGACCTGGAGACTGCCGACTTACATCTGCTGCTGCTGCAGGCTCACTTCTACTAGAGACGGCGCAGACGTCAACCTGCGATCTCCAGTTCTGCAGCCTTCAGACACTTTGGTTTTTCCTGCATTTGGCAAATAAAGTCAACGGAAGTTTCAACTGCCGTCCCGTTTACACACGCAGCTCTGTGGCTCAACTGAATTTCCTACAGGGATGGTTATACCATGAGACACCCGCTCCATTTTGCTCGGTGCGCCGTTATTATCACGATGGAGAGAATACACAACAGAGAGGTTGAGAAACTATGAGGTGTAAAAAAAACCCAGCTTTTTAGGAAAATGTCTGAGAATGAGGAGAGCAGGTCTGAGGTATATCCTACAACAGAACTGGATCACCAACCCATATCTGTCTTAATGTCACTTTATTGATACTTTTGGAATTTATTTTAAATATCAAAGCAATTTGGACCATTTTAATCATACTAATTAATAACATGAACACATAAAATAGTTTTTTATTTTATTTTCCTCCCTTTTAGTCCCAAGCCAATCTGGCGTAATGACATCATAAATATGCAAATTAGCATTTGATGTCATTTGGCGACATCTGGGTGACTTTCTGGGTCAACTTCAGCTACTTTCTATGGGGGGGGGGGGGGGGTTGGCAACACTGGTTTTCATTGAATATTTTCCACAACAGAATGACCGTAAAACTACCAGTAATATATTTTTAGATCTATTTGTTTGTTTTTAAATAATTTTCCACTAAAATCAGCATTTCATTTAAAAAATATCCATACTGTTTCGCAATTTTTTTCATAATTCAGAAACAAAACGTCTTTAAAACATAACACATCTTTTCTAGATTGTAGGTGAGAGAATAAACATCAGAATCTTATCTTAAAAAACTTCAGATCTAATCTAATAATAGTTTCTTAGAGTTACTTTTTGCTTCAAATGTCTGAGAATAAGTGACCAAAGCTTCCATTTATTCTCATTAATTCTTCACTGTGCTTTAAGGGCTCAGCGTGTACACAGGTATCTGAAACCGCAGCACCTTGTCTGTGTTAGAGCCCCCATTGTGTTTGTCATGGACCTGTCTAATTACTGGAAAACCTGCTTTTGACCTCTTCATATCAGACTCCGCGCCGAGACATGAAAGAATGACTCAGAAACAACAAAGACTGTCGAGTATCTCTGAACATGTTTAATTCATGAGTTTACAGCATTTTCTCCTCCGTGCTCACTCACACTTGTTTTGGTGGTTCGGGCGCGCTCCACACACTCTCTGGATCTGCGTTAAAGTCCCGCCTCCGTTTGACTGACAGCAACAGGCAGATTTTCCCACAACTTCTTTTATGAGATTGAAAATCGAAACAGGAAAATGTCAATAATGCGGGACATGAGTCTCAATTTGCGGGACACGTGAAAAGTAATGAAAATGCGGGACTGTCCCGCACAAAGCGGGACATCTGGTCACCCTAACGGGACCTGACTTGATATTCGTGAGTTTTCAGTTGGTTAGACGTTGTACCCAGCAGTCGATACGAAGCTCGCTGTAAACTTTCCAAGGGGACCATCCAGTTAGGGACCTTGGGTGTAAAGGTGCTCAAGTCTTACTCTAAGGCAGATAAATACCGGTTATCCACAAAAAGCCTCCAGCAGGCTCAAGCTATCATCCAGTTTTTTTCACCAGCTCAGCTGTCTTCTTCATCAGAAGCCGGTCCCTGCGGACCACAGCGCACTACCAATTTGGCTAGCAAGCTTAGGGCTTAGGATCCAGTGATACAAAGTCGGAGGTGGTTTGGATTCTGTAATCAATTACAAAACATCTGTTGTAACAGTAGTAATGACATCAGCAACATTTCCCAGGCAATGTTCCCTGACTCAAACACTGCAACAACATTTGGGGCCAAACAAAATTGCTTATATAGCAGGATTTGGCTTGGCAGACTTTATCGAGAGAGAGCCAGAGAGACAGAGAGAGAGAGAGAGAGAGAGAGAGAGACAGAGACAGAGACAGAGACAGAGAGAGAGAGAGAGAGAGAGAGAGAGAGAGAGAGAGAGAGAGAGAGAGAGAGAGAGAGAGAGAGAGAGAGAGAGAGAGAGAGAGAGATGAAAGCCTTAGTTTAACCACAAAATCAAAATAGCTGAATGTTTATGTTTGGCTCTGGACCAATAAACAGGTGCAGCCACAGTACACAGTCTCTTAGTTTAAGGGTCACAAAAGAGCAGAGGATCTACTGAAACATCTAAAAGTAAGTGACAGTTTCACTAATTTATGTAATGATTACACATTATTCTATGATGTATTTATAATTGGTGGGGCTATACACATGGTGCGAGAAAATAGGTTGATCCTCTCAAAGTTTTCAGTGCAGCATTAGCTTGGGTGTAAAGACCAGTGTTATGCATATCCACATGTGCAGTCTCTGTGGTCAACATGGTTTAAATCTAAAATATTTATTCCTTCAGCATCGACACGCCTACAACCAGCTCCTACCTGCCAGCATCTAACAGCAGCCAGCACCCACTCCCACCTCAGACCTGGTGGAAACATCTAATTCTACAGAAGTACAATATCGTACGGCACTTGTTTGTTAATTTAATGTATTTTTTTTTCAGGAAATACGAAACGGGATGAAACACTTCTGAACACTATGCAGACGATGCTTAGGTCAGAGAGGCTGATGTATTTAGTGCTCTGGAAAGAACTGGCAGAAGCCAACTGCCAGCAGGGTCTATTTTCTGCAGTTGACAAATTAGCAGACTAAAATACATTATTGAGCTTGCATTTACACAAACCATTAGATGCACATGTACATTGTTTTTTGCACTGAAACACTTTTTATTGGTTTGTTGCACACATGGCTTTAATAAGTAACTTTTTAAGCGTTAGAAGTATTCTTTGTCTTTGTTGGTGATGCCAGGTGGTTTGGTCACACTAAATATAAACTATATACTTAAAGAGTAACTAAACTCCAAAATAACTTTTTTTGCTAATTAACTGTATAATTTTGTCTTTACAAATGCAATATTTCTGTTTCCGTGCATTTTTGACATGTTTGTGTAAACTTGATTAAATCTAGAATCTAGTTCTAAAAACGTCTAAGTGCTGCCCCCTGTGGCAGAACAGTGGCTACTGTATGGGATTAGATTTGTGCCAATAGGATCAAGAAAAACACTTTGGAGAGCAAACAAATTTTAAGACATTGAGAGAAAAAACCTTGGTTTCAAAAGAAAAACTTACGATCTGAATCAGATTCTTAAAATGATCAAGAAAAACACTTTGACGGTCAAACAAAAATTAAGAAATTGACAGAACAAAAATATTGACTAAAGGAAAAAAACATGTTTCAAAAGTAAAACTTACTATCTGAATAAACTTCTTAAAATGAGTAACAAAGTATGTTTCCTTTTTCTGTTTGCCTCTATGTGTTTTTGTTATCAATTTCCTTAGTTTTGTTCTCGCTGCTCAGAGCTTTGCTCTCACTACCAGATTTGCACTTACACTGTCTGGCTTTCTCCTTTGCAATCCCTGAGTTTTTGGTTGCAATTCTGACACAACCCTTTCGGGTGGGCGGGACTTCTGAGAAGTCCTCTCCCATAGGACAGCGGTTTCTCTTGAGTGACAGTTCAGTGACCTGGAAGTGATGTAGCCTCCAAGACATTTTTTTCCACCTGGTCAACAACATGAATGTTGAGCCCCAAACAGGTTATTTCTGCTGTCTGTGGTGTCTACTGAGGATCTAAAGTGAGTATTGATAATATATTTTATCTTTTCTTAGTTCATCTGTAAGTTAAGCCACTTTTTAAGTTGGTTTTAACCAGATGCTAGCTCACTAGCTAGCTGCTAAGCAAGCCATTGTGCTAGCCTCAGGACAATGGACTATTGTTCCAGAGAGACGTATTAAAAACTCATCTTAACATATTCATTACTGGTTTCATGGAATAAATTATTGCGGTTTATGTTAATAAGTTTTCTAATTTTTCAGGAACCTGTGGAACATCAGAGACTTTGCAGCTATTAGAGCTAACCTGTGTACTGCTAACTTGCTACAGAGGAAGCAGCAGAAAGCTGAGCTAACAGGCTGTTTTGCAGGTAAATACTCTTTTAGTGGAACTGCAGGACTTTTATGGTATAACTCAGAATTTACATGAGCTATTGTGGGAAGACTTTTAAACTACATTTACATACAGATACATGTATTTTTTATTCCATGTTACTTGGACGGGCTAAACAAGTTCATAGTTCTGCCTGCTCCTTTTTCAGTGAAACGAATGGATTATATGATGTAACTCTCTAGTAAATCTATAGTAACCATAGTCTGGTGACTAGTGTCTATTTTAGCTACATTTAGCTTAGCTGGAGTAATGTAGTCTAACTCTGCCTCAACTGGTGACTTTTTTACTTCATTGTCAGCCAGACAAAATGTTGCTACAGAGAAACGCCCAAGGTACTGATCCCACAATAGAAAATCATAATGTCCACATTTATTTCCCACAATCTCAAACGTCACACTAAAATTAAACTTTTAGCTCTGATTTAATTATTTCCTTATTGATATCAGTTTTCCCTTTGTTGTAGGTAATCCTCGGGTGTCAGCAGGAGGAGGTGACCACCTGCATAACGGAGCACCCTGGTTCTGAGCCAGTTGCACCTTTGTGCAGCTCTTTGGGGATACGATGCTCAGCAGGTTAAACAACTGTAAAATTGATTTTGTTCGTAGTTTTTGTTTAATCTCTTACATCACCAGTTTTTCTTTCTTACAGACACATTTCTCCATGTGGTCAGGTGGTGTTGGTGTGATCTGGGAGGGCACACTCATGTCGTCATCTCTTTGTGCCGTCTCCAGGATCCTGATGGGAGTTCTCTGTGCCTATAAAGCAGGAGTATTTACTTCTGGGCCTGGAGGGCCGGTATCCAGCACGTTTTAGTTTTAACTCTGTTTCAATACACCTGATTTCAGTCAGCAGATAATTAACAGGCTTCTGCAGAGCTGCTGCACAGGTAATTCAACCACTGATTCAAGTGTGTTGGAGCAGGGAAACAACTAAAACGTGCTGGATACCAGCCATCCAGGACTAGAATTGAATACCCCTGCTATAAAGCCTTCCTCCCTCCTCCGGACTTTAAACATTAGTGTTTTATTACGGTTTACCTGATTTAGTAAATAAATCTCAATTTATAAATTTCCTGTTTTGGTGCCTGTCCATAAAATCCTGCATTAGACACCGAAAGCTGAATGGATGCCTTTCATTCACTTTGACATTCAATGTATTTTTAAAGATACACTTGAAATTAATATCAGCTGTTTAACAGAGTGGTGCAAAGTAATTGCTGATGTCATGATTTTTGCAACAACCTGACCTTCATGCAGAGAAACTCAGGAGACAAATGAGCTAAAAACAGTTTATTAAAATGTTTGACGGATGACTGAAGAGGTAACTGCTGGAGATCAGGAACCAGAAGCTTCTGCGAGGAAGAGCAGAGGTTAGTAAGAGGCAACAGGTCAGGTTTTTCTTAGACTGTGCAGGTAGCTTACAGAGTCTGAGAAACGCCACAGAGATGGAGCCACAGGTTTTAGTGTTTAAAGATCAGAAGGCCCTGAGGTAAAATTGAGTGTTAGTAATGACTAAAGAATGACTTACAAAAGGAAAAGTTTAGGTACTTACGGTCTAAAATTGTAGCGCAGACGGGAGACAGCAGAATGGTGGAGAAACAACCAGAAGTCTGGGAGAATGACAGCATGAGTAGCAAGCGGGTGAGCAGAAGGTAGTGGGTAAGCCGACTGCCAGTATGGTTGTGTGATCAGGAGCTTCAAGGAAATAATTCCCATAGATCTGCATAGAACATGAGAACGTAAGTTTGAAAAACGGCAGAGTCATGGGCTAGATATGGGTTAAAACACTCTGATGAGTGACCAGCTACCAGCTTTTATTCAAGGATGGGGTTACAGGTGTGTGAGGATGTGCCTGCCCCATGAGAAGAGTTTTCAGGTAAGCCTCTCCATGGTGCTCTGCAATGGTGACTAGCAAGGCTAATGAAGAGATTAAAGGGAACACAAACCCAGGACTCCGACCCAAACTCCTAACAGCAACACAACGACTCCTCCCACAGGCGGTTGTTCCACTGAGCACGCAGCTGCCCGAAGTTCAGCATCAGGCAACCTGTAGGCGATGTAATCATACGTGGCTTCTGAGCATGCAAGTTTATTCTAACTGTACAGCGTACAATAATAATAAAGATTTATATTGTGTTGTGTTGCTCACCTTACAGGTTCTTTTAAAATATTATCCTGTGCCTGCTTACAGCAGGTCTTTCAGGTCTTTTGAACTAGACACAGAGAGGTTCAGGCACAGGTACTTAGTCAGACTCCTGATATGGTAGAGCATCCACCACCACCGACTCCTGATATGATAGAGCATCCACCACCACGGACTCGAACAATTGGTCCATATGCTTGTCAACTGGAAACAATGGAAAAAGATTACCATTAGTACAGATATTTATCCATAACCATCACTGTTGGTTTATTATACAGCATATGAACTACATGAGGTGGGATTGGTCTGCAGTAGGGATGTGTATTTTTGACAGAATTTATTGTTGGAATATTCAATAAACAGTCCAAACTGATACTTAACATATATAACATGAGTTTCTGAACCATAATAGCGAGATTTAAATTTCAATGGTGGAAACAAAACCCAATGCACACTGCTGCCAACTAGCGGGCCACATTTAAAATGCACCAAAAACAAAGAAAATACACAAATGTTTGCATGTAAATTCTTCCAAAAATTAGATACACTGCTTTTGAAAATGGATGTAATATCTCAGGAAAAAATATCACGATATATTGCCATATCGATATTTTAGAGACAGAGTTCGAGAATATTGATACAATATTACTGGGAAAATACATCGCGATATATTGTCATATTGATATTTTCTTACATCCCTTGTCTGCAGTGTACTTTGTGTACACTATGGTGTGTCTTAGCTCACCAGCTGCAGTTGATGCATGTGGCTGTGTAGCACTTCCATTGTAATGCAATGCAGCAGTTTTCAATCTGAAAAGAAAATAAATAAATAAAAAATAGCTTTTAGACAAAAATATAGATTTTATGTAAAAATTAATTAAAAGCATGTATTTAACTCATTATTGATTATCTGTCCTGGATAACATTCTTTTCATGGAGAATACAGAGCACGTGACAGAAAGCACATTGAATCTGATTTGTCTTGTTCTGACAAACAAATGTCAGATCTGTATACTGGAAAGAAATGTATTATCAAACATACTCACTTAGATAATTATTCAGTCAGAGTTACATCATAAAATCCATTCGTTTCACTGAAAAAGGAGCAGGCAGAACTATGAACTTGTTTAGCCCGTCCAAGTAACATGGAATAAAAAAATACATGTATCTGTATGTAAATGTAGTTTAAATGTCTTCCCACAATAGCTCATGTAGATTCTGTCTGAGTTATACCATAAAAATCCTGCAGTTCCACTAAAAGAGTATTTACCTGCAAAACAGCCTGTTAGCTCAGCTTTCTGCTGCTTCCTCTGTAGCAATCAATAGCAGTACACAGGTTAGCTCCAGTAGCTGCAAAGTCTCTGATGTTCCACAGGTTCCTGAAAAATTAGCAAACTTATTAACATAAACTGCAATAATTAATTCCATGAAACCAGTAATGAATATGTTAAGATGAGTTTTTAATACGTCTCTCTGGAACAATAGTCCATTGTCCTGAGGCTAGCACAATGGCTTGCTTAGCAGCTAGCTAGTGAGCTAGCATCTGGTTAAAACCAACTTAAAAAGTGGCTTAACTTACAGATGAACTAAGAAAAGATAAAATATATTATCAATACTCACTTTAGATCCTCAGTAGACACCACAGACAGCAGAAATAACCTGTTTGGGGCTCAAAATTCATGGTGTTGACCAGGTGGGGAAAAAAAAATGTCTTGGAGGCTACATCACTTCCAGGTCACTGAACTATCACTCAAGAGAAACCGCTGTCCTAGGGGAGAGGACTTCTCAGAAGTCCCGCCCACCCGAAAGGGTTGTGTCAGAATTGCAACCAAAAACTCAGGGATTGCAAAGGAGAAAGCCAGACAGTGTAAGTGCAAATCTGGAAGTGAGAGCAAAGCTCTGAGCAGAGAGAACAAAACTAAGGAAATTGATAACAAAAACACATAGAGGCAAACAGAAAAAGGAAACATACTTTGTTACTCATTTTAAGAAGTTTATTCAGATAGTAAGTTTTACTTTTGAAACATGTTTTTTTCCTTTAGTCAATATTTTTGTTCTGTCAATTTCTTAATTTTTGTTTGACCGTCACAGTGATTTTCTTGATCATTTTAAGAATCTGATTCAGATCGTAAGTTTTTCTTTTGAAACCAAGGTTTTTTCTCTCAGTGTCTTAAAATTTGTTTGCTCTCCAAAGTGTTTTTCTTGATCCTATTGGCACAAATCTAATCCCATACTACTGCATTTTGAATTTGTGATTGACTCGGGCTGGATACAATTTTATGTCAAAGGTACAGTCTCCTTCCACTCCCCCTCCAACCCTCCCGAGGTAAAAATTCCCCACACTTGGCCATGCCACTCTGTGCCTCCTGGCAACGCCCACTTTCATGGCATTTTTCAAATCTTGACTAGGGGTGGAGTTACATTTTCTGATGGTGTGCAGTCCATCTTTAAATTAAGCCTTTCTTGTCCTCAGGTGTGTAATCCTGTTTCAGTTACTTAACTTTTTAATAGTCTATATTACAGCAGGAGTATCGCATTTCACAAAGGTTAGACGTTTGTATATTATGGGGCTACTTAAAGCTGCTTTCCGGAGTTTTCCTTCTCAGAAATGATGTATGATTTTTCACAAATCCGTAAAAGCAATTGTCTCATGTACTGTGATAAAATGTAAGCAATAAGTTTTTTTTGTTGCTAACCACGCCCCCTGCCCTGCAGAGCTCCGTGCAATAGGAAACTGAACACCGACCAAAACTAACCTAGCCTGGCAAGCCAGACTAAATAAATGTATTATTTAGTCTGGCAACGCTCCATTGACGGCTCTCGGTTGTGGGGCGGGTTCTACCGTTGTCTTTCAAATGATCTCCGCATTCCACTGGACAATGAATGTGACATACTCTTGTTTCACTCTGTTGCATCATCCCACCCACCAGGCATATAGAGTGCCCTGATTGGCCCACAAACCGGATAAAGCTCTGTGATTTGTTCACTAAGCAGATAGAGCACTATGATTGGTCCACCATTATGGACCAATCACAGCTCTTTATGTGTTTGAAACCCCCTCTAGAGAGCTATGATTGGCTAGCCAGAGTCCTGGTAGGAGCTGCTGAGGTTCCAATGGAGCGTGCCTAGACCTTTCTTTGCAAAGCAAGAATTTGGTCTAGTTCACTAGGCTATAACTAACCAATAGCGTTAGACTACCGCCAACCTGCTTCAAATTTAACGACGCACCTCGGCTGATGCAGAGTTGTAACTTTTCACGGACAAGAAAGTCTCTAAAATATAAATATATGAGAACACAACATGACATGAGAATAATACTTGTGAAACAACATGTTTTAGCTGGGTTTGACGTCTACAGAAGCACATTTATATACAGAAACGTAAAGTCGCCATCTTAACCCTCCCACTGTCTTTATGGATGACCCCGCGAGGAAAGTTGACCATTGATTAGGTTCAGGGGGACTGCCAGAGATTTTGGGCCCCCTGAAAAAATATCAAGTTGGGCCCCCTGGGGGCTCGTCCATAGCTGGAGCTGGGGTTCCACCCTCCCAGATTCGAAGGGAGAAAAACATATAATATATATACTTCATATTAGTGTTTCAGTTTTGCTCAGTTATGTAGGTCTACATGCATTCTTACTTATTTACGTATCATTTTCACTGGCTGTCTCTCATGAAACTGTGAATTTCTTTCAACAGATTTAGCAATATCACTGCTGGAAAAAGCAGGAAATGCACATGCTGAAAGGTGTTAGTCTCCTTTTCCCTTTTACTCCCTTAAAATGTGTTTATTTATTCTAAGATTTTATTTGATGATACATTTCAAATTTGGATATCTAATTAAATTTCCATGTGTCAAAGCTTTACATAACTTCATTTTCAGCTGTCTTTCCTCTTGAAATCCAGTATTTCTGTATGACTGACAAAAATTAAGGATTCACTGCTGACAAGGTGACTTCTTTATTAAGTCTTCATGGCTTCATCATAGACACGAAATGAATAAGCACACAGTTCAAACCGGAGTCAGTTAGGGTTACATACAATTTTAAAGTTGGATAACTTTGCATGAATGCGTATATAAGTCTCTAGACACCCATTTTTCTCAACAAAAAAACAGCTAAAAATATATTCAGCCTTGACTGTACACAACAAGATTTATTATTTACAGTGATATAATTAATTATGCTCCTGAGTGACATATTTAGTGACGGACTAAATAACAATGCTTAAACCTGCCCAGCATCCAAAACAATCAATACATTTTTACTGATTGATATATATATAATTATCATTATGTGGAAAAACAATATGTTTATCACCCAAAATACCATAGCCTTTTTATATTCCTTTGTAATAGTACTGATAAGAGAAGAGAGCCTTAAGTGATTCCCACAGGCCCCCTTAAATGAGGCTGCTAGCTAACAATCTATATTGCTCACCTTCTTGAGGTTCATTGGGTTGTGAGGGGACACCTGCTGACATATCAGCTGCAGATTCTGGTAGGGACAAGAACAACCCATTTACCATAATTAGATGAAACATAGTTCCTCTCACTGTGGATATCAGAGCTAGCAAACAGGTTGAATTTAACCACTCACTAACCAAACCCACCTTTCTTTGAGAAAAACTGTGTGACATACTGACGCCCTCTCTTCTGCCTGTCCTCTTTCTCCTTTCTTTCTTTCCTGTGACCCAGACTTTGTTTTTGCAGACATATTTACTGCAGTCTTGGCGTACTCTGCTGTCTGACTGCTGCGTGAGCTGGCCTCGCCTGCTATGCGCCCCTCGGCCAGGTGGACTGTGCCATTTTATGCCGTTGGGGGGGACTAATTGGGGACCTCTGAATAAATATACATTTCATAAAGACTAAAAGATTGTTTGTTTAATGTCTTAAATGAGAAAACATACTGCAAAGTAAAGTTTAAAAAACACAAGTACTTTATTTTTTACTCAACTTTGAAACTTTTTTGGGCCCCTGACAGCTGTGGGCCCTTAGAATCTTCCTAATCTTTCACCGCTTTACGGCGCCTCTGATTAGGGTTGATGGTTTATCCCTTGAGGTCCACGTAGCAGGAGTGAGGTGGTGCTGACTCCTCACCCCTGCCACATGGACCCAAGGGATGAACTATCAATCCTGCTCAGTGGTCAACTTTCCTCGCAGGCTCACACCGATTAGGAAAGTGGGAGGGTTAAACAAACAGAGCAATAGCCACAAATTTGTGTGATATGCTTGTCAGCCACTAGATGGTGCCATCGGATAAGAGAAATACGCCGAAAAAAAACCTTTAAAGCACACCTGAAAAAAAAACGCTATTTTTTACATTTTGATTGACACATGTTGCCCATTTTTGAAAATGCCATCCTTTATAATCACCTTCAGTGGTTGCTCTGTCATATTAGAAGTTTGCTGCTTATTTCAATATTCACACAAAACTTTCGAGTCTGATAATGTGATACTTTTTTTGCAAACAAATGAATCACTTTGAACAAGCATGACAGTTTGCAAAGAAACATTTTATTCATCTGTCAAACTTTCAAAATGTGATTAAGGAAATAAGTATTCTCAAAAGTTGGAAGGCACAAAGTATCAAAGCTGCATGCATTCCAGCTCCCTCGGTATCTGCTGCAGGTGGTTGTACTGGAATATCTGGTAGTGGATTTTGGTCATTTTCATTCCACTCTTGTCTATAATCCTCTTCATGACTCTCACAGAGGTTGTGAAGCACACAGTATGTGAGCACCATAGACTTAACTCTCAAGAATGCAGTCATTGCGCTTTTCAAGGCATTGCCACCTTCCTTTATGTCTGTCAAAAGTATTTTCAACCACAACCCTGCTCACTCCGAGAAAGACCCCAGCTGGCATACGCAACCACTCGATTTTTTTTCTTGTTCTTGATTTAACACTGCACCAAGACCTATAGAATGTACCAATACCTTGTGCACCAACATTGGTGTGCAGTGTGTACAGTAGTCAGAGGTCAGTAAAAGCCAGGACAGGGTCAGATGTTATTCTCTCAATGTCAGTGTTTGGAAGGCTTTTTGACACCTTGGAGTTTATCGGTCAGCGAATGGTTCTGTGGGGTTCATAACCCTTTTGTTGCAGATTAAGGTGCATAGCTTGCAGTGAGATCATGTAAGGGTTTTACAATGGTGGAATATCCATGAACAAAACTACTTTAATTCCATAAAAGCAGAGGGGACCTGAGGAGGTCGGGAACGTCTTCTGTCTCTGGAACAGGAAACTGAAATCCTCAACATGGTCATAGAAAACAATGCCATAACATTACGGCAAACACAAAGAAAAATTATAGAAAACGACATGTTTCAAAATATTGATAGGGTCAGCCTATCAACACTGGACAGTGTCTTGCGCAGAAATCCTCTTAGGATGAAGCAGGTCTACAGGGTGCCATTTGAACGAAACTCATAAAGAGTCAAAGAATTGTGATATAACGATGTGCAAGTGAGTCCCACAATTGATGCACACACTCAACACTGTGTACAATAAATTATACATATTTCAATATTGTAATCATAATGATTGTGCTTCTCAATAGAGACCACTCCATGTTTATTTCTGATATTGTCATGTGTGTTTCAGAGAGTCCTTGAGCTAGAGGCAGCTGCAGTGGAGCACCAGTTCATCTTCATTGATGAGGTTGGATTCAACCTCACAAAAAGATGAAAGAGGGGAAGGAATATAATTGGCCAGCGTGCCATTGTTGAAGTCCCTGGCCAGCGCGGAGGGAACATCACAATGGGGGCAGCGCTTGGCTACCATGACATCATTCATCACCATGCTACCCTTGGCCCCTACAACTCCGCCCATCTGATGACATTCCTGGACACTCTACAAAACGCACTCATTCCACCAGATCAGGCAGATGGTCCAGAACAGCCCAGTGTAAGGGTTTAATTTACATCTATTTAATGAACCACAAGACATGAGATTCCATAGAAAATATGAAATCAATCTTATGGATCTTTGGGTAATTTTAATCAGAAGATTGGAACTTTTTAGTGCAGGGATTATGTAACCACTTCGTATTAACTGAGACACAAGAGAAGAGAGAGTCACCTTTAAAACGTTTAAGAAGATTTATTTTTAAACAATTTTAAACAAGACTAACTCTAAACTCTAAGTAATGAATGGATCTTGGTGTGAATGAGACGTGAGAAGGATGGTGTATGTGCGAGTGATGTTGTCATCAGAACTCTCATATCAGGAGAAGCAAGTCTGAGTGGGAAGTGATGTTTTGCTCCAAAGCTATGATCGGAGTTTCATAAACACATGAGACGCCATTTTGTCGCTCCACACATACCCTTAGGATGAGACCTCCGTACAGATCCAGAATACCAGGTCCTCTGACCCCCCTTTCGGTACCGGAGCCGATGAAACAGCGTCAGCAGTATGACAGACTAGTCTTGGGATTGTCTCCAGGTAAAAGCGACAGTTGGTTGACAGCGTCAGATGGACCCTGAGGGTCAGTGAGTTCAGCTTTTATTCTGAAAGGAACCGTTGCTTGGTTGGTAAAGTGCAACAGATTTTATCCAGATTGTTGGTTCTTTGCTTAAAAAGGAAGTCCGGGTGGCTGGTCTGATACTTCTCTTAGAATGAGGTGAACTGAACCAAGATGGCGTGGGGACTGGTTTTATTAATCTGGATGTTTTGATTTACAGTTGAATCAAAGTTTGACAGATTTATAAACACCACAGAGACTATGCCACGCTTCAGAAAGGAAGGTTCCGATTGGATGAGAAAGATAAAATGTGTCATGTGGCTATAAGCATTACGTGGATCAGGATGTCTAGTGCAGCTAGATTAAAGTCATATTACTTATTAAAACTTACCAATCATAACATTGTCATTTCACAGATTGGTTCACATCTTATTATTGACTAAAACTTTGTTTGATTAGCTTTATTAAAAATAGAAAGAGTTCGTCTTCTTTCTTCTCTTGAGCTGGAAAGGGAGCAGTTTTAGAAGCAAATGCATGACCTTGAGGCAGTCTCATGCAGATTAGTTCTGTGTCAGAGACATCTGAGGAGATAGGGTAAATAACCTTTGGTGGAACAGCTCCTTCATCACGTTACACCAGGTATGTTGTCATTTGGGACAACATAAGTTTCCACAGGGCTGCTGTGGTTCGTAACTGGTTCACTGGCCACCCACGCTTTTTTGTTGTTTATCTCTCTCCATATTCTCCATTCCTCAATCCTATTGAGGAATTTTTTTCTGCATGGAGATGGAAGGTGTATGACCGACAACCACAAACCCGTATACCTCTTCTCCAAGCTATGGAGGACACGTGGATATATAGCAGCTGATTCTTTTCATGGCTGGAATCGCCATGCTAGGAGATATTTCCCCCGCTGCTTGGCCAGGGACAACATTGCTTGTGATGTGGATGAGGCGCTGTGGCCAGACCGCAACAGAAGAGAGGATGCAGCATAGCTTTCTTTATTACTGTTGTTGAGGGTCTGACCTCATGAGGAAATTACTGTCCAGTGATTTTCTCCAAAAAGACTGTGCTAAATTGCTCTGAAAAAGCAAATAATCACATCAGCGCCAAGACACTTCATTTCCCATGATGCTTTGCACACGGAAGCATTGTGATGACGTCACAGCCAAGGCGGAGCACGGTTCTGTACATGCGCAGAACGAACAACAACAACCAGCTGGAAGTTATAAATTTCAGCGAAAAACGAAACTTAACTGTTCTTTGTCCAGTATCACTGGCTGTAAAGGACACGCTGCTTGCCCCAGCTCCATTCAACTCAAGCACGCACGAGGCCTGGAGGCTGAAGAGTGCGAACACCGAGCCACTGGAAAAGCAAGTCCAAAACCATCAGAATCTGGCTGGAAACTCCAGCTCCATCCAGCTCACGCTGTAAGTTACAAACTAGGGCCTGCACGACTTTATTTTTTTTAAAGTCGACAATCAAGTAATGAAAGTCGAGTCGACTTCGACTAGTCGTCGATGACGTCATACACCGGAAGCGGGGGTGGGGGGGGTGGTTCGGTAGGTTCGCTGGAGTTTTTGACAATTAAAATTGCGCCCACATTTTCTAAGTTAACACATCTCTTTTAACAACGGTAGTTTCTGCATCCTACTTCAGCCCTCTCCCCCCTCCCCCTGCGCAGCAGCCGCAAACTCACTGATGTGCCTGCAGCCTCTCGGAGTTCCTGCTGCTCTAAACATTAAAATAGTTATTTCATTTTCTGTTCCTCACTTCTGATTACCTTCAGTGGTGTCTGTTTGTTGTAACCACCAGGTAAAAAAACTAACTTGTTTTTATTTGACTATTTTTCTGTCCTGCCTGTTTATTATCTTCCTGCATCTCCTCTCAATCCTAAAGAGAAACTGCTACCTGGGTTCATATATATTCACCTTATGAGTTACCTTTGAACTGCAGTTCTAAAAGATCTACCGACCGCAAAAACAGCGGAGTGCCGCTGCTCGCCGTCCGACTACAACGGGACCGTTTTTGCTGCGGAGTTCATGCCGGAGCGGAGCGGAGATAGTGGAATCTTGGGGGTGCGTCACCGGAGGACAACAGGTGATGCGCCTCGCTCCGCAGCAGCGAAATGCATCAGGCACAAATGACAGACAGAAAACATGAAAGGAAATGAGCCGACATGAACGATCGTTTGTTTAATTTGTTTTTGAGGTGGTGACACCTGATTTGGCGGTGCTCAGGACGCAATGTCTGGAGCGCACGTCAACGATCAGAGCTTTGCATGCACAAACTGGTTAAGATTAGGATGGGGGTGAGGGGAAGGTTAAATTGCAAGAGGGAAAAGGTCACAGTTTGGTTAAATGTCCGTTTTACCGCCGGTGTCAGTACCGCGTCGCCTCCGCCTCGATCCTGACGCGCAGAGGCTCATCACCTGCTGTCTTTTCCGAGGACTGCATCTTGTCAGTCATTATCCCGTGACAGCGACTAGTTGATGACAGGCATAAAAAGTCACTACAGAGCCGTGAAGTCGACTAGTCGACTAGTTCGTACAACCCCTATTACAAACTCAGCACAAAAGAAACTTTGTTCTCTTTGTGTCCAGCCCGTTGGAGAAACACTCATGCGGAGGAACAACGTAGAAGCGTAAATCACATCTGACCAGCGAACTTCAAAGGGACGCCTTTGATCAGCTCAGAGAGGTTTTGCTCCTGCAAGTTTTATTTCATTGAAACTTTTACCTTTTCTCGTCTCTTCTAGACCAAGATAAGCAGTCGACCGCGTGACTTGCTTCAAATTATCAGACGGTTTTTCTCTATCTTCCGTATCAAACACGTTACATATATCTACCGTGAAGTAAGATCTTTTGTTTATTATTTAAATATCTGGGTTATTGTCGGTCAGCTGTGGCCAGGCTGCCGTCTCTGTTTAGATTAAATAATTAACGAGTGATCTTAGTTGTTTGTTAACTTTTGAAGTGTTTAAGTTTAAGTTTTACTGTGATTTTAAGCCACTAAGTGTTTGGAAAGTTGAGAACTGGACACAATCAGTTCTCCTGTGTGTGAGAGAGAGGAGGGGAGAGCCCCACACACAGCTTATTCCTCCAGCCTTATCAGACACACACTCCCCCGCGCACCTGGGAAAACAAAGCATCCATTTCACACACACACACACACACACACACACCCTCATTCGTGTTTTTAGTGTTTGTGGGGACATCCTCCATTACACACACACCTCTTCAATTATATCAAATTGTTTTGCATTATTAACCTCCTTGTTTAATTAAATGTTATAAAATTCAGATTTGTCTCCATAGATTTCTTTGTGTCGATGTAAAATCTCTGCTCCTAGAACTTTTCCACATTTCAGATAGACTGATAAGAGTTTGGACTCAATTTTTCCCCGGTTAAAGGGGATGGTGCCCCGAAGATACCTAATTGTATCTTAATTAATTAATAACTCGGTAAATATTCCCATATTTACAGAATGTATTGAAGAATCCAAAAGTAAGTAGAAGCTTACTAATTATTCGCTACCTAATAACCCCAACACTGTAAATGTACACAGTAAATTCTTCTGTTGTATGTAGTTTATGTGTGCAACTTTGTGTTGGTTGGGAATAGGATAAACATTGGGTACAATGTTTTGTGGGAAAAATAAAATAATTTCTACCATGTATTTGTGTGATCAAAGTGTAAAAACAATATTCTGAAATAATACATGCATGTATTTACTGTCTGTAGTAGATGTAACACTGAACCAAAAAGGCTTTAGTCATTATGATGAATGGAGAAGACGTGTTTTCCATTCATCATAGTGTTCAACATTGAGAACATGTGTTCTGCTGGTTCTTATAAATGTCTATTCATATGATGGTTTGTGTGTCATTTGACAACAAAATCACATTTTGAAGAGAAGTAACATTGTTTTGAATGTGAAGTTTAATTTTGCAGGTTAAGTGAGGGGTTTTGCCCATTGTGTGTGTTGTTTTGGATTTGTGTAGAGTTCTGAGAATGAGGCATGCTTTCAGGAAATGTGTGTAAACAATTGAGAAAAACTGTAATACAGTAATATGTGTACGGGATTTAGTCTACTTCCTTTGGACGTAGAAAGAACATATATCAATCTATTCCATCCATCTTCATATCATATTACATCTTCATATCATATTATATTATATATATTATATATCTTCATATCATATTATATTATATATCTTCATATCATATTATATCATATTATATTATATATCTTCATATCATATTATATCATATTATATTATATATCTTCATATCATATTATATCATATTATATTATATATCTTCATATCATATTATATCATATTATATTATATATCTTCATATCATATTATATATATATATATATATATATATATATATATATATATATATATATATATATATATATATATATATATATATATTAAAAGCAGTTTTCTCTGAAACACATTCCATCTATAGTGCCTGACTGACAAATCAACAAGATCAGCATAATCTATTTTAGTGTGCATATACACATTTCCACATTTTCCAATTACTGAAGGTGCCCTTGGTAGAGTAATTATTTTGTACCACTGAGAAAAGTTATGCTTCTGTGTTAGTTTGGGCATGTGTTTGTAGATTTCCCCTGTTACCATCTGCTTTCCTTTGCACATGATGTCTATCTCCACATTAACTGTCAGTCACTCTGCTACCTGCAGACATCTCACTAGGCAGTGTACTGCAGCTTCGCTATCACAAGTAAAATACACTACAAGACACCGCCTTTACCCACACAGTCTGCGTTTATTGGTGAGCAGTAGAAAATTAAGTATTTAAACAGACTTTTTAACTGAACTGTTCCGTTTGGACAAATCTTCTACATTACTTTTTTTGTTCCAATGCTAAATTTGTAGGAGTGTTACTATAATAGTGTTCAGTTTATGTGCTAAATATACAATGTTGGAAAAGCCAATAACAATGCATTTCATGGCATTCTATAGAATCGCTATAGAATCAGGTTCATAAATGGAGATGGCACAATAATATTTTAGCAAGAAATTCAATGAATGAAATTAAGATGTACAAAGTAAAAGTTTACATCTATGCTATTACAGGTTTTATTATGGTTCTTGATATGAGAAACCTTTCAGGGGGTTTCAAGTTGTTTTTATTTATTTAATTTCCCTCAAACATTTTAATGTTTCCTTTTTAGTTGGCAGTATAGGGAGCTGAGGTCCTGTTTCCCCAGCGGGAGCAGCCCTGTGTGGCGCTCAGCCAGCTATATCCACAGGAAGGAGGGAGATCTTGGGAGGAGCGCAGAGCACATTTGAGTTCCTGCAGGTTGATGACCTCGCTAGGCAGAAGTCCACAATCTGAAGGCGGGGGTTAGGACGGGTTTTCACAGCATCTGTCTGCATTCCTTCCTTCGTGGGGGTTGTTGTTAGCAGCTCAAGGCTGCCTTGGCGTCAGATTTGGATAACAAGACTTTGTTTGGGTCAGGCTGAGATAATTTTCTTCTTTGCCTTCAGTCTTTAAACTGATCATTCAAGTCCTCCAGTGAAGCCAATTTGGTTTTTAAACTTGTCCACACCGTCCGGTGACCCTCTCCGAGATGACATCCATTTTGCGCACTAATACCGGTATCGCAGCTAGAACATTGTCCAGCTTACGATTCACCTCAAGTAGTGTCCCAGTCTGTGAAGTCTCCACACGGACGGTGCTTTCCGTGGGTGCTGGTTGCCCTCCAATCGCTCCCGTCTTCCCAAATTTCCAGAAAACCAGATATGTTTCCACTCCAATCAGAAGAAATCCAGTGATCATCAAGCCAAATATCCACATGTCTTCGACATCCTCAATGGACAACAGAGAGGCATACGATCCTCCAGACCTTCCAGGAATCGAGCGCATATCCCGCTGCGTGTGTCCCTTGAGGGCAAGTGGGAGCCCCCTCCTCCGGTCTCGTCGTAGAAAAGATCTTATCAATTGTGTTGAATGACCAATTAATTAAATCCATTTCCAAAAAATAGGGATTTCCAGAAGAAATGCAGAGAAGCGCTCTGTAGGCAGACAGGACAAAGAGCCTTGGGAAAAAAAAGATAAGGGAGCAAAAGCAGAAGCGTCTGTACTCTGCGAGTGCCAGAAGTTTGACGTAGAGGTAGAGCTAGTGGTAAAATGGATTGGTTTTTGTTTCCCAAATTTCCACAGGTTCAGTCAGAAACAAATGAATCTTTGGAAGTGATCTCAGACCCACAAAAACCTACGGATCTGGATGAAGAGAGTCAACCCTCAACCGCCGCAGCAGTCGAGGGTTTTGCCGCTGGAAATGCTAACACTAACGTTAGTTAACCTTGCAACACGATGGTTTTCTGTGTGGCTGTATGTGTTTATGATTTCATGGAAAAGTCAGCAATTGTTCATATGTTTATGATGTATATTTTTAATGAATGTTTCAGGTGCTGAGGTTTTGTGCACGCACGTGTATCTGCTAGTGTTGAAGGTGTTTTAGAGAACAATAGGTGCACATGACCCCTTCCTTCACAGCACCCTCAAAAAGACTGGCTCCTTCATAGCACCTGCAGAAAAAAATTTCTGGAGCCGCCACTGCTTTGCAGTCAATTACAGCCTGAAGTCTGGAACACATAGACATCACCAGACGTTGGCTTTCATCCCTGGTGATGCTCTGCCAGGCCTCTACTGCAACAGTCTTCAGTTCTGCTTGTTCCTGGGGCATTTTCCCTTCAGTTTTGTCTTCAGCAAGTGAAATGCATGCTCAATCGGATTCAGGTCAGGTGATTGACTTGGCCATTGCAAAACAGTCCACTTCTTTCCTTTCTAAAAACTCTTTGGTTGCTTTTGCAGTATGCTTTGGGTCATTGTCCAGCTGCACTGTGAAGCGCCACCCAATGAGTTCTGAGGCATTTGGCTGAATATGAGCAGATAATATTGCCCGAAACACTTCAGAATTCATCGTGATGCTTTTGTCAGCAGTCACATCATCAATAAATAAAGAGAACAAGTTCCACTGGCAGCCATACATGCCCACGCCATGACACTTCCAGCACCATGCTTCACTGATGAGGTGGTATGCTTAGGATCATGAGCAGTTCCTTTCCGTCTCTATACTCCTCTCTTCCTGTCACTCTGTTACAAGTTGATCTTGGTCTCATCTGTCCATAAGATTTTGTTGCAGAACTGTGAAGGCTTTTTTAGATGTTGTTTGGCAAACTCTAATCTGGCCTTCCTGTTTTTGGGGCTCACCAATGGTTTACATCTTGTGGCGAACCCTCTGTATTCACACTGGTGGAGTCTTCTCTTGATTGTTGACTTTGACACAGATACACCTACCTCCTGGAGAGTGTTCTTAATCTGGCCAACTGTTGTGAAGGGCGTTTTCTTCACCAAGGAAAGGATTCTTCGGTCATCCACCACAGTTGGTTTCTGTGGTCTTCCGGGTCTTTTGGTGTTGCTGAGCTCACCGGTGTATTCCTTCTTTTTGAGAATGTTCCAAACTGTTGTTTTGGCCACGCCTAATGTTTTTGCCATCCCTCTGACAGGTTTCTTTTGTTTTTTCAGCCTAATAATGGCTTGCTTCACTGATAGTGACAGCTCTTTGGATCTCATCTTGACAGTTGACAGCAACAGATTCCAAATGGAAATAGCACACTTGAAATGAACTCTGGACTTTTTATCTGCTCATTGTAATTGGGATAATGTGGGAATAACACACAACTGGCCATGGAACAGCTGAGAAGCCAATTGTCCCATTACTTTTGGTCCCTTAACAAGTGGGAGGCACATATGCAAACTGTTGTAATTCCTACACTGTTCACCTGATTTGGATGTAAATACCCTCAAATAAAAGCTGAAAGTCTGCAGTTAAAGCACATCTTGTTCGTTTCATTTGATATCTATTGTGGTGGTGTATAGAGCCAAAAATGTTAGCATTGTGTCGATTTCCCAATATTTATGGACCGGACTGCATGCCTCAGTCGTTGTACCAGGACCATAAATCATACATCTAAAAACAGAGTGTAACAAAAGGCAAATGTTTGGGAAGTTGAGAAAAGCAATGAAATGGACATTAAGGAGAGGGATGGTCAGCTTGTCACAATGTGAAGTAAAGATGATGCAAGTAGAAAAATATTTTATTCACAACTAGAATTGTAAAGGGCAGCGTGTGTGAATGGTGACATGACTGGGATTACAGACAGGAAAATGTTAAGGCAAAGAAAAGGACACCATTGAAAAAAGAATTGCACAAAGCTACTTCCTAAATGTGGTTAGACAAGATTGGTCTCACACTCACAACCGCTGTAAAACGCTGCTTTCATTACTCTGTATTTTTCTCACCAAAACCATTGTTTGCATGTGGAAGAGAGGTGCAAATGCAGTAGAAAGTATATGTTCTAAAATATTTGCTCTGGTCTGAAAAGGGCTTTAAATAAAACTAAACTTGTCTCCTCCTCACACCAAATATCACACTTGTGCAAAAAATTTAAATAGGACACAGAAAAGGTTTCTCTAATAAATTCTGGTGCATTTAGAAGTAGAGTGTACTGCTTCCTAACGTGTTAGAAAAAACAAAAATAAGCATGCAAAATGATTTTATTGGTTTAATTTGCAACAATAAAAGACATTGTTGTCACGTATTTAATTACGAAAGGGCGAGCATTTATTGGAAAATGCAGAATTTAATCATGTAGTGTTGCATGTTGGCAGCATCGAAACAATTTAGGTTCTTTTTAGCAAACAGTGCTTTATGCTTACTAGTGCCAAATGAAAAATGTTTTACACGATCTATTGGCACATTGAGCATGTGTTATGAATGACTACCTCTACCACATGATCATTTTTTTATGTTATCCTTGGAAGTGAATGGGTTAGAGCCATTTACCTGTGTGGTAATCTTGAGTTTTATATTAAAAGGAATCCGGGTTTTAAAGAGATAATTTCTTAAATGTTAATGCAGAAGATGATGATGTGCATCTCCAAGAGTATATGGTGAAATTACATGCTTTCAGTATTACAAAACTTTAATGAGATTTCATTAAAATTGGCCTGTTTATGATAATTATTTGCTTTTTATGTTGGTGAAGATCCTCCCAGGACATGGTCATCCTGAGGTCTTGGATGAAAATGGCTTGGAGAGTCAATATGTCCCTTATAAGCAATAAAACTGTGCAATCACTTAGTTATGTACATGTGAGGAATATCTCAGCTTCTAAAACCCCAAATTTGAATTCAATCTCTGTCAAATTGACACACTCGTAGCGCCTTTGATTATGTTCATGTTTATTTGGCAGACGCTTTTATCCAAAGCAACGTACAATTTATAACCTGTAGGGCATGTTGTGATGAGTAGGGGAAACCGGAGTCCCCGGAGGAAACCCACGCATGCATGGGGAGAACACGCAACTCCACGCAGAAAGGCCACAGCCGAGTTTCGAACCTGCAACCTTCTTGCTGCGAGGCAACAGTGCTAACAACTGCGCCACCATGCAGCCCATCTGATCTGATTAGCAGATCATCATCTGAATCAGGCTGACTTCAAGAGCCGATTACCTGTAGATGTTCATGCAAATGCAGAAAAATCTTGTGTTTATGAATTTTTTTGTAGAAAAAAAAAACAATTTAAAAAATATATTATTTTCAGTAGTGGGCAATGACCATAAGAAGGAATACATGCATTGTTTCAGTCACCTGACCCTGTCTTGTGTTTACAACTGAACTGATCCACTCTGACCAGTACCTATAATGACTTGTATATAGTAGCTGCTTCTGTAATTATTGCCTCTTTATATTATTAGCATATCTGATGTTTATTTCTTAATTCTAATTTCGCTATTTTGATTTTTTTTGCACCAAGTTCTGCAGCTATTTCCTAATGTTATGATTCTCGCACATGTGGCAATATAACCCTCCTGATTCTGAAATACAGCTTCGAGTTTGGGTTACGTCTTTTTAAATTAACTTTAAAATCCTTAAAGCTGACTGATCATGTTCTATGATAATAAAATAGATAATCTTTCTTAATTTCTATTTCCCATTAGCCCCTCCCTTGACCTCTACAGCAAAACAAATCAGTTATGTGAGCTAGAGCGTTGACCAATAAAATTACGTATCCAGAAAAGAGAGCTGCCATTCAACAAGAATGTGCCCCAGGAGCTTAGACAAACCTAGTTTTAATACTAACTCGACCATTTCATACACTTAAAGTTGACTGAGGAAGAGGAGGGAGGAGAAAAAAAGTGGGTTTATCTTTTTAATCTGAGCAGGAACATATTGTAAACATGCAGCCACAGTGGCTTTCCGTTAAAGTTGCTAGGCTATTTTAGTGCACGTGCACTATATGAGGCAAAGCTTTTAGTTTTCCATCCGGAAGGAAAGAGGAAGCAGAGCCCGGTGATAGCAGCCTAAGTTACGCCCATGTACTTCTGCATCATGGGTCCCCGGAAGAACGAAAAAACGAATGCAAGTCAATGGGGCTAAAAACGCTATTTTCTAATTCTGCTTGTTTTGTGCCATGGTTTTCACATATGATGTCTGTGTATTTAATGCAATAACACATTTTGATACCAAGAAATTGCTTGTTTTCACGGGGGGGGGGGGGGGGGGGGGGGGTTGGTTGGTTTTGTGTGTAAATAAGTCCAGGACTACAAATGTGCTTCACGAAAGTGATGTCATCGAACCAGACACGGAGAAAAACAAAGGGAAAGGGCTGTTTGTTCAGCGAACTTACAGTTTTTCTCGATTGGTTTGGCTCATTTCCGGAAACCGAGATGACATTCACAAAATAACATGGACAAATCTCCAAACCACCTTGCAATTGTTCACAACAGAATGTCAGTTTTCATTGGTTTAATCAAATTGCAAATGCTTTAGTACATGTCTCAAGTGACTCTGTGCTTCTTTTCAAATTATTATGTACAAGTAGCTACAGTTAGCACAATGAGCCCACATTTAGCACATTTCCCAAATAAATAGATCTTGCCGATCTAAACTGATTAGTTGATTTGTCAGTGAAATGGTCACTCACTCCACAACATATCAGCATGGTTTCATTGTGTAAGTCATCATATGCACAATTGTCTGTTCAACTGTCAAAATTAATCAAAGATATAATACCATGAAAGAATATCTTGGAGCATTTGATAAAGTTATGACAGTACTTGACAATCAATCAGGTGAAATTAGAACTAACGAAGGAGCAGCCTCCCACATCTCAGATGACCAATCATACAGGTTGTTCAGATACCTGACAGGTGTTGTCTATGATCATGACTGCTGCCAAAAGTATATAGACAGAGCTTGGCCCGGGGCCAGTTTCATTTGCAGTGTGAACATGGAAGCATCTCGCCAGATGAAATCCGGGCCACCCTTATTGACCACGTTATAAAACCATAGCCTCACAATGGCAGAGGCAGGTCGCCGAGTGCAGCCTAATGTGGCTCGGTCTACAGTCTCCTCCATCATCCAAACCTTTTGAAGGGAAAACAGGTTCAGAACTATGCTATTGAACTATTCAGTGTTGGTGTGTGTGTAGGCCTAGTGTACTGTAATATCGTCATGTGATGTTATTTGATACTATAAAAATGACAAAGACAGAAAAATGGAGAAAATACTGTGAATAGTATTCCAGTCACTGTGCAGTGCATCACACTTCTAGTACCATAGGACAGCAGTACAATTACAGTGGTAACTCATTTTGTAACAAATTTACAGTGTTGACCTTTGACTTGTATGTCTAGGATTGGACGACAGCCTCAAGTGGGTGGCAGAAGAAAACTTCCAAATGAACAACAAGAACGAGAAATATGCAACATGGTCATTGCAAATAATGCCATCACACTGAGACAGATTCGTAATGCAATCCTGCTAGACAATGTAATGTTCTAAAATATGAAGTCTATCAGCATCTCCAAAATAAACCGGGTATTGAAGAAACATCAGATGACCATGAAACAGATTTACAGGGTACCATTTGAGAGAAACTCTGACAGAGTGAAAGGGCTGCGGTACCAGTATGTGCATGTAAGTCAACTACTGGTTGTCTATCATTGTAACACTATTACAGTAAGACATGGTTACCACTGTTTTCTTGTTTTGCTGTATCCTTTTCACCTTCAGAATGCAGCTTTGTCTGAGCATTTTGCCTAGAAATTGTCGTCAGTTTCCCACTCCCTGTATGTACAGTAATTCAGATCCTCCCTGCAGTATCTGTCTCTACTTGACTGATTAGATTTATTTCTATTCTATTGTAGAGAATAATGGCATTAGAAGGCAACGACACCCCTCACATCCTAGTGTTTGTTGATGAAGCTGGCTTCAACCTGGCCAAAGGTCGAAGGCGTGGCCGTAACATCATTGGCCACTGAGCCACTGTGGATGTCCCAGGCCAGCGAGGGGTAAATATAACAATGTGTGCTGCTATATCAGAAAGAGGTGTGGCCACACACATTCCCAGTTTAGGGCCCTACAATACACAAAAGCTCCTCAATTTTTTGGACCACCTTTATACTGATCTGATCCCAGAAAATGAGAGAGGTGTAGAAGGACCTCAGCTACCACATTATGTCATTGTGTGGGATAATGTGAACTTCCACCGCGGCCCACGCATCAGAACCTGGTTCACCACCCATCCCCGGATGCTAATGGAGTTTCTTCCACCTTACTCTCCTTTCCTAAATCCAATTGAGGAGTTTTTTTCAGCTTGGAGGTGGAGGGTGTATGAGCATCAGGCTCAAGACCAGAGGGCTCTGCTGCATGCAATGGATGCTGCATGTGAGGACATCACAGGGGATCAATGTAGGGGATGGTTGAGACATTCACGCCATTTCTTCCCTCGCTGCATCACACGAGAAAATATCTGTTGCGATGTGGATGAGAATTTATGGCCTGACAGAGAGCAGCGCGTCGATGGCCAGGAGGATGAGGATGGTGGCCAGGAAAGTGAGGGTGACAATGGCGACCACTGAAAATATTACTGTACTATAGTTCTGAAACCTTATTTACAGTATGGTAGGCTAGAGTTTTTGTTTTGTTTTTTGTTTGTGTTTATAACTGTTCACATTTACAGAATCCTGTGTATGTTTTCTTTTCACAGTATGTTCTCTAATGTTAAAATTTCTTTGTACGAATGAAAATGTTTACAGTTTCCTTGAGTATGAGTGGTTAATTGGAGGCCGATTTTACTGTGAAATCTATTGGTTTTATTCATAGTGGTATTCTGTTGCTAGACCTGTGCCTCAGTGACACAACGTCTGAGCATTTTGACTTGCAGTGCTTAAACAATGCCAAAGGTATAATGCATTTTGGGGGCATTGACTATTTATATGGGAAGGATATTTAGTTTTGACACATGGATAAACTCTTTTGGGAGAGATGTGAGCTTTTGCAGGGGATCCATGGTGTTGTGCTAAACCATCCAGGTTATTTTGACAAAAGCACTAAATGAATGCACATGTGCCAAGGCAATTGAGAAGGATCTGTGCTATTTTAACTGTACTGACCTTTTATATGGGAAAGGAATCTGCTTTTGAAGCATGGACGAAGAGTTTGGGGAAAGATATTTGATTTTGCTAGTGAGCTATAATGTTGGGCAGCACTGTCAGACTGTTTGGCCAAATGACCTTATGGTTTTGAGAATGTCATGTTTCAGGAAATGAGCCAAACCAATCGAGAAAAACTGTAAATCCTTCCTTCAGCAGGAATAAATCTGGTCATGTGGTAAGTAGCAGCTACGCTAGGGGAGAGGAGATTCTGTGGTGATGTCTGTGAAAATGTAGAGCAGCCAGAAGGTCTTCAAGTTGAAAGAAGTGGAGGCAAACTGCAGTACAGGGACATTTTCCAGAGAGCCAAAATGCTTCTCCTGAATTTATTTCACATCTTTCCTTTTACAGATCACTAAATAACAAAACAAAACTCCCCCAAGCCTCCACCTGGCTTTCTTTAAATACCCCAGAAAATCACACCTGCAAACAATCCACCCCAATCATCTGTGCTCCAACATTAAATCCAAAGGGAAATAAACATCCACATAAAGGTACCTAAATGTTAACACAAACAAAAGACAAAACTGTTTTTACAATAAATAAAACATTTCCACACTAAGACACATTTCAGTTAAAATATCCCCCATCACAGTGCCGGCAGACTACAGAAATAAATTACAGGGACGAATGGGAAATCATCTCTACCACTTCGTCACAATGTCACATATGCGACGTGCTGATTTCTAGTTTGTAGTCATGCTAATTACGAGTTTTTACAAGCTGATTAATCTCAAAGTACACGGCAAGCGTGATCAAAACACCCACCATTAGTTTTTATTTAAATAGCAGCACAACTTATGTGTGATCAGGGCATAAGGCTAAGCGGGTTAGAAAATATCTTTTTTAGCCCCGTTGACTTGCATTCATGTATTCAATCTTCCGGGGACCCGTGAGCCGATCAGAAAGAGAGAAGACTTAGGCTCCCTATAGCTATTCAAATTTCTAAATCAAATCCTCCTCACACACAGACCCCAGCTTTAATGACATTATAAAGTCTTGCAAACATCTGGTTTAATCTTTTCTAATTTTGTGTTTGTTTCTGTAGACCTACTTCCCTTCAGAGGTGTTGATAAATAATTTTATACAGCAGTTACAAAGAGGATATGTATGGCCTCTAGAGTGGACCTAGAGTTATTTTTTTCTAGGATTTTGTACCTTTAGTTGCATTCTTTAAAAGGGCAGTTAGAGTATTCATTCATTCATTCATCCAGTCATTCATTCAGCAATTCGAGCTAGATGCAAGAAAATCCTGGGCCATCGCTGTTAAAGTGCCACTCGAGGCATTTGCTGTTAGTTTTTAGAGTGGAGAGTCTGTTTTGTGGAAAAAATAAAACAGGAAGAAGACCAGAAGAGGGAAGAAATGATCTCGTTAGGCTCACACAGACTGCATATCTGGCATGCCAAACATTAGCAAAATGTGTGAGCCAGCGTTTTCCGTTTCCAGAGGAAATTTGTTTCTGATAAAAAATTCAGCACAGGAGCAAAGCTTTGGCTAAGTGACAGAGAGAAGAAACCCAGTAGAAGCGAGTATCCCTCAAGTGTTGCAAAAGACCTGCATAAGCTCTTCTAAGATGGAGACAGAGGGTAGGGAAGGCCAGGTGAAACAAGGTCAACACTCAACTTCCACTCAAACATTATGGGAGTTGATTATCTCCAGTCCTCACCCACACACAGCCTGCAGTGTGATCGTCTGTGCACGTATCTCTCCGGGTTTGTTGTTATTAATGCTGACATCCTGTAGCTTCTGGCTATTTGCTTACCCTGAACTCCTTCCAAATCTTTAGTTAAGGCAGATCACAGACACAGCTAGCTACACTCACACCCAGGCCCAATGGCGTGGTTCAAGGCAACGTATCAGCGGATAGGTTTCACATCCAAAGTGTGTTTACTGTGAACATGCATAGCCCGTGGTCATCTACCACATGAGCATGCATCTTTACACTAATACATGCTTTTGCACATGCCTTTTGAGGCTATTTAAAGATTATGGTTATAAATGGAAAACACACTGAAAAACACAATTTACAAGTGATAACATTTCAAGATGAAGTCTGTTTTGGTTGCATTCGTGACATTTTCTAATGATAGCAAATGACTTTACTGTATGCAACAGTCCAGAGTCATTAATCATAAGATGCTCAGCTAATTAGGTTGGACTTTGTGACATTACTGCTACAGTAACTTTCTCTGAGCAGATTTAGAAGGCAAGGCACAGATACAAAAACAAACAGCTGCATAACCATTTAATAATGCTTGTCACATATAAATATAAAAATTTCCCATTACCAGCTTAAGGCTAATTACTTTAATTAACTGGTACCAGAATGGATTAGCAGCCTGGTAAAAGCAACTAAACGGTTTTCTTAGTTTTTTTTTCAAGGAAACATCATGATTAGTTATAGCAGGTCTGTGGTCTACGAAACATATCGGCGCTTATCAGTGAGCCCCAGGGAAGCTGTGGCTACAGGGCTGCCAACACACGCATTTGACCCTCTTCACACACGATCACGCCACAGCTCCAGTCTCTCATGCTAAACCAGCGCCTGCGCTCCCCAAACGCGCATCACGCACAGTGTGAAGTGCCTATGACAAAAAAAAAACAGATGATATTATTTATAACATTAGCTACTGAACAACATGCACACAAACACTTAAGTAATAATTTAACTGGCGTTATTTCACACACAGAATCCCGTCTGTATAATCCAAGCCCATGTGCTTTTTTCCACTCTGGTTGTGAGATGGGCGGAGCGGTGAGCCCCACCTGCGGTTGATGGGCCCGGCATGCCCAGTTCTCCCAGATCCGTGAGCTGCGGCTGCACGCGCCGCCAAAATGACATGCTTTATTTAGAAAAGCAGCCACGTCGCCAGCTGATGTTGACGGAGCTTCAGTCCCAAATGTTTTTCTTTGGTTTTCACTCATCAGCCACAGATCGCTCGCTCACAGCAAGCTGGGCTTTCTACCATGGTGACTCACTCACATGCTCCCTCTCCTACATTAGTTGGTTACGTGGTGAATTAATACATTAGGAATCCTACTATTTTAATTCACCGCTTCACTAGTGTGATTTTCCTCTTAGTGAGCCAAAGCCCTCCATAACTAGGTTACTGGTACGGAGGCCTGGAAAGGCCAAAATTCCTCAAATTTTTTTCCTTACTGGCTGATATGAATATAATAAAGTAGAGTAAATGTTATTGGTCCCACATGGGGGAAATTCACTCATTACAGCAGCACACACACTGAGAGAAACAGATTACAGGTAAAACTGATTCCAGCCATGTTTGCTTTGATAGCTTCAATAACTTCATGCTGATGACCCACATGAGCATAATCCTCTGTTTAGTGGATGCAACTACATCATGAAGTTAGCTTAACATGATAGATTGTTTTTTCTGGCAGGAAATAATAACTGAATGACATGATATTGCCCACCCCTAGGTGGAATAAAAAAAAAGTACATTCATTATAATTAAAAGTTCCTGTGTGAGATGCAGCTGTAACTCTTTACGATCGATCGATCTCTTATTCTTTTGCATGTTTGTCACAAAATATGTTTCTGATCAAACACATTTAACCATTAGTCAAAGATAACACTAGTAAACACAAAATGCAGTTTTGAAATTATGGTTTTTATTATTTGGGGAGAGAACAAAACCCAAACCTACATTGCCCTGTGTGAACAAGTAATTGCCCCCTGAACCTAATAACTGGTTGGGCCTCCCTTAGCAGCAATAACTGCAGTCAAGTGTTTGCGATAACTTGCTACAAGTCTTTAACAGCGCTCTGGAGGAATTTTGGCCCCCTCATCTTTGCAGATTTGTTGTAATTCAGCTTTATTTGAGGGTTTTCTAGCATGAACCGCCTTTTTAAGGTCATGCCATAGCATCTCAATAGGATTCTGGTCAGGACTTTGACTAGGCCACTCCAAAGTCTTCATTTTGTTGTTCTTCAGCCATTCAGAGGTGGATTTGCTGGTGTGTTTTGGGTCATTGTCCTGCTGCAGCACCCAAGATCGCTTCAGCTTTAGTTGACGAACAGATGGCCGGACATTCTCCTTCAGGATGTTTTGGTAGACAGTAGAATTCATGGTTCCATCTATCACAGCAAGCCTTCCAGTTCCTGAAGTAGCAAAACAACCCCAGACCATCAAACTACCACCACCATATTTTACTGTTGGTATGATGTTCTTTGTCTGAAATGCTGTGTACTTCTACGCCAGATGTAACGGGACATTTGCCTTCCAAAAAGTTCAACTTTTGTCTCATCAGTCCACAAGGTATTTTCACAAACATCTTGGCTATCGTTGAGATGTTTCTTAGCAAAACTGAGACGAGCCCTAATGTTCTTTTTGCTTAAAAGTGGTTTGCGTTTTGGAAATCTGCCATGCAGGCCATTTTTGCCCAGTCTCGTTCTTATGGTGGAGTCGTGAACACTGACCTTAATTGAGGCAAGTGAGGCCTGCAGTTCTTTAGAAGTTGTCCTTGGGTCTTTTGTGACCTCTCAGATGAGTTGTCTCTGCGCTCTTGGGGTAATTTTGGTCGGTCGCCCTCTCATGGGAAGGTTCACCACTGTTCCATGATGTTGCCATTGGTGGATAATGGATCTCACTTTGGAACTTGGCATGATGTCTAGCTTTTGAGGAGCTTTTGGTCTACTTCTCTGTGTCAGGCAGCTCACATTTAAGTGATTTCTTGATTGAAACAGGTGTGGCAGTAATCAGACTTGGGGGTGGCTACAGAAATTGAACTCAGGTGTGAAACACCACAGTTGGGTTATTTTTTAACAAGGGGGGTAATTACTTTTTCACACAGGGCAATGTAGGTTTGGATTTTGTTCTCTCCCTAAATAATAAAAACCATAATTTCAAAACTGCATTTTGTGTTTACTTGTGTTGTCTTTGACTAATGGTTAAATGTGTTTGATGATCAGAAACATTTTGTGTGACAAACATGCAAAAGAATAAGAAACCAGGAAGGGGGCAAATAGTTTTTCACACCACTGTAGATAGATAATGTGAAGAAGTTCAGGAGAGTTGGATGTTAAATTTTCCTCACGAAAAGAAAATTTGTATTACACAAAGGTCAGTTCCCTCTGGAAAGTCAGAGGTACGGAAGCGGATTAGGGCTACTGAAAAGAAAAATAAATTGAAAAGAAAAAGATTTTTGAATTTTTTTCCCAGAATTCCTTGTCAGAATTCCAAGCTTAAAAGTCAGAATTCAGAGAAAAAAGTAAGAATTCTCTTTCTTTTCTTTTTTCCATGTCAGTGGCTCTAATTGTCTTCTGTACAGAGTAGAAATAAATAATTAAAATGTAGAGCACATATTTCCTTACAGTATCGGGCTGGGAACTCTATTCAAATAACCCCACCCCCTGAAATTTCTAACCGAGCACAACAAGAAAAGCCAAAATCCTTTCTTGTAAAAAAAAGGACGTTTGCGCTATCACCAAATGCCATTTTTGACTACCTAAAAAAAACTACAGCGTCGGAAGTCACACCAGGGGCAGATTAAGGACTGAAGAACATCCGGGGCTTAACACACGCACGCGCAGGCACGCGCACACACGCGCGCACGCACACACACGTGACACGCACTAGTCAACATCATATATGTCTTGTACTACATAATTTTTAATCTGAAGCTACATATTAAGCATTTTCAGGGCAGAGTATTGTTCCTGTTAGTGTTTAGTGTGAGATGATAGCAAATATTCCCTTTCTTTCTCCAACAACTTTACCTGATAGTAAGCTAACTTTAGGCAAACCAGCAGCCAACAAATATTTTCAAATAAGACTCACAAACCTGAATCAACACCAGTATCATCAAAGCTAGGGTTCTGTCGCCGTACTTTTGGTATAAAAAACGTTCTTATGTCCATCTTCTCATGCGTTTCAGGCAGAGACTGCAGAAGAAGCCGGTGTCGGTACAAGATCTGCTCGGGTGCAAAATTGGCTCGGGGTCCGTCGACTGCCGATGACGTCTAAGTAGTTGATTGGCTGAACATGAACCTTACGGAACTACGTAATCACGTTACGTAATCACGTTACGTTATCACGTTACGTTGGTCCAGGCAAATCTTTCTGTTGGAAAGATGGACAACTTTTACAAAGAAATCCATCATTACTGTCACGGTGTAGGAGGTGGAGGTGGAGGAGGTGAGAACAATAAGGGTAATCATGGCAGGAGAGGAACACAGTCAGGCGGGCAGGGGCAGATCGTGACAATTACCTCTTTTAAAATACACTTTTAGCATAGAGCTGCATGTATATTAGGGCTGAACGATTAACTGCATGTGCAATTAAATTGCGATGTGACAAAAGGAGATTTTCTAATCGCAAAGGCTGCAATTTGGCAGCGAGTGGTTAGCGCAATGCTAATATACATGGAAAAACCCATAGGAATGCTAATGCTAATATCGCTGATTACATTAATACAAATTATGAATTAGAAACGTGCCAAATGATTACATTTGGAGTCTAATAGAAAGTAAAACTACCATCAATCAAATAAGTACAGACAGGTATTTTAGTAAAGCCAGAAAACTTTTAACTCCAGAGTTTCGGCTAGCAGCTATGAGCGTAACTGAACAATACAATTTCACAGGTGTTGCTAATACCTATGATCCTTCAAGGGATGTGCTCAAAGAGGAGTTCAACATTATGAGTAAAATAGTGTTTTATTGTACAAATACCATTATAAACACAAACTTACGTCTTAAGAAACATTATTTTAATAACGAAACAGCGAAATTCTTTCCAACAGTATAGATGTGTAGTGTATTTTGTCTGAGTACTTTGACGTCATCGGCAGTCGAAGGACCCCGAGCCGATCTTGCACCCGAGCAGATCTTGTACAGACACCGGCTGCTGAAGGGCTTCTTCTTCAGTGGTGGAGGCTCAGGCAGGCTGTATACAAACTACTGCCAGCTGCTCCCTCTCTGTTGGACTTTGGTACTGCATGTTACTTCCGCGATTTAGATCCGGTCTTTCCATGAAATAACTGGGGCTTCAGCCCAAGTAGCCGGGCCTAACGCCGCCCCTGAGTCACACACTGCGACGCTCAGTTTCTCGTAAACAACGAAGTCTTAAGGGGAGTTTGCTGCGGCTCTTTCCTCTGTTCTAAAAGACTTGAACATGTCTTTTTAACCACAACAAGCGGAAGCGCTAAAAGCCTTTCTAAAAAAAAAAAAAAAAGATGTTTGTGCCATTGCCAGACGCCATTTTTGACTACAGCGTTGCATAGTACAGTACAGTGGGCATTTCCGCCTTTTTTTGGATAATTTATTTTTGAGCTGGCTAGTCCAGCGCCTCTCATGTGCCTCTCAGCGTGTAAATTACCAGACTAGTTCACTGTGCAGACAGGAGGAGTCTGGCAGACCAGACTACAGAATTAGCTGAATAAGCTGAGGATATCTGAAGGGGCTCGGAGTAGAGCCGCTGCTCCTCCAGCATTAACCAGTAAAAGGTGGATCGAAGTCACTGAAGCGGTTCATTTTAGGCACATAATTCCTGAAACTACATACTGACAGAAAATACAATGATGATTTTTATTCCTGTGAGTGCACACCCATACTTCCATAGCTTTAATGTTGTTTTACTCTCAGTTTCATGTCCGTCTCCTCCTGGCCACCTCTACTACCACTCTGAACTCAGAGCAGCTGAGAGGTCGTGAAAGAAGAATAATTTACATCATTATTGTTCTGCTTTAGAAAAGAAAAGGGTAGTAGTGCATTTGTTATTCCTGAGGCAACTAAATCTCTAAATGTCTAAAATCTGTTAAACTAAAGTATTATGTAGCTTAATGTGCAGAACTTTTGCATACCAAGAATTTTTGGCTTAAAGAAGCTCCTCCTAATGAATCTTCCTCAGGAAATTAAATCTTATCATATGGCTCCGTTGTCGATGTAAAATCAGACCCTTTCTCTTGTGTACGTATGCATTAGCAAACATGTAAAACAAGAAAAAACAAGTGTTATTTAAAAAGCACCTTCACTGAGTCTTAGTTCATTGTCACACTACCCATTATCAATCAATCAATACTTTATTAATCCCAGAGGGAAATTAAGAGTTTCAGTACACACAATTCAGAGATCAGACATACATGGGCAAGACACATGACAAGAATTGGTGACTGTGGTCATTTGCAACCATGAGTCGCGCTACCTTAATAGAGATAAGAGGGTTACATGAGGATTGGTTCCGGTGGAGGGAAAAAAAGGCACTTCACAGTTAACCTTAGGAGGAGGGGGTGGGCTGGGATCCTGTTTCCCCCAGCGAGAGCAGCCATCTACGGCGCTCATCTACTGTACAGTCACAGGTAGGCAAGTGGTGCTCGCTGCAGAACCACAAAGGCGGAGCTGCACCAGAAGGTGGAGCTGCACCAGAGTCAGCCCCGCCCATTCCAGAATCAGCCCCGCCCATTCTATCAGAGTCAGTCCAATTCCTTCCAGTTGTCAGACTTGACAGCATTCTGGAACCAAAGAGGGTTTTATAGCTAAAAAATGCAAGATTGAGGACGGAGGTGAGAAGTTAACTGAACAGTTTTTCTAAAGGTTCCATATAATTAAAAATCTAACTTTTGGAACTTTTTATCATGTTATATTGTCATTTCCTCATAAGAAACACGCCAAAGCCATTTTTGGCCTCATTCATGCATTTTCCTCCCATCTCAGCTTCAATTTGGTCTCCTCCCCTGAAGTGGGTCTGGTCTTGGTTCTCAAATCTGGATATTCTGTGAATTTTCTGACAAATTATGTCTGAAATGACTTCTACTGAGACACCGCCAATCAACCATACATCCCATCTCCAAAGACACACTGGATAGGACAATTACATGTAACGCCACTTACTTTTATCAGATGTGGTGGGGTAGAGGTTATAGAGGCAGGTTTGCATGTAGTTTTGGGCAGGTTCGACTCCCAGTGGTAGAAATATTAGGTAGATTACAACCCCTTTTCTTAATTTCTAGCTACACTTGCCAGTACTATGTTTACAACAATTTACTGGTATACCGTTTAACATATAATGACTAATGTGTTTGTTTATTTATTTGTTTATTTAGCCAGTGTGAGTCCATTTGTGAGCAGAGTTTCAACTAAAATGCTGTTTAGGAACGACCAAATTCAAAGAACTTTTAGAGACATAAATATTTTGCTGAAAATAAACATTACAACTAAAATATAAACAAATTCAATGTTTCAGCTGGCTAAATAGATTGATGCCGATCCCACCGAGAATCGTACCAGCATCAGCTGAGGGGGAAGCAAAACTTAATTCCAACAATCTTACCACTGGACTACCAGAGCACATGTGACAATCACTCATGCTGTTGCAACATATTATTGTTAGAGCGGCTGTGGGCAGATATCTGCTAAAAGAAATCGTTTCATTTCAAGATGTATTCAGGCTTTGTCATGTAGCAAGTTATATTTATCTTGTTTAATTGGAGCATAGAACATAGCATTAACATTTGTAAAGTAGTAACAGCCGTAATTCATGTGGGTCAGGTTAGTTTGCGATGAAGTTGGAAAACAAAAACGGAAGTCAGTGGGCTAGGCTGAGTTTGCGTGAATGGGCGGGGCTGACCCTGGTGCAGCTCCACCTTATGGTGCAGCTCCGCCTTTGTGGTTCTGCAGCGAGCACCCTCTCCAGGTAGGAGGGAGATCTTGGGAGAAGCAAAGAGCACATTGACTCCCACAGATTGATGACCTCGCCAGGTTGAAGTCCACCAATCCGAAGGCGGGGCGGGGGGGGGGGGGGGGGGGGTGTCACATTTTATTCCTCCTACAGATCTGTTTTTGTGCATTTTTATCCATGAAGCCATTACCGTTTAGCTTTTTTTGGCCAAAGAAGAGAGGAAATGAAGGCAGAGGTAATTGCGGTTATCCAATCGGAGGCGAGATCTTTGCATTTCGTCATAATGAGTAAGGCTCCAAATCCTGCCAGTGCGCAGATTGATGGATGGATTATGATCCAATCACTAACCCACACCACGGCCGATGTGAATGCTCCGATTAGACTCTAAGATTATTAGTTTGTGTGAAATCTATGGAATCCAAACCGCATCTGTTCTGCAGTTGGTGTGAGACAGGCTTCAGACCCCACCATTAAATCCAGCAGCATCATGCTCCTCGCGGCGCTCACATTATGAATCATGTGATAGCTGATGCTGCCAAGTCCTCTTAAGGTGCCATA